>NC_140547.1:34305764-34813264 GCF_057382185.1 Mchenga conophoros
ATGTTTAAGCTTGCTGCGGGAGATTTCACTTGTCATGTTTGCATAGTAAGCTAACGATTAATAAGACGATGTCAGAGGAATTGGTGCACAAATTATCATCACTCACAGATCAGTGCTGTCGCTCTCTATACACAGTTCGCACGATTGCAAAGTGAAAGCAAAAAAACAAGCGCAAATTCAAACGCGACTTCAATATGTCACATATTGACAGTGGCTCACCGATGCCAATGACATAATTACCCAGCTACATTTCTGAAAGAATGCAAAAGCATTGACATATATTTTTCCTACAATAGCCCGACGGGCAGGGAAGAGAAAGATTTTGGTAGCCCGACTGAAAAAAATCGCTAGCTCCAGGACGTCGGGCTAGCGATATTGCAAGCCCTGTATCTGATTGAGGAATCACTCATCTTTGGAAAAGAGAGTTTATTACAGAGAAATGGCTCTTTCCAAAATAAAAGCTATACTATCCGCTTCTTCTGGGCTATATTCTCAGCAGCATAAGGAGAATCATGTGCTAACAGCTGTCTAAATGACTCGGCTAAAGTTAGTAGCATGCTTGCTTTTTTTTGTCTGCTTCCACTTGTCTTTGCACTAGGATGATGTCGGCGTAAATGTGCAGTCATATTCGTTGTGTTCCCACTAGTGCTTTCAGGTAGGGCTGGGCGATATGACCCAAAATTCATATCTCGATATTTTTTAGCTGGATGGCGATATAAGATATATATCTCAATATATCTTTTTTTAAAGCCATAAAGTAAGAACAAAAAGAGAGTTCTTAGTCAAAGCTGTGTCCCAGATGTCACACAGGCACTTTTATTAACATAGAGCAGATGTACATAAAATTTACTCAAAAATAAATTATGAGCATTTATTAAATAATAATGCTCCATAAATAAAAGAAAACAATGTTGTTTTTGTGCATAACAAAAAGCTCACAAATGTGCAGTCAAAATGTAAAGTAAAAGACGAGCACTATAACAAAGACAGATTTCACAGCTGCTCTGTTCCCAACTTGTACTGCGTGACTGACAGCCTGGAGTTTGTAATCCGCTTCGCAACCACGTCTCTTAACAGGTGCCATTTATGGTCCTTATACACAGTAGGGTAATATTACGTTGAAGCACAGTACGTATCACTCCGCGAGGCTCAGCCGTAATGCTCCGACAATCCATCAAGCGCTGCAGCTCCGTAGCTTACCAAAGTCGTACTAAAACATTTTTTGACAGATTGCTGAGCGCCGTGTTCCACATAAAATCGGTTCGCGGCCATCAAGCACAACCAGAATTCATACATAAGGCGCGCTGTCAACTTTTGAGAAAATGAAAGGATTTTAGTCCGTGCAGCACCTCTGGGCTGCATGGCGTTAGCGTGGTTAGCTCGTTAGCGTGGTTAGCTAGCTAACACGTTGACGCCGTCCAGCCCCACGCACGGGGCGATGCGCAGTAACTCGTTAACGGAGATTTGCCGTGTCCATCTTGTCGCTTCCTGCAGGTGAAGCGATGGGGGAGGAGGGGGAGTTGTGTTCAGTGAAGGAGAGGCGAGGCCGAGTAACGTTGCGTAAAGACGAAAGTGGACGAAAGAAAGGCAAACTTGCGGCTCCGCAAGTATAATTATAACGTAACATAGACTATATCGATATAAAGGATATGGTCACATCTTATATCTCGTATAAAAATATATCGATATTTTTTAAAAACTCGATATATCGCCCAGCTCTACTTTCAGGTTAATCTCGTTGAAATGACCTTAACGCCACAACACGGCAAATCTCCGTTAACGAGCTACCGCCGATCGCTCCGTGCATGGGGCTAGACGGCCAACACGTTAACGAGCTAACTGCGCTAACACACTAGTTCACACCAATGTAATTGAGCATTGCATGGCACATCCAACATACTGTTTTACTTTAGTCCATGACTCGCTTACCTTCAGGGTCATACGTCACATGAAAACCAAAATAATTCCAAACGCCAGATCTGAATGAGGTTCAATTTGCCTGTTGCAAGTAGAGCTTAACTTCTGTCTCGCTAGCTTGCCCTGCGCTCTTCCTTCTGACTATGCTGTCTGTGTTGAGCGCTCAGTGGATCTGCGCTCGACAGTGCAGCCTAGGCGGAGTAGTCGAACACAGATTCACTGAGCGCTCAACACAGACAGCATCGTCAGAAGGAAAGTTGATAAAATAAATTACAAATGTTGTATTGTTCGATACATATGCGTACCGAACCGAAAGCACTGTATCGAACGGTTCAATATCGATACGAATATCGTTGCACCCCTAATAAATATATATGTATATATATATATATATATATATATATATATATATATATATATATATATATATATATATATATGTATATATATTAGTGCTGTCAATAGATTAAAAAAAATTAACTAACTAATCTCACAATTTTCTGTTATTAATTGCGATTAATCTCAATTACTTTATTAATAGCCTGGCTCCAATTACATTTTTTTATTCTTTATATTTTAAGTAATTATCGTTGTTCACCGAAGTCCAGTGGTCTCCGGTGAGAGCGACATTCCTTACTTGCACAAGCTTGCTGGACTGCTGAGCCCTCTGGTCCCCATACAAAGTGTGCAGTCTCGACACAATGGTTCCTCTCGAGGGCAGATTGTAACACTCATCTCCTGATGCAGCACGAATGACTTCTCTCAGTCCATCATCTTCTACTATGCTAACTGGTCGGCAGTTTTTAGCTATCCAAACAACCAAGGAATTGGTTACCTTTTCTCTCACATTTTTTGTTATTCGTCCACAAGCACCATACTCCTGAAGCGTAGACTGGCGAGGTCCCGTAGAGGTGGATTCAGTTGGGTGTTTTGCTCTCAGGTGATACGCCAGTGATGAACTGCTTCTGTGGTACTTGAATTCAGCGTTGCAAATTGTGCATCTTACTCTCGTTTTGTCCAACAAGCCATCAGGCAACTTCTTAAAGAGAAACTTTCCACCCAAAAGTCCGCCCTCGTCCATGCTTGCGTGTGTTAGCTAGTGTTAGCTAGATAGTAGCATGGTGTCACTTCTTCTTCTTCTTCTAATCATTTCTGTCAGGCCAAACGCCAGCATAGCACACTGTTGCCCCCTCCTCCAGAGGTGCTCATGAATTTAAAGGTCTTAGATTACAGGAAATTAATAAAAAAAAACAAAATCAGCGTTAAATTTTTTTAATGCATTAAACATTTCGCGTTGATCTTAACAATTAACGCGATAATTTTGACAGCACTAATATATATATATATATATATATATATATATATAACCCTCACATAGACTGTTTTGCCAGAAGGAGTTTTTCCTTCCCACAGTCACCAAGTACTTGCTCACAAGGGTTGACTGTTGGGGTTTTCTCTGTATTATTGTAGCGTCTTTACTAACCTTAGTGCTTTCAGGCGAATGTTGTTGTGCTTTGGTGTTATATAAATAAAACTGAATGTAACTGAATAAAAATTTGAAAACAAAAAAAATCATACTTAGTCTAAAAAGACTTTAGGAAAATGTTGTTGTTGTTGTTGTTGTTTTTATAAATCAAGTGAAAAAAGTATCATTTTTATCACACACTTTGAGAAAGTTGCCCCCTGCTGGTTATGAGAAAGTATGCACATTTAGGGCACTTCCACCCAGACGGGCAGGTCCACCTTTTATATGCAGTCTATGTTATGGTAGCATGTCTTCTTTCTCTCTTTTTTAAAAATCTGTAATATGTTTGTGTTTCATTATTACTGTAGATGGTGTCAACATTGATGCTTCTTTCAGTTTCCTTATAGTTCTCCTTTTGAGTTTCCTTCTTAAAAGAAAAGTAAACATTTTTGGAAGTACTTAAATCCGTCGTCTTGTGCAGAAAGAAGATTCCACATGTGCGCTAAATATTAAGCTAAAATAAGTCAAGTGATAATTTCGGCTAGTGTAAAAGCTAAAGGGGGAAAATATCTAGTGAATGGTGTCTTACATAACGTGAATAAGTTACACTGTGTCAATTATTGCACTTCAGGGAAGCAAATAAGTGATTTTTTGCGGGGACATCCTGTTTTCCCTGCTTCCAAGCTACGCTGTGCTAAACTAAGCTAACCTAAGCTAATCAAAATATTTAGTAAGCCTAGATTTGCAATTGTGGAATTGATCTTCTCAGGAAAAATACACTTAAAACTTTCCTTTTAACTTACATCGTAACACTCCACTCAAAGACCTCAGTGATATTTGGCATTAATACTCTTGTTACATTTTTAGCATTGGATTAATTCAATTTGACTCAAATGAAAGACAAAACAAGGAATTGCATGTGATTATTATCATTAGCATTATTAATTCCTTCCACTGCTGTGGCGCTGATGACAAAGTCACAACAGAGTATAAACTGAACCATTAGGAGGAAAATATTTATTAGGGTAGGTATTTTCTTGGTGTTGTGATTGCAGGGTCATTATGCTCTCCCTAATGAAACAAACCAGCGGAGAGCCTCCATCTCGGCTGTAGCCGTTATCATCGCCCTTCAGAGAATATAAAAAGGAAAACACTTCAGCAGCAGGCTAATTAAAACCAGAGAGGTCTGGATGAGGAGGCCAAACAACCCACACAGGTGGCGGGAACGTCACTCTGTGTGTTCGTGTGTGTGTGAGCTGCTGTAGCACGTAATGTTTATGCATGTCTGTGTGATTGTGTGTTTGCATGAGGTAGCAATTCAGTTTTCCCCTTTTTTATTTGTGTGTGTGTGTGTGTGTGTGTGTGTGTGTGTGTGTGTGTGTGTGTGTGTGTGTGTGTGGGGTACACTTGTAACTGTGTGTATGTGTGTGTGTCAGGGCTGTATGATTGTTAGAGGAGCTCTCCATTCATTTTAATGGCTTCAGCCTCCACTGCTGTCGCCTCATTCTGCTACGTCCGCTGCTGACAGGAAGGACCTAGAAGCTTTCATCTGACAGGACCCTGCTCAAATAGGCCATTGGTGCACCATAATTAGTTCAAATGTCGAAGCGGGTGAATTATTGATGATTGGGGACGAGTAGGGAGGAAGACATTTCACATCAACTGTTTTTTTCTTCTTTTAGCCTCCCTTTTTAAAGGACAGCTGGTGCTGTGCGGTTCCCGCCACAAACACAAATCTCTGGTGTTCAGGCCACGAGAGGATGCATTTGCATCCGGCTGAGAGATAAACTAGGGTAGTAAGGGGAATAATTACAAAGGAAAACTCTAAAATAATGTCTTGTTTTTCACTGAGAACAGCTGGCTGAAGAGAGCACTACAGATATTTTTGTGAAAGAAAAAATACCTTAGCAAGGGTTGGGAACACAAAGAAAACCACACTATGAAGACAGGGGCTAATTTATGCTCCTGCCAATCACCGGATATAATTGCGCTACCATGGTATAATGGCAGCCCGGGCCCACTCATTTTCCCCCTCCGGCTCTATCTCAGGTACTTAGAGGGGTTTCCATCAGCTCCTGATTTTTCAAGAGAGACCTCTCAGACAGAAATGACAATGGACTTTCAATGGCTTATAATCATGCCACTTTCCTGCACAATTTCCCGGGCATCATTTGCATTAATACTCATATGGGTATAAGTGCACCACATGCTGCTGCGCGAAGGCCTTTTTGATCAACTCCGCCGCTCAAATTACCAAGTGCCTTGGCATTTCCGGGAATGTCTCCGAGCCCCCGCCGTCCGACGGTTATCTGAATCTGTTAATGAGATGGATCGAGTCCAAAGTTTGTAGCAGTACGAGCTCACACATGTGTGTGTTTGTGTGCGTGTGTGTGTGATTGCTTTGGACTGAAGATCAGAAAGTGTGCAAAAATACTCCTCGGATTTATGCCGTGAAAACCTGTGTCCTTTTCTCAAGGTTATTCAACACTGCATCTTGTTTGCTTTTTCTCCCCCCGAATACATGTAATTCCTCTAAAATCGAATAAAACGACGCTGGATATGTTTGTGCTGCTGAGCTGCCCCTGCTGGCATTCAAAGCCAAAGGTAATATTGCCATCTAGAGGATCAGAAGCAATAAAGCAGCAGCGATGAATCGGGCGTGCCTCATAACGTGAAGAGGGACGGTTCACCTCTACATCTGTCATATAAGAAGTGACTGTCATGACTGATGGTTTTCTCCCTGATATCTTTATTTAGCCACATGCGCTTCAGCGGTAGATCATGAAGGAGCATAAGATGAAAGGGAAACCTTAATCATCCATTAACTTTTAATCTGCTTTCTGAGCTGCCGAAACAATCAAAGTGATTTTAAAAAAGGTATGTGTGGGACCTTTGCCCGTGGGCAGCTATATACAGTGTGTTCCTCTTCTTTGACTTGTAATTAAGAGCTTGGATGGTGTTTTCCTTTCAGATGGCTCTTAATTCAGGGATTTGTTGCTCACAAAAGCCGCTCTCATATCTCTTCCTCTCTGCGGATTTTCAAGCGGTAGGCGTCTCTTATTCAGCTCGAGAGGTTGCTGAAAATAAATCATCACCCTCCCACCAGTATGCGAGAATGTCCAGATGGTTGAATTTTCACTGACGTCCTCCCGCTGAATTTCCCCATTGTCTTCCACGCTAAAATTAGAAGGTAATACTTGGTGAAAACGCTGCGTCTGCTCCGAGGGTGCTGGTTAATTATCAAGAACTGGATTTATGTTCCACCCACAAATGAGCCGCTGAAGCTGTGTTGTGAGGGCAGCCGGAGCTAAACCTCAAAACGAGCCCTGGAGGTTTGTTTGAAGGGACCGAAAATGGCAGGTTTCACTGTCAAATGCGGGCTTTTCTGTTTGTTCCCGGTGCAAGAAAAGCAAAAGCGGAACGGCAAGAAAGACGACAATTAACACACAAAGAGCGACTCTGCTCGTGCACCGAGACACGGAAACGCACGCTGAGTGCGTTTCCGTGTCTCATTACTCCCATTAACATTACTAATTCAGCAGCTGAGCAGCCCAACTACTAATCACTTCAGCACTCTGTTAGAGCCTGTACTAAAAGACAAAACTGTGGTCAGTTAATGTAATCAGTGTTGTTTGTTTGTTAGCCTATAACAATCAATTAATCACTCTGCCACATATAAGCAGACAGACAGCAGGACACGGTCATTATGTGCTCCCGTTTTGACGAGAATTTTCTTTGGCGGCATTTGACAAATGACTGTTTTATCTTCAAATGCAGTGAAGGCTTAAATTCAATGGGGAATAAATCCAATGTTATGAGGCTGGGATTAAACCATCTGCATGATTTGGCAGTTCTTTTCATTTTCCATGCTATGTGTGCTTTAGAGGCCAAAATTAAAGGCTTGAACGCTTTAAAAAAACTGCATTACTATTTATTTTTTGTAATTCAACAGTGAGTCAAGGCCATCCCGAGTGCTTCGTGTTGATTTAATAACATCAGACGAGGTTTTAGGGCTGTTTGGTGTTCTTTCAAACACTTTGATGGGTAAAAGGAAAAAAGGTGGACTTAGACTGGTCAAAGGAGCTTGCAAAGAAAAGCGTCTGGACTTCTTTAAGTTACTTGAAGACGTTTCACCTCTCATCCGAGAAGCTTCTTCAGTTCTAAGGTCAAATGGTGGAGAGTCCCAGGTATAACCTAGTGGGAGAAACCCCCCATAGAGGGACAAAAGGACCCCCTGATGATCCTCTAATCGCCTGAGCCAAGGTGTGAAACTGGGTGTGGGTCCCAATCAGCCAGAGTTTCGGGTGTGTTCATTGTGAAACCTGGCCCCACCTTATCATGCGAATTCCTGAGGTCAGATGGCCCAGGATGTGAGTGGGCGTTAAGGCGTCTGGGAAGGGATCTCAAAACTGGATTATAGATGGCAGAGAGTTGGTGTCGTAAACCACCGCCTCTGTTCAAAGATGGTCGCTCACAGTGGACATAGATGGCTTCTTTCACTCCTTTTTCAAACCATCTGTCCTCTCTGTCCAAAATGTGAACATTGGCATCCTCGAAAGAGTGTCCTTTATCCTTAAGATGCAGATGGACTGCTGAGTCTTGTCCTGTAGAGGTGGCTCTTCTGTGTTGTGCCATGCGCTTGTGAAGTGGCTGTTTGGTCTCTCCAATGTAGACTTAGACTGGTGTTTCAGCACTGCCTACAAAACTGAAGATAAAAACAGATCCAGGAGGTTGGTGAGGTAGAGCGTTATCAGCCTTTTCTGAAACTAATAGGAGCCAGGCTACCTACAAACAGACTCGAAAGGAGCAACTGAGGCCATGAACTGATCAGGAAAGTGTTTACAGAGCCAAAGAGTCAAGTGAAGCAGAACAGTCGCCCCCTGCTGGCCTTCCAGGAAGAGATTAACTTCACTTTTCAGACCCGGGAGCTCCATCCATCTTTGGTTTTACAGTTTGTTGAAATAACGAGTTGTCATCACTGTGGTGCCATCGCATCATCTCAAACTGGGTTCTTGAGCATGACAACAACAACGCCACTCAAATGGACACTACAATCACCTGATCTTAATCCAACAGAACACCACCTCACCACAGCTTCAACTGAGTCCGGCTTGCAGAAACAAACATTTGTCGGAATATGTTTGTAAGCACACTTGTTAGGTCCAGGCAAAATGCAGCAATTAGTAACCCTGAAACCCTGAAACTACAGATTGCTCTGGGACATTTCAAATCCCAGTTTGCATTTACAATTCCAATTCAGAGAAACAATCATCTCAAGGTGCTTTATAGGGTAAAGACCCCACAATGTTAGAAAAACCCCAACAATTAGAAAGCCCTCCACGAGCAAGCACTTGGTGACAATGGGAAGGAAGAATTGGCTTTTAATAGGAAGAAACCTCCAGATTCGAGCTCATGGAGGAGCAAGCCGTCTCCCATGATTGTTTAACAGGGATTTAAAATCCTATAAGATGAGAAGTCATCCTAAAGAACGGGATGCTTCCCTGCACAACTACTACTGTTACTTTAGGTTTTGCTTTTCTGTAATTTTACTTAGTACAACAGCTCAATCTGAATGTGCTGTCTGTACTTGAGGTTAAATATTCTCGTATTTGCTGTGATCAAAATTTAACTGATATTTTTATTTAGAATGTATTTAGCTATTTCTTAAATATAATACATTAGTATCTGTGAGCCTGATAAGTTTTGAGACATTTTTAGAAGTCATTTTTTGTTTTCTCTTGGTTTGACGGTCTTTGGAAAACTCTGTAATATTGATAAATGGTCCAACAGAAGGGCCAAAAAGAGATGGTGAATATAGAGCCACAGCAGTGTTTTGTACTGTGGTGACCCTGATGTCTTTTACACAGGCTGGTGTGACCACATCAAAGTCTTTTCCTGGACTCGCTGGTTCTTCTGCAGTTCCAGCACTGTTTAAAGCAGTAGCAGCAGGAGCCGCTGGAATGGGAACCTCACCAGAATTAACTTCTTTTGTGGGTTTGGGGTCCTTCTTAGGATTGGATAATAGACTTTACCCTCCCTGGCCTGAACCTGAGACATGGATGCATGATGGTATACCTCTTGGTCACTTATAACATCATTTATTTAAAAACACTGACATCTACATTTTGAACTGCTCAAAGAAGTCCTGCTATTAATTAATTCTTCGATCTTAAATATGATCAACCTATCTCTAATGATCGGCTATGTACCACAGGCCTTCAAGCTGGCTGTAGTTAAACTTTTACTCAAAAAGCATCTCTAGACCCAGCAGTCTTAGCTAATTATAGGCCAATCTCCAACCTTCCTTTCATATCAAAAATCCTTGAAAGAGTAGTTGTCAAACAGCTAAGAGATCATCTGCAGAGGAATGGTTTATTTGAAGAGTTTCAGTCAGGTTTCAGAGCTCATCACAGCACAGAAACAGCTTTAGTGAAGGTTACAAATGATCTTCTTATGGCCTCTGACAGTGGACTCATCTCTGTGCTTGTCCTGCTAGACCTCAGTGCAGCATTCGATACTGTCGACCATAATATCCTATTAGAGCGATTAGAACATGCTGTAGGTATTACAGGTACTGCACTGCAGTGGTTTGTATCATATCTATCTAATAGACTCCAATTTGTTCATGTAAATGGTAGGGGTGCAACGATACACAAAATTCACGGTTCGGTTCGGTTCGATACTTTGGTGTCACGGTTCGATATTTTTTCGATACAAAAAAATGTTCATGCCTTTTTAATTTGTCATTTATTAAAATTATAAATATATATTTTAACTCAAAAGTACAGTTTTAAATTTAACCCTAACCCTTGTGCGTGTTTTTTATTTTGACAGCGAATGCGCACCTGCAGACCACTTATGT
Source organism: Mchenga conophoros (assembly GCF_057382185.1). Classification (NCBI taxonomy): domain Eukaryota; kingdom Metazoa; phylum Chordata; class Actinopteri; order Cichliformes; family Cichlidae; genus Mchenga; species Mchenga conophoros. The sequence continues at coordinate 34,316,009 of NC_140547.1, forward strand.
GCAGCCCTGGTTATTTAGCTCGTCATATTGCAGCCACAGAAATTATTTTGTCCATGAAACCATAAAGCTGCACTTTCTTTTTGCCTTATAGTCTGATTTGTCATAACTTTTCCGTTTTGTGGTAAGCTTTTCTTTGGCTGTCACTTCTTCACCCTGACTTGTCTTATTTGGCTCAGCAGAACTAAAATATATATCCTGCTGCTTTTACACACACACACACACATAAGCTCAGCGATTCTCTGCGCGATCAACCTCTCACATGTTTAAGCTGCGAGAGATTTCACTTGTCATGTTTGCATAGTAAGCTAACGATTGATAAGACGATGTCAGAGGAATTGGTGCACAAATTATCATCACTCACAGATCAGTGCTGTCGCTCTCTATACACAGTTCGCAGGATTGCAAAGTGAAAGCAAAAAAACAAGCGCAAATTCAAACGCGATTTCAATATGTCACATATTGACAGTGGCTCACCGATGCCAATGACATAATTACCCAGCTACATTTCTGAAAGAATGCAAAAGCATTGACATATATTTTTCCTTCCTACAATAGCCCGACGGGCAGGGAAGAAATAGATTTTGGTAGCCCGACTGAAAAAATCGCTAGCCCCGGGACGTTGGGCTAGCGATATTGCGAGCCCTGTATCTGATTGAGGAATCACTCATCTTTGGAAAAGAGAGTTTATTACAGAGAAATGTCTCTTTCCAAAATAAAAGCTATACTATCCGCTTCTTCTGGGCTATATTCTCAGCAGCATAAGGAGAATCATGTGCTAACAGCTGTCTAAATGACTCGGCTAAAGTTAGTAGCATGCTTGTTGTTTTTGTCTTTGCACTAGGATGATGTCGGCGTAAATGTGCAGTCATATTCGTTGTGTTCCCACTAGTGCTTTCAGGTTAATCTCGTTGAAATGACCTTAACGCCACAACATGGCAAATCTCCGTTAACGAGCTACCGCCGATCGCCCCGTGCATGGGGCTAGCCGGCCAACACGTTAACGAGCTAACTGCGCTAACACACTAGCTCCCACCCATGTAATTGAGCATTGCGTGGCACATCCAACATACTGTTTTACTTTAGTCCATGACTCGCTTACCTTCAGGGTCATACGTCACATGAAAACCAAAATAATTCCAAATGCCAGATCTGAATGAGGGTGGGGGAGGTCCATGTTGCAAGGAGAGCTTAACTTCTCTCTCACTAGCTTGCCCTGCGCTCTTCCTTCTGACGATGCTGTCTGTGTTGAGCGCTCAGTGGATCTGCGCTCGACAGTGCAGCCTAGGCGGAGTAGTCGAACGCAGATTCACTGAGCGCTCAACACAGACAGCATCGTCAGAAGGAAAGTTGATAAAATAAATTACAAATGTTGTATTGTTCGATACATATGCGTACCGAACCGAAAGCACTGTATCGAACGGTTCAATATCGATACGAATATCGTTGCACCCCTAGTAAATGGGGAGTCCTCTTCACACACTGAGGTTAATTATGGAGTTCCACAGGGTTCAGTGCTAGGACCAGTTCTGTTTACATTATACATGCTTCCCTTAGGCAGTATCATTAGAAGACATAGCATACATTTTCACTGCTATGCAGATGACACCCAGCTCTATCTGTCCATGAAGCCAGATAACACACACCAATTAGTTAAACTGCAGGAATGTCTTAAAGACATAAAGACCTGGATGGCCGCTAACTTTCTGCTTCTTAATTCAGATAAAACTGAGGTTATTGTACTCGGCCCTGAAAAGCCTAGAAATATGGTATCTAACCAGATTCTTACTCTGGATGGCATTACCTTGGCCTCCAGTAACGCTGTGAGGAACCTTGGACTCATCTTTGACCAGGACATGTCCTTCAATGCACATATTAAACAAATATGTAAGACTGTGTTCTTCCATTTGTGCAACATCTCTAAAGTTAGAAATATCCTGTCTCAGAGTGACGCTGAAAAACTAGTTCATGCATTTATTACTTCCAGGCTGGACTACTGTAATTCATTATTATCAGGATGTCCAAAAAACTCACTGAAAAGCCTTCAGCTAATCCAAAATGCTGCAGCAAGAGTACTGACAGGGACTAGAAAGAGAGAGCATATTTCTCCTGTTTTGGCTTCCCTTCATTGGCTTCCTGTTAAATCCAGAATTGAATTCAAAATCCTGCTCCTCACATACAAGGTCTTAAATAATCAGGCCCCATCTTATCTTAATGACCTTGTAGTACCATATCACCCTATTAGAGCACTTCGCTCTCGCTCTGCAGGCCTACTTGTTGTTCCTAGAGTATTTAAAAGTAGAATGGGAGGGAGAGCCTTCAGTTTTCAGGCCCCTCTTCTGTGGAACCAGCTTCTAGTTTGGATTCAGGAGACAGACACTATCTCTACTTTTAAGATTAGGCTTAAAACTTTCCTTTTTGCTAAAGCATATAGTTAGGGCTGGACCAGGTGACCCTGAATCCTCCCTTAGTTATGCTGCAATAGACGTAGGCTGCCGGGGGATTCCCATGATGCATTGAGTTTTTCCTTTCCAGTCACCTTTCTTGCTCACTATGTATTAACAGACCTCTCTGCATTGAATCATATCTGTTATTAACCTCTGTCTCTCTTCCACAGCATGTCTTTTATCCTGTCTTCCTTCTCTCACCCCAACCGGTCGCAGCAGATGGCCCCGCCCCTCCCTGAGCCTGGTTCTGCTGGAGGTTTCTTCCTGTTAAAAGGGAGTTTTTCCTTCCCACTGTTGCCAAAGTGCTTGCTCATAGGGGGTCATATGATTGTTGGGTTTTTCTCTGTATCTATGAAGCGCCTTGAGGCGACTTATGTTGTGATTTGGCGCTATATAAATAAAATTGAATTGAATTGAATGGAGCCTTGTGAGAGTGAAAAACATCAAGAATGCACAATAGATCAGGCTGGTGTTAGACAGGCTGCTATGAGAAACTGTTCAGCTGCTGGAGTTTTCTCACACAACCATCTCTAAGATTTACAGTGGATCATCACAAAAAGAGAAAAATACCCAGTAAGGGGCAGTTCTGCTTCAAGCTGATAGGAAGGCAACAGTCAAGAAGAGCATCTCTGAGTGCAGAACACATCAGATCTTTAAGCAGATGGGCTTACAGCAGCAGAAGACCACAGTGGGTGCCACTACTGTCAGCTAAGAACAGCAAACTGAATTTGCAGACTCACCAACATTGGACAATAACATTATCGATGCATGGAGTCATCCTGCCTTGTATCAATGGGTCAGGCTGATGGTGTAATGGTGTGGGGGACATTTTCTTGCCACACTATGGCTTCTTGCTACCAACTGAACATTGTTTAAACACCACAGCCTAACCTGAGTATTGTTTATGTCCATCCCTTTAAAACTACAGTGTACACATCTTGTGATGGCTGCTTCCAGCAGGAAAACGTGCCATGTCACAGAGCTCACATCATCTCAAAGACATTTCTTCAACATGTCAGTGAGTTCATTGTACTCAAACCAATAGAGCTCCTTCTGTGTGCGGTGGACTGGGACATTCACATTATGGGTGTGCAGACGACACATTTGAAATGATTGAAACTAGTGACTGCGATTAGCGGTTACCTTAAAAGAGTGCAGACTCGAGGTCGTGTAGCTTAGCTTCCTTTGCATTTTTGGACTGTTAGGATGCAGCTTTGGTTTAGTGTTCCTGCACTGATGTGAGGTTGGTGGGTGCAGGCCGCTTGTAGGATCTACATTTCGATTTGTATCAGAGGCTGAATCTCTTTCATGCAGAGCGCACTCTGCAGTCTGTGTTCCAACATGTGCGTAGCTTATTCCAGTGTTTCAGAGTGCAAGAGTATGCCGTTTTCATGCTACAAATCAGTTTTGATGAAAATGCATTGTGGCAAACTCTAACATAGCAGTTTTCCGTACTTAGACTTGTAGCCGCTTGCCTCCCCCGCAGAGCACGGCTCTTTGGAGGCGTCTGCTATATAAATGTAGGCTGGGGAGTGCAGTACATCACACAGATAGCTCAAAAGGGTGTACTCGTATTCTTTGGCATGCTTAAAATTTTCAAGTTGGTCATACTTAAACTTTTGCTCAGAACTGGTACTCCAGTTTGGGCCACTGGTTTGTCGCAGCTATGCCATTTTGGAGTGGTCACAAACTCACTGTCCCACAGTAACAAAATTTAGTCCCATCGTAACAACATTGTAACAAACAAAATGTCAAACACTTCCATAATTCAGCATGTTATCTTTTACACCTTTATTTGGGCTCCCAATACACAAATCAAGGATATGTTCATCAATACAGAGTCTGCTTTAGATCTCATGATACATTGAATGGAAGGAGGTCTGGACTGATGCAATAAACCAATAACAGTTTAATTCTGAACTACAGTCCTATATACACAATCTTATTTTAGAGATCTGTATTTTCTTGTAGTTAATAACATTTATCATACTGAATAGTAATTGACAAGGTACAATCACACGGCCTTTTTTTTTTTGCGCTTTCAGCCGCTATATCTTAAATGCACTTTCACAGCAGATGTAAAGTAAACTTCATTTTAGCTCTATAGTGAATCTGCACAAAACTTCAGGCACGGCCCGATAGGCAAATGGAGTTCCCCTCACATTTTTATTTGTTCGGAACTGTTGATGCGCTCTTTTAAATATATGCAGACCGTGTTTCCTAAGAGAGACGCCAAAGTTTTGCTTTTGTTTTCGTCAGCAAACCGACGAGGTGATACATCTCCACAGATACAGGTAATAAACCCAAACAGAGGAAGATTCGTTCTTTTATCAAAAATTCAAGACCTGAGATTTTTAGTGAAACAAAATGTCTTAACATACAAAAACGGAAGAAAAAACAAACAAACAAAAAAACATGAACTGTAAACTGTCACAATGGTTGCGTTGCGTCTTCCCTTTTGTGACTAAAAACATCCGTGTTAAAAATAGATGTCAGCTCAAGTTAAGAGAACATTTAAAAACCTCTTTTTTCAGCCGCATTTCAAAAACATCCAATTTTTGAGTGTGCGCTGCAAGCTAGTAGTACACAGCTCTATGACATTTGACAGTTTGACAAGAATCATCAATGATCAGTGTGTAGACACGACTGAGGGTGATGCAGAATTCAGATAACTTAAGACAAATAAAATCATTTTTAAAATTTTAATAAACATGGTAATACCTTATTGTAGACAACACTGGGGACTCTCTGGGTTACAAGTTCATCCCTTGGGCACTTAGTAAAGAGTCCAGCATGTCAAAAGTGTCTTTGTAGTCAGTGTGCTGCCCGTTAGATGTCAGCATGCCGTTGGTTCCGTCATGGCCGTGGTGCTCCATCATCCTCTGGTTGCTGTCTGAGTAGTGAGACGAGCTCAGGCTTCCTTTGGAGGTCCTGCTGCTCTTAGACGAGTGGTGGTGGTGGTGGTGGTGGTGATGGTGGTGATTGTGGCTGCCGGCATCAGGGTGGGGTCTCTTACGAGACGAGCCAGAGGAGCTGCCCTCGATGCAGTGGTTGCCGGGAGTACGGGCAGATAAGGAAGAGTTGTCTATTGCCCCTCTGTTGTTTGCACTGAGGGAGTACGAGTGCGAGTGGCTGTGTTTCGAGTGGCGGTGGCTGCTGTGCTCTCTGTGTTTGTCTTTGCCTGGCAGAGCCCCACCCTGCTCCGAGCTGCCGTGGCGCTCCGATGAAACTTTGATCCGCATTTTGAGCTCCTCGCTAGTGGCCGAGCCGTTTTCTGCGTATGAGGCTGCGAGGCGAGGTTTTTTAGAGCTGGGCTTTTCTTTCCTGTCACCCGGCTGGCTGGCCTGCTGCGGCTGAGAACGTTTCTTGTGGTGGTGAGAGGACAACGGCGGAGGAGTGTAGACATCTGTGCTTGGCTCCTCCTTAACGCCGTTCTGCAAGGCCAGCTCGGCCGCGTGTTTCTCTCTGTACTTTTCCAGAGTCAAGACTTTCTGTGGCCGCGAAAAAGCGGCGGTGTTCACAGCGAGCTCGCTGCTAGTCCCGCCTGCAGCTTTGTGTTTGGGCTTCACCAGGGTGAAGTCTGAGTGGGCGGGCTGGGAGAACTGGTCGTACCCGCAAGCCTTTGATTGGTCGTTTAGTGGCTGGTATGAGGCGAACGGGGTTGTGATGGTATTTAGGTTGGGCATATCTGTAGAGTCTGATGCTGAGGGGAAAAAGGAGTTGGTGACACCAGGAAGGCTTTCTAAGGATGTTCCCTGGAAGGCAGTGTCCCCAGTTGAACCATCTGTCTTTGGCTTCTTAGCAGCTTGAATCGCCTGCAGACAGAAAAGGCAAACTCAGCATGACATACGAACAATACAAATCTCCACAGTACCAGCTGTGCCCTATGTTCTGGGCTGTCTGATGTTTTTCACCTACCCTCCAGTTTCGTATCCTCTTCAGCTTGCTGGGTGTCTTCTCCAGGATTTGAAGAAACTCATGGGTGAGCTCTGAAAACAAACAAGGCAGCCTCAGCTCTACCAGCTCTCTAACAAGGGCTCAATTGTAACACACAAGGTGGACAAATCCACTGAGCGGGACTCGCTATAATTATCAAAACAAAACCATCAGCTGGCTCTACAGAGCTCTTGCAGATGGACTCCAGGACCCAGAGAAGGAAGACGACCAGTGTCACCATTTGCAGTGAAAGACTGTATAACTGCAGTTTGAACATACGACACTAGATGCACCGAATAAGCAGATGAACTATTCTAAGGACAGCAGTAACGTGGCCATTCAGATCAGAGCTCGCTGTTTAGAAGAAACGTTTAAAGTACGAGTAAGACGATGGTCCAGTGTCAACTCTGTTCTAGACGAGGGATAAGGAAGGAAACAGGTAACGTTGCTAAAATTTAAAGTCGGAGCCTTCAGACTATGAAGAACTAGGGCAACACATTTTCAGATTAAAGGTGAATTACAGGTGTGTGCGACTACTAGACAAAAACAGTCACTATTCTCAATCCTGGGTACCAGATGTACTTGTCATTTAATCTAAATGTTAATAATTAAACATTTTAATTGATACCCAGTGCTGGTGTTGTGTCCTAAATGTTATGCAGCCATCTGCCACCAGATAGAGCTGCAGCTCCATAAAGCCTCAGTGTTCCCTGTGAAATAAAGTCAAACCTCATACTAGAAAGTAGTACATATGCAGGGTTTTCCTGGCTCAGAATGGACCTTTGGTTGAGGGGCGATTTTATATGTTAACAAAGCAGAAATCGCAGCACAGCCAACATTTTAATGTGTGTTTGGGGATTTTTATCAGATGACCTCTGTGCTGTAAAATCAGGACAAATAAATTACTGAAAAGCAAAGCCCGATTTGTGTTAGTCTTTGTGGGTGAGGTCACTGTTACGTACTCATGCAGCAGTCTGACAATAAAAAGAGAAAAGTGTTTATCGTGATCTGATCTACAGTCTGCACAGAAACAGATTCCTCAGTTCCTCTGATACACAAGACATGGAAATGTGCTGGTGCTAAAACTTTGTGGCCCACACAAAGCAAACACTTGTGTCACACCCAATTTAGTGTTGGCAATGCCGTAATATACTACTGCTGGAAGCTCTGGGAGAGCCTGGGCTAAAAGTGAGACCCAGCTTATTCACCATCTGTCTAAAACACAGCAGCTGTGGATGAAGAGAGACCACACTGTTGGAAGGTGAACACATTGTGTTTGAAGTTTATGTTGCTTTTTTAAACACATTTAAAGATGCTTGATCAGAAAGAAGAGTTTGTAACTTTTTTGTGCTTTATGAAATGCTGAGAAGACACTTTCCTTGTACGAACTGTGTGACTTTACTTTGCTGGGATGTGAATTTCTACAACTCAAAATATGCTCTTACCGTTAAGCAGCTGTAACGTTACTGTGCGGTCCACATACTCCCACCAGTGTTTGCCATCTGTAGACACAGGGATCTCCCATTTGGACCACTTGCAGGCCAGGTGGATGCAGACACATGCGACGACTGTGGGCCTGTACTGTAGGCAGAAGGTGGTGAGGTGCAAACTGCAGGAGACAAGAAACGCAAAAGACGACTGTCAGCTGACGGATCTGCGCACCAACTTGCATGATCTACTATATATTTTACTGTTTAACAGACAAACAGTGGTGACTGTCAGATTCAGTTATCTTCGTATCACATACACATATCCTTACCTCACAGGACTCCCCTGTCTAAAACCTATATCTGTTAGATTGTGTTCCTAAATGTCTCAAATGATTACATAAATATAGACGTACTGATTTTTATTATTTGTTTTGTGTTAATGTAAAAATGATGGAAATTACAAAACAACAGCGTTTCTTAATCTCTTAAGAAAAATAAAGAGTTTCAGTTTTGATATTTTTACACAGCGCTTATATACAGTATAAAATTAGTGACGATTCAAATGTAGCCACGCTGAGACTGAGAAACACTGATGTTGATAGCCAAGACAAGTGATTACGCTTTCAGTTTTCTACAGTTAATTTCTCCCACACCCTAACACCCAAACTACACTGCAAACTGCCCCACAAAGCCTGTGGGCAGCTTTGAAGTCATCATGTCACAGCAGTTTAATGTCACAACCAGTCTGTGGGCCACTCTTGCTTGTGCTCTTACTTGTCCTTCAGCCGGCTGCAGAGAAGCGCAAAGCCCACTGTCTGCGCTTTTCATGCCGTTTCCCCTGATGATGTTTCACACCTCTTTCGTGGTGACCTCAGCTGTCGCTCCCTTAAAAGTTCAGGCCAATAAGTAGTCCACACTGAGCTACAAGTCGTTGTTTTTGTTGGAAGAATGTGTCAAAGCTAGTTTATGTACCCCTGTGTGTACACAGCTAGCTACACACCAACAGTACTAAGTACCAACAAGCTTAACAAGTCATTCATCAAATGTCTTTGAATCACTGGAAGCTAAATGAACAATGACGTCTATATTCTTCCAAGCAGAACACACAGGCCCAACTAACAGAAGCGTTTAAATATGGGGTTGCAAAGAAATGGGTTATGTCACAGTAGCAATGTCCATCTTTTATATACAGAGTGTGTGCTTAAAAAAATAGAGGCCTATTGTTGCATTTGAAGCCCACAGACAATATAGATTTGCACTTTATTATATGTTTCAACTCTATTAGCCTTAGTCTAAAACTTTAGGAGAAAGTAAGTAAAAGATGTGTCTATTATTCATCTGTAAAACAAAAAAACTTGAATAACTAAACGTTTGCTATGTCGAGCTTCCTATGTCACAACAGTGGCTGTCTTTTTACCAGGCTAAATCACCATGGTAACATAAAACCAGGAGACTTACGTTCAGAGGTTTAGTTTGAAATCAGCTTAAATGCCCTTTGTAATATACTTTCTCCCCCAATCAACATGATTTTCACTTTGATATGTACAAACCAAAACAACATCCATGTCTCCAAAATTAGAGTATGGGACAGTTTTAATGCTTAGGTAAATCCAGTTTAAAGCGAACCCTTCATCTGATTAAGACTGAATGGAGAAGACAAGACTCACAAATATCTTGTGTGGAAAAAGATTCACGTAACGCATGAAGTGCCCCTTGTTATGTGAGCACGAACAGAGTCTGAAGGAAGAAGGGATTTAGGTTTTGTTGAGCTAGCTAATATTCCTCACAGTACTCCGTAGTGACCCTCTGGAGTCCTCTAGAACAAAAGCATTCAGTTTGCAGTATAGTTTGGCGTTTCATTGTTAGCTCCTCTGGATTTAAAAAAAGATCAAAAAGAAACATTTAAAAAGAACAGTAACCGTACTTACCAAGAAACTCTAAAAGTTTAAGAATCTTTAGTGGCAATCTATATTCAGGCTACCGTTTGAGACTTTTTTTTTTAAAGACATGTGCACTCGGTACCAAACAACTTCGAGAGGTAAACAGCAACACTACACTCCACATTGTGCATTCAACCCCTATGTGCCAACACAGAGCCCTTGTACAATACACCGCACACAGCAGCCTGGTCGGTACTTCCCCATTGGGGGTTCCCAGGATCCAAGTGCAAACAGGGCGTTGGACACAGGAAGGGGTACCCTGCAGTGCAGGAAGCTATAGTGTGCCATTACAGTGCAATAATGGGAACAGGATAACAACCTGTTGGTAGCCATATAATAGGAAGTCTGTGCCAAATCCTTGCTTGCTGTAAAACAAGAGAAAAAACTGGTTTTAGAGCAAAGCTGATAACACACAGCAGTAGTTCTTGAAAAGTAACAGGTGAGGAAAAAGGTAATACCTCGCACTAGCTGGGAACATCGCACAACATCTGTGTGCGGATGATCAACTGTTATTTCAAAACCTGCAACCAGGAAGGAAGATTGTCAGGCAGAGGTGCAAATACAGAAGCAGAACATCAGTGAGATAATGTTTTGGGGTTTTTTTTACATTTGCTCAACAGAACGGGAGGAAAAACGCTGCATCAGAATATGTGAAAAAGTGTCAGCATGCATGTGTGGTACTTTAGTCATTTTCTTCTGTGTGTAACCCCCCTCTTGGTGTTACACTGGTCTATTGTAGAAACCAGGAAAACCAAGGACAGCAGAAAGTGTGTGCAGTCTGTGCAGCGCAGCCTGTGCAGCGCAGCCTGTACTCACCCAGAGTTTGTAGCACGATTGTTTCCAGTGCTACAAGCTCTTGTGCCTGCTGCTGGAATGCCTGAAACAGATCAAGCCGTGAAGAATTAAAAACGACCCTCGACAACCACAAACAAATCCATTTTTATAAGCGCACACACAAAACAAAAATACAATCAGTGGACAGGAATGTTAATGGAGCAAGCCTGTTAGCATTATACATTAGGGATGTCACAAAACTCGAATTTCAAACTCGATACCATTTTCAATGCCATGGAAAGGTGTCGACACCATGCTGCAACAACAGGAGCAATGGCGCAGAATTCATTTCTGCTGCAGCTGTTTACATCCCCAGTTCTGCTCATCAGACCTGAAACCCATTTGATTCCTGCTCTGCTCTGGATTTCACTCATTATTTGCTCGGATTAGTTCTCCACACGCTGAACTCTACTCAGTTCAGCTACGGATCGCCTGCTAGTTCATAAAGCCAGCGACCCGTCAGTGTTTGTAATCTACTCTGCCACGGCTCAGTACTCCAGCACGACCTGCAGTCTACCAGCTGTTACTTTAATGCTAACAGATGGCTAATGTGGCTATCAGATAACTGCTAAAAGGTAAATGGCTAATGCTAACGTGTGCGCCTTCCAGGTTAACATTTATGAAAACTGTTTAATACTTTAATGCTGTTGAAATGGAAACTTTCCTGACCTCTGAAATTCCTCCTGAACTCTTCTTCAGTGTTATGAAGGTTAACTACTTCAGCTGTTAGTGAGAGGAGGAGCTGTGTGAAGTTGTGTGTCGAAGGCTGAGGCAAAAGACAGCACTGTTGGTATCGATGCTGTTGTAAAGAAGTTTCGTAATTCAGTAGGAATTTTAGTATAAATTATAACCAAGTATCATTTCTTTGTGAACTCTACTGGATATAATTGGTTTAATTTGGTGGACACACACGCTGACATACACAGACACGTTTATACAAAAACTGAAAAGGTTGATGTGTGTCCGTCTCCGTTTTGGATGGGTGGAATTTTTTCTGTATACTTGTGGCGGTCACCTTGTGCTAACAGTCAAGACTGAATTAAGCCCACCCAATCATCATTAACAATTACATTTTCTTTTAAGTAAATGGAAGTTTAAAACTTCAAAAAAGCCAATATGGAAAAACAAAAGAAAAGAAACAGCCATGCTGCAAAACATGAAAAAATTTGGATGTAACCAAATTATCTTTGTCCTTTCTTGTACAACAAACTAAGACTGAAAGACTTTTGATTAAATTAAGAAAATTCAGCATGCAACTCACGTTTAACAGTCTCTGATACTCAACATTATCTATGATGACACTCAGCGAACTGTAACAGAGGCTACTTCTGTGAAAAGCATTTGATTAAATTAAGCAAATTCAGTAATTAACTCACATCAGTCTCTGACTTCAGAGTCAGCTGTGACAACAGATACGTTTATTCTAGACATCAAACTGCAGCTGCGATTACTTTACAGACAAAAAGCTGCAGTTTGCTGCCTGCCATCGCTGCCTCCAGTCAGAGGTCAAACCTAATAAATGGTGCGATCCACACAGACTCCAGTACACATCTCATGAGTGTCGCCTGCTTTTCACCAGACAGCAGAGCTCAAAGTAATCACTTTGTTAATCAAGGCCTTTCCAGCTCATTTTCACATTAAATTATTATTATCCCGATCTACTCAGCCATGTCGACATCTGGCACTTCTGACACACAGGAGTGGGCCTTCACATGCAAAGAAAAATAATGGTTATGCATCTGCCCTCTTTTATATAAATGTGGTTGTGGGGAACAGTTGTGCCAAACCAATGAAAGACTCTAGTACAGGCATGGGCAAACTACGGCCCATCAAACGTTTTGATCCGGCCCGCCAAACTTGAAAAAAAATTAATAAATTAACCTTGTTAATGCAATTCTGATGTGATGAAGCTTCCTCGGAGTAAGCTTGTTAACGTCACCACAGATGGATCTCTGAATTTAACGGGAAAAAACGTTGGCCTGCTGAGGAGAATCCAGAATAAAGTGAAAGATGAAAACTCTGACCAGGATGTCATTTTTCTCCACTGCATCCTCCACCAGGAATCTCTATGTAAATCGGTGTTACAGCTGAATCATGTTGTGAATCCTGAGGTGAAACTTGTCAACTTCATACGCGCACGGGGACTTCAGCACCGTCAGTTCATTGCATTCTTGGAGGAAACTGATGCGGATCACCAGGACCTGCTTTATCACTCCCGTGTCCGCTGGTTGAGTTTGGGCAAAGTGTTTCAACGAGTGTGGGAGCTCAAAGAGGAGATTGGCGTGTTTTTGGAGCGGCAGGGGAAGACTGAGGAATTTCCTGAGCTGAGCAACAAGAGCTGGATGTGTGACTTTGCGTTTGCTACGGACGTATTTTCACACTTGAATGAGCTCAACGTGAAACTGCAGGGGAAGGAGCACTTTGTGCATGACATGCACACAAACGTGAAAGCCTTCAAATCCAAGCTGGCTTTATTCTCCAGGCAGATTTTGAACACGTCATTCACTCATTTTCCTACACTAGCCACGCTGAAAGAGGCCGGAGCAAAAGTAAAGAAATACAGTGAGTCACTGGATGCACTGCACGGAGAATTCTGCCGTCGGTTTTTGGATTTCGATAAAATTGACAATCACTGGCCTTTCCTCTGTCACAAGACCCTGAAACAGCTCCAGAGGAGCTTCAGCTCGAACTCATCGACCTTCAGTCCAACCCTGCCTTAAAAGAGAAGTTCAGCTCTCTGAAACTAAATGACTTCTATGCTTCACTCAATGATGCCGCGTTTCCAAATCTAAGACGAAAAGCGCAGATGATGTTGGCTTTGTTCGGCTCTACCTTCGTGTGTGAACAGACATTCAGCGTCATGAACATCAACAAAGCCAGCCACAGATCCAAGTTAACAGACCTACACCTCAGATCCATCCTGAGAATCGCCACAACAAAACTAACTCCAGACTTTGATGCGCTGCCTAAAAAAGGAGACCAACAACACTGCTCCCATTAAAATGTGTGTCTCCGTGATACGCACGTTGTTAAAATGAACAGTGTGCGCAGATCAAATATAACGCTTCACAGACTGACTTGCTGCAACTGTTTCGTTCTTGCACTGGTCGTTGTTGACTTTTGGCACCGGGGAAACAAATTGAATAAAAGGAACAGGACAAGTACATCTGCATCTCCTACCGTTTTTGAAAAAAAAAAAAAAAAAAAAAGAGTCAGGAGGAGAGTGATGTGATATCCTGAAGGATAACAGAACTTTCAGTGCTTTAAAATAAAATGTTCATTTATTTGATTTTCAGTGTTTAAAGACTCATTTCGAAGTCAGAGATTTTATTGTAATGTTCTTCTTCATTTTCATTGGAAATTAAAGCACATGTTTTCTCCATATCCCAAGATGTGTATTTTCCCCCCCAATGAGGTGATGTTTTCAAAGCATGCCATCTATCTGCTCCTGTTCCGGCCCCTTTGTCAAATGTTAGAACTCAATGTGGCCCACGAATCAAAAAGTTCGCCCACCCCTGCTCTCGTATAAACATGGTTAGAACCCGATGAAGAGAAGAAGGACGGGCAAGTTTTTTTTATACATTTAAAAAGGGTGAAAGGTCCAAAAGACAAATGTTAAGAGCCATTTTGTCTATTTAGCTGATGTCATCCTACGCTTTGGAATTAGTCACCAACCATATGTGAGCAAGGCTTTCCAGCAAACATTCACTTCACACTGGGAGTGAGATAACTTCCAGGTATGTCTCCGCCTCTCCTTTCTCTAGGAACAGCACCGTTTTTTGTGCTTGGGGCCACGTAGTATGCATTATAAAGGATAGCTAGCACTACCTTAACGGTCACATAACCCCCAAATGACCCAGGCTCACTCCTAGTAGTGGTATTGTTATTTCCAATCTCACAAGGTAATGATAGGATAATCAGACCATGGAAAAAGGTGCTCAACCTTTAAGACTGTTTCCTTTCAGCTCATGGCACAAAGTTGGTTTAGAAGATTATATACTGGCATAAACCGAGGGATCGTAAAACCTCAGAACTAGTGATCAACATGTGTTAAAGTTTTCCAGAGCTAAATAAGAGATCTGAAATAAAATAGATCAGCAGGACACATATCGAAAAGAAAAACAAATAGACCAAAAACCTCGGCTTCACGTTTCTACTAGTCGCAGCATCAGTACAATCCATATGTAACCTCTAAAAACCACACTGTAAGGTCTGTGAAACATTAACTTACAAAGTATGGAAAAACATAAGCTCCAGAGCAGTCACAGTTTACTCACGTTGCTTTTAGTGTCCAGGGGAGGATCTTGTGGGTTAATCCAGGCATGGGCTATTTTAATGACGTGCTCCAGCTTCCTGGGCTGCTCCTCAACTTTAGCTGCCAGGAACAACGTAGTCTGGGAAATTATCTATACAAGGGAGGAAAGGAAAAACACAGTTTTGCTAGTCTGCGGCAAAGGTGATCGTGATATCAGCGAACAACGCAGCGATACTTACATTTCTATTGAATTTGGTGAAGGAGTGGATCATATAAAACCTGTGCATATAAACTATAGCAGTGTTGATAATTAATTGAGAGCTGAGTGAACGGTTAAGGAAATCACATGGATGGTTCACAGGCAAATAAACAACGCCATTAGATTAGAAAGCTTAGTACTGAGTTAAGGCCTTGGAGATCGCAAAACGTGAGGCCGCGGGTTAAAACCCTGTCAACACACTCATAATTACACAAAGCCCACATTTCCAATGTGGGCTGGAATCGTGTATAGAGTGGCAAAATGTTTACAACACACATACGACTAATATCAGTATCTCTGCTTTTAGTAGACAAAAGCTAACAATAGAAACAACAGACTGACGAGCCAAACAATAGCTAAGCTAGCTAGCGGGCCTCATCACCTCCGGCGGGTCACAAACGTCCTGTGAGAGGAGTTAAAATGGCTCATCTTATCAGAGAGGCCTATGTATACAACACCGAACCATTGGACACCTGTTTACACAATCACAGGATAAAATATAACAAGCATTTCATTTCGAGCCGCACTCTATGCTAATGCTAACTACAGACAGCCCGCCTGCCGTCCGGCAAGACTCAGCGTTTCAGAAAGGATACACGTTGAGTCTCTGGCCAATTTCTTGGATTAAGTTGGCAGCCTGCTGTCGGTAAGCGAGCTCTTTGTCTGCTTCTATTCCACAGCGTCGAGACGGCGTATTTTCGAGCTGCTCCCGGGTGAAGAGCCATTTCGTAGAGGGTCCCCGGTGGACCGCCATTACGCTCCCACTGCCAAGCCCGACGGTCTAGCACCGGGAGGGAGTGGGGCAAGCGGGGCACCGGAAGGAAGAGAGAAGACGCGTAAACCGACACGAAACCGGTAATATATTCTGTGAATAGCGCCCCGACGGTCGGTGGTGCAAATCGCACGCCGTGTAGACAATGCGTTACTGGTGTTCCAACCCGATTTTGTTTACAAATAAAAAACAAACAAACCCAAAAACTAAAGCTGAATTATGTAATTACTCCAGTAGGTTGCTTTATTTAGCCCAGAAACACTAACAGCTTGTCTGTGTAGTTTCGCAGTAACCATTTAAATTAAGACTAGCGAGAACGGGAGTACGGACTCGATTTAAAAAATAAAAACGAAAATATTTATATTACCAAATATTACCCACTACAGGTCACAACTGTACTTTGGGCATTGCTGCTATTATATGTATTATATGTATAAGTGTATATAATAATGCACGTGCCCTTTGACTGCTTTACCTTTGTGCCGATTTTTATTAAAATCAAACATAAAGTACAAAAGACTTATGAAAGCAGGCATGCGGGTTAGTTCTGTTTGTTTGTTTGTTTATTTATTAACAATTTTACTGTTATGGATGTTTACACATCCAAAAAATGATCACTGTGCATTAAAGTAGTTAGCACATGTTGATGATGTCATCAAGCTGCGCCTGTTTTGGTGAAAGCATGGCAGCAGCTAAAACCATTATCATCTGCAAATTATGGCATGCGACAGTCATAGCAAAGAGATGAAGCACTTTTGAAATATGGGGAAAGCCAAAAACTACGCTTC
Organism: Mchenga conophoros; assembly: GCF_057382185.1. Classification (NCBI taxonomy): domain Eukaryota; kingdom Metazoa; phylum Chordata; class Actinopteri; order Cichliformes; family Cichlidae; genus Mchenga; species Mchenga conophoros. The sequence goes on from NC_140547.1 coordinate 34,332,667, forward strand.
CTCCATTTCCGTAACATTGATTCATTAATGTTGAATTCTCTCGCAACTGTTCTATTCCCATGTTGTTGCAGTATATTAATAACTAACCTCGTATTGTGGATGAGTAATAATCAGTTGTTCTCCTGACTGAAGTTTGGCCCGTGTATAGCATCCTGCTATGCGATTGCATTTGTCCCTGACCACCAGAATCCCTCACGTTAACTTTTAATGAGTGGAAAAAAAGTTGGCGTTCATCCTCCAGCTTCACTATGCTAATGTTATGCTAACATAGCTGTGTCGCTAGCAATCACATAGCACATCATTATATACCAGATAATCCAACTTCAGTGTTGCCCTATCATATATGTATGTGCTCTTAATCTGAAAGGTATAAATACGGAAGTGTGTGTTCAATAAATGTTGGCGCAGAGGAAGGCGTGTGCCTCTGATGTAAAACTCTAACAAGGTGTATGTGGTTTATTCCTCCATGAGATGTGCGAGTTACCACGGTATTTCTGCCCTAGAAAATGGAACATCCAACAGGTTATGGGCCCAGAAGGGATGTGGGAAGCCGGTGGAACAGTCTGTGCTTCGACGGAGATGAGAGAAACTACGAATTGTGGGAAACAAAGTTCCTGGGATACATGCGACTACTTGGGCTAAAGGCCGCCATTTTGGACGAGCCCGGCGAGTCGGAGGAAGAAGACAAGGACTTGGGCTACGTTCACACTGCAGGCGAAAGCGCATCAAATCAGATTTTTTTGACCCTATGCGACCCATATCCGATCATGGTGTGACAGTGTGAACGGCACAAATCCGATATTTTCAAATCCGATCTGGGTCACTTTCGTATGTTGTACTGAATCCGATCAGTACCACATACTGAATCCGATCCGATGTCTCAGAAAGCGACTGCTGTGTGAACGGTCAAGCCGCATTAAATCCGTCTTTTACGTCACTGATACAAGACAGACGCCAATTATCAGCGCCAGAGAAGACATCGCGAACGCTTCCTGGCCATCCGGTGAAACTGCTGGGAAGACAACGTTGGAGAAAAGTTAACATTTTATTTGTACTGCATAACCTGCAGATTCTGACAGAAATCTGCAACTATCCTTTGAAGCACCGCTCCTCTAAAACAGCAATGAGGATAATTATTAGGTTATCTACATTATTATGTAAATAACAAAATAACTTAAAGCAAAAATCGGGAAACATGAAGTCCGAAGTCTTTATATTAAGGCCATCAGTCAAACAATATAGTTTGTTCTGGGTCTAAACAGAGCGCGTTGTGTATGACGTCTTCTTTTGCGCATGCGGGCCGCTTTGAGCGTTCACACTAGAGAGCGTTTGCTGTCGCATTTTATTTGTAGTGTGAACGAGCAGACAAAAAAATCGGATTTGATCAAAAAAATCGGAATTGAGCATTAAGACCTGCAGTGTGAACGTAGCCTTGGATGAAAAGAATGAAGTAGCTTATGCAGAGCTAATCCAAGTATTGGATGATAGAAGTCTTTCACTCATGATGAGAGATGCCAGGGATGACGGACGGAAAGCGTTGGGAATTCTGAGAGAGCACTACGCCGGTAAGGGGAAACAACGTGTGATTAGCCTGTATACGGAGCTAACGTCGCTACAGAAAACGCCCAGCGAGAGCGTCACAGACTATATGATAAGGGCTGAGACTGCCATTACAGCTCTGAGGAATGCAGAAGAGACATTAAGTGATGGACTGCTTATTGCAATGGTGTTAAAAGGGTTGCCTGAATCTTTCAAGCCGTTTGCCATACATGTAACCCACAGTGACAAAGCAATGACATTTAGTGAATTCAAAGCTAAATTAAGAAGCTACGAGAGCACCGAAAAGGCCACATGTTCTGAAGACAATGTGATGAAGGCAAATAACTGGAAGAAAGAGAGAGACAATGCAGAAATCATATGTTACAACTGTGAAAAAAAGGGTCATATAGCACGTGAGTGTTACACAAAGGCCGAAAGGAAAGAACAAAAAGAGAAGCAGTGGTGCGGTTACTGCAAAAGCTCAACGCATAAGGACAGCGACTGTCGCCGACGAAAGAAGATTACTGCTAAACACGTAACCGATGCAGAAGATCATAGTTTCGCGTTCAAAGCTAAAGACTGTGGAAATCAAGGGCTGAAACAGAGAGGCCTAATGGTTGATACAGGGGCCACTTCTCACATTATTACGGACATTCAGAGATTCAAAAGTTTTGATGAGACATTCGCACCTGGAAGACACTTCATGGAGTTAGCTGACGGGACGAGGACGAGTGGGGTCGCACTGAAGAGGGGAGATGTGGAGGTCTATCTACAAGACAGCGAGGGACGAAAGGTGAAGGCGACACTGGAGGGAGCCCTTTACATTCCCTCTTACCTGCAAGATATCTTCTTGGTCCAGGCGGCGACGGCTAAAGGAGCCTCAGTAACCTTCAAGAAGGGCTGCAACCAGCTTATCCATAAGAACGGGACAAGGTTTAAGATAAGTGAATATGAACGCCTATACTATTTGAACAGTGTTACATCTGATCATTATGTTGACAACGACGAATGCAATGGCTGTCATGATGTAGAAACTTGGCACAAAATCCTCGGCCACTGTAACTATGAAGACTTGGTTAAACTAGAGAACATTACCGAGGGTATGAAAATAAAAAGGTAAAGCTAAACATTACCAAGATTGTGAAGTGTGTATAAAAGGGAAATTTATCCAAACCAGGAATAGAGAGCCTGACGAAAGAGCAGAAGAAGCATTAGAGCTAGTGCACACTGACTTAGCTGGACCGATAGAACCAGAAGCTAAAGACGGGTTCAGGTAAACGTTAGCATTTACTGATGATTACTCAGGCACAATGTTTGTGTACTTTTTAAAGGCTAAAAGTGACACCGTAAAAGCAACTGAAAGATTCTTGGCAGACGTCGCCCCTTATGGGCAAGTAAAGAGAATCAGGTCAGACAATGGAACTGAATTTACATCTAAAGAGTTTCAGACATTGTTAAATAAAAACACGATAAAGCATGAGACATCAGCGCCGTATTCACCTCATCAGAATGGGACTGCTGAGAGACAATGGCGAACACTTTTTGAAATGGCACGGTGTATGTTGATCGAAAGTAACCTGCCAAAGAGATTATGGACTTATGCTGTTATGACTGCCGCAGTAATTCGTAATAGGTGTTACAACAGACGCACAAAGCAAACCCCTTATTACATGCTGACAGGAAAGAAGCCAGACATGTCGAGGATGGGGATTTTTGGATCAGTTTGCTACGGTTACGGACACAACAAAAAGAAGTCAGATGCGAGATGTGACGAAGGAGTTTTTGTGGGTTACGATAAAAACAGTCCGTCATATCTAGTCTACTACCCTAAAACAGGACGAGTTCTTAAACATAGGTTGGTTAAGTTCCTCACTAAAGGTGTAGTTGAGCACCAAACCCAGACCACTCAGGATGATGACGATGGAGATGATGATTTGACTCCAGGGGACATCTTGAAGTACCCCGCTAGAATGGACAAAACAGGGAATGACCAGAGATCAAATGAAAGTATGATCCTGGAACCTGAAAGTGACATTCAGGACAATGTCATAAATGACACACAAAACTCAGACAAACAGAGTGACAGAACAGAGTCTGAACGATATCCTAAACGAAACAGGAGAAGGCCAGATTACCTGAAAGACTATGTCCAAACTGCAGAAGACGACCAAACATCGCTGACTGTAGATTACTGTTACAGGGTGATGTATAACATACCAAAGACATTTGAAGAAGCTATGCAGTCATCGAACTCTAAGTGTTGGTCAGATGCTATGGAAGATGAAATGAGATCCTTGAAAGACAATAATACGTTTACTCTAACCACACTGCCAGAAGGTAAAAATGCAGTGGGAGGGAGATGGGTGTATGTGATAAAAGAGAACCCGAATCGGACTAAAACATTTAAAGCAAGATATGTTGCTAAAGGCTATAGCCAAGTTCAAGGCATTGATTACAAAGAAACCTTTTCGCCGACTGCAGATATGACATCAGTGCGTACTCTGATGCAATTAGCAGTACGGTACAACTTTAAACTCCATCAAATGGACGTGAAGACTGCTTATTTGCACGCCCCAATCGATTTTGAGGTGTATATGCAGCAACCAGAAGGTTTTGAAGTAAAATCAGACACAGGTGAAAAACTGGTCTGCAAACTAAACAAATCACTATATGGTTTGAAACAATCTGGCAGGAACTGGAATAAGATGTTACATGACCATTTATGTGAAAAAGGTTACAAACAAAATCCTGTAGACCATTGTGTATATTCCAGACAGACAGCGAGTGAGACAGTGATTCTTATCATCTGGGTTGATGATGTAATCATAGCTGCCAACAGTGAAGATGCTATCAGAAACGTGAAACAAATGTTGAATGAGAAATTTAAAATGAAGGATCTTGGTGAGCTCAAACATTTCTGGGTATTGACTGTATACAAGAGAACCATGAGATAAGACTAAACCAGACACAGTACGTCACAAAAATCCTGGAAAGGTTCAAAATGTCTGACTGTAAGCCACGTTCTACTCCTTGTGAACTCAAAAATGACTTTGATGCACATGGTGAATCAGCTGATTCAGGAAAATATAGAGAATTAGTGGGCAGTTTGATTTACCTAATGACATGTACAAGACCAGATTTGAGTTGGATAGTGAGCAAACTGTCACAATCCCTATCTGAGCCAAAAGAGCATCATTGAACAGCAGCAAAACATGTATTACGTTACCTTAAGGGGACACTAAACAAAGAGCTGTGCTATAAAAGGACAGAAGGAAACCTAAATCTTATAGCATACAGCGATGCAGATTGGGCCACAGATTTGAGTGACAGGAGAAGTACAACGGGTTATTGTTTTGTACTATCCAAAAATGGGCCAGTGATCTGCTGGAAAACCAGGAAGCAAGCTACAGTAGCTTTGTCAACGTGCGAGGCAGAGTACATGGCGATGGCCGCCACAGTACAAGAAAGCTTATACCTCTCACAGCTACTTAATGGCATGGACATTAAAAGGCAATATTCACCAGTTACCATTCTTGCAGACAATCAAGGTGCAATTGCATTGTCCAAAAATCCTATAAACCGTCAAAGATGTAAACACATCGACGTCAAGTATCATTTTATTAGGTCTGCTATAACTGAGAAGGAAGTACAAGTTAAATATTGTGCAACAGAAGACATGGTAGCAGACATCATGACTAAGTCTGTAAGTAAAGTGGAAATAGATAAATTTACGCATATTTTGTTTGGAACATAAATGTTGATATGTGAATATCATGTAAATATGTATATCATGTAAATGTGTAATGTACAGTGTTAAGAGCAAGTGGGGGTGTTGCCCTATCATATACAGGGAGTGCAGAATTATTAGGCAAATGAGTATTTTGTCCACTTCATCCTCTTCATGCGTGTTGTCTTACTCCAAGCTGTATAGGCTCGAAAGCCTACTACCAATTAAGCATATTAGGTGATGTGCATCTCTGTAATGAGAAGGGGTGTGGTCTAATGACATCAACACCTTATATCAGGTGTGCATAATTATTAGGCAACGTCCTTTCCTTTGGCAAAATGGGTCAAAAGAAGGACTTGACAGGCTCAGAAAAGTCAAAAATAGTGAGATATCTTGCAGAGGGATGCAGCAGTCTCAAAATTGCAAAGCTTCTGAAGCGTGATCATCGAACAATCAAGCGTTTCATTCAAAATAGTCAACAGGGTCGCAAGAAGCGTGTGGAAAAACCAAGGCGCAAAATAACAGCCCATGAACTGAGAAAAGTCAAGCGTGCAGCTGCCAAGATGCCACTTGCCACCAGTTTGGCCATATTTCAGAGCTGCAACATCACTGGAGTGCCCAAAAGCACAAGGTGTGCAATACTCAGAGACATGGCCAAGGTAAGAAAGGCTGAAAGACGACCACCACTGAACAAGACACACAAGCTGAAACGTCAAGACTTGGCCAAGAAATATCTCAAGACTGGTTTTTCTAAGGTTTTATGGACTGATGAAATGAGAGTGAGTCTTGATGGGCCAGATGGATGGGCCCGTGGCTGGATTGGTAAAGGGCAGAGAGCTCCAGTCCGACTCAGACACCAGCAAGGTGGAGGTGGAGTACTGGTTTGGGCTGGTATCATCAAAGATGAGCTTGTGGGGCCTTTTCGGGTTGAGGATGGAGTCAAGCTCAACTCCCAGTCCTACTGCCAGTTTCTGGAAGACACCTTCTTCAAGCAGTGGTACAGGAAGAAGTCTGCATCCTTCAAGAAAAACATGATTTTCATGCAGGACAATGCTCCATCACACGCGTCCAAGTACTCCACAGCGTGGCTGGAAAGAAAGGGTATAAAAGAAGAAAAACTAATGACATGGCCACCTTGTTCACCTGATCTGAACCCCATTGAGAACCTGTGGTCCATCATCAAATGTGAGATTTACAAGGAGGGAAAACAGTACACCTCTCTGAACAGTGTCTGGGAGGCTGTGGTTGCTGCTGCACGCAATGTTGATGGTGAACAGATCAAAACACTGACAGAATCCATGGATGGCAGGCTTTTGAGTGTCCTTGCAAAGAAAGGTGGCTATATTGGTCGCTGATTTGTTTTTGTTTTGTTTTTGAATGTCAGAAATGTATATTTGTGAATGTGGGGATGTTATATTGGTTTCACTGGTAAAAATAAATAATTGAAATGGGTATATATTTGTTTTTTGTTAAGTTCCCTAATAATTATGCACAGTAATAGTCACCTGCACACACAGATATCCCCCTAAAATAGCTAAAACTAAAAACAAACTAAAAACTACTTCCAAAAACATTCAGCTTTGATATTAATGAGTTTTTTGGGTTCATTGAGAACATGGTTGTTGTTCAATAATAAAATTATTCCTCAAAAATACAACTTGCCTAATAATTCTGCACTCCCTGTACAAAGACCCGAAAGAAAAGCCTAGAAAAGAACAAGCAGGATTAAAAGAAATGGAGCAAAGATGCGAGCAACTCGAGAAGCAAAATGCAGAAACAAACGATCAGTTGAGAACCCTTATCCTGGAGAAAAAAGCGCTCATGGAAAAATACCTGGAAACGAAGAAAAGAGGCTTCTGCTGGTTATTCAGATGATTTAGCCTCGTCCTCCTCCACCTGTGATCCATCTTAATTTTCACCTCTCCTGTCCTCCCTCTCCCTTTCTCTCCTAACACATATTCCCTACCTTCTTAATCTTTTTTTCACCCTCACCCCCCAACCAGTCCCAGCAGTTGACTGCCCCCTCCTGAGCCTGGTTCTGCTGGAGGCTTCTGTCCGTTAAAAGGCAGTTTTTCCTCCCCACTGTCGCCTAGTGCTTGCTCAGAGGGGATTGTTGGGGTTTTCTCCCCCCCCCCCCCTTCATTTACTTGTTTTAATTTTTTCTTTACTTTTTTCAACTTATGTAACAAAATAATAAACCAATTGAATTTATCCTTTGAGTATTTTTCATCTAATCTTTACAGAATTAAGCTCTGTCTTTTATTTGCTTGTTAAAACTCCATAAATGGTGAAGTAAAAACCCTGGGATATGGTTTTAAACATTGAAATAGACTAACCAACTAGTCTAAAACTAAGAAACACTTAAATATTATGTTAAATTGAAAACAGTTAAAAAGAAATATCCCTGTTCAAAAATGTCATGTGATAATCTCATTGGTTTATGGAGTGATGATGACATCATCACTCCTGGAGGGAAAAAGGCGCACAAAAGTGGCAGGCAGACGAAGAAAAAACAGCATAATGATACTTTTACGTTTTGAAATCTACAAAGGTTTGCACTGTGAGAATCAACTTGTGAGAACTGTGACTAATCTTCATGTGTGTGTGTAAAAAAAATAAATGAATAAAGTGAATAAAGTGTATAAAGTGTGTGGCGAGGGGCTAGTTATTCTGAGAAACCCTACTGCAATAAATGAGGGACCACTGTATATACTTTCTCTTTGAGTCTCCAGGTGAAGGCACAGCCATGAAGTCATCCACTAGACAGTCCCAGATGGCCGTCGCTACCTGGGGGATGATCTGGCTCACCGTGGACACACCGACTCTGTAACTGAACGCGATGGTCCTGAAGGAGTCCCTGGTGGCAAGGAACCTGGACAAAATTGTTCAAAATTAGTATTATGTGTACTGCAGTTACAAAATACATTATTCAACCTCCAAAATACTTTTGTGATGTCAGATTTAAATTACAAAACATAACTCTTACATAAAACATTTTGTAATTATAAGGATAATTACATAATATATATTAGATTTAATATAAAACAGTCAGTTGTGTTTTGTTTTAACTTTACCATATCATAATTTGATTGGTAGCAACTTTTACCACTACAGTGAGCCAATCACTCATAATTCCTAAACATGTCAATCAGGTAGCAATGAAGTAAGACATTAATAGAAATAAAGAGTTGTACGTAGCCTTTTCCTTGCATAAATCATTGCTAATATTTTTGAAAAATTAACCTGTGATAAGACAGCATATCAAGATAGAATATGCTGGATAGAACCATATAAGTAAAGATGAACCAAACTGTTCACAGTTTTATCTGACTCTCAGTTTTAAGAAAGGCTGGTGACCCCTGTTATAGAGTCTGACAGCTGCAGGGATTATATACAAATATTCAACTATACCAGAATTAAACCAGGTCTAAATAAAAAGGAGTGAGTATCACTACAAAGATTAACCCACAGTGGTCCTCATACCACAGTTTGATATCAGCAAACACCGAGAGCATACACTGATACGACACCACAGCCATGCTATCAATGCAAACACTGATAACAGCATAAATCGAATTAAATCAGGTCTTGATGAGAGCTTCTGAGTATCACTAGAAATATTATAAACAGTCGTCTCCATACCACAGTTTGCTATCAGTAAACACCGACAGCATTCACTGTTAGCATAGCACATCCATGTTAGCAGTGTATAAACGATAGTTTAGCATACATTAGCACAGGTATCAATAAAGGACTACCGTATTAAACACTTTTACTAACCGCAGGCAGATGGATAGGCGACAGGGATTGAGCGCCTGTAGTTGGTGTCTAAGCGGGCGATGCTTGAACCAATGCGGGACAGCAGGTCCTCAAACTGGGCGAGGGAAAGACGGTGGTACCGCTGAAAGCGGCCGTCATCCAGGCGCAGCTCCTGGACCAAATGGTGAAACTCACCAAACTGCTCACGCTTCTGGAGGACCTGATGGACCCACCGAGGTACGGCGAGGGCGGCTTAACAAATGACAGCATTTGGCATCCTTTTAAAACACACATACCTAGTAAAGATATAAACCTCACTGTGGCACATATATAGTCATTTTAATATTTCGAATCAAAAACAGTTCTTATTTAATTCAGTGACAGCAACGGGGACAAAGCTATTTTTATAACGCTTTGTCCTGCATCTCGGGAAATAGAAACCTCCGAAGAAGCTGAAATTCACCCCTTAGACGATGGGAACCATTTTTAAGGATTGATAAAGCCATCCTCTGTACCTGCTTAGAGTACAGGGAGGCTAAACAAGACTGTGGCTCACCTATCAGACGACTGGACCATCTCACTATCTGATTTAGAGAGTTTTTCTCTGTGACAGAGGTCTGACCAAACCATGCCACCAAACAAAAGGATAAAACAGACTCAATAAAAGAACGATAAAACAAAGTTAAAATTTTTTGGTCAGTGTGGAAATGAGCAAGTGTCCTAAGGCAATAAAGGTGCTGGTGACCCTTTTTACAAACTGATTTTCAATTTTGATCAAAGTTCAGTTTTTCATTGGTTATGGTCCCAAGATATTTATATGATTGTACTTGCTCTATTTTCTGACCTTTAATTAAAGTGACTACGTCCCCATTTTGTTGTTTCCTAAAATCAATCACCATATCTTTTGTTTTAGATATGTTCAGCTGGAGATAAGACTCCTCACACCACTGAACAAAGTCAACAATGACTGGACGTGGTTAGTTTCACCCTCTTTCAGTAAGCTGACAGTAACAGAGTCATCTGCATATTTAATAATGACCCTGTTTTCATGTCTGCTCTGACACATATTTGTATAGAGAATGAATAATAAGGGCGACAAGACGCACCCTTAAGGAGAACCTGTAGAGGAGAACACTGGGTCAGACAGAATCCCATTTATTCTCACTCTTGACCTGTCAGTTAAAAAATCAAAAATCCAGCCCACCAGGTTTTTCCTGATGTCAAACTGTTCTAAAAGTCTTTTAATTAAAATATGGGGCTGTATTGTATTAAAAGCTGAAGACAAATCAATGAAAAGAAGACTTGCAAAAGTCCCTTTACTCTCTACATTTTTAAGAATCAGATTTAGTAAAGTCAAAAGTGCGTCTTCCACTCCTCTATATATGCTATATGCAAACTGCATTGGATCCAGCTGATGTTCAGTCTCTTTCATAATCACATTTCTGATGATTTTTTCAAAGACTTTCATTACAACTGAAGTGAGGGCAACAGGCCTGAAGTCATTTAGAATTTTTGGACGACTAGATTTAGGGACAGGAACCACGACTGCTTCTTTCCAAAGAGAGGGCACATGTTGTGTTTGCAAGGATTTATTAAAAATAACCTGAAATATAGGACTGAGTTTGTCAGGACAAGATTTAATTAGGCGGCCACTAATATTATCAGGACATCACTGAGTTCAATGATAAAGTGCTGAGTATCTCTCAGTTTCTGTTTCAGTTCCAAAATATCCTCGCTAAAATCAGAAGAACTAAAACGAGCATAAAACATATTTAAAGCATTTGCAAAATCTCTGTTTGAATTAAAACCATCTAAAATGATCTGACTGCTGCTCTGGGGATTTTGAAACCCTGCTATGGTTTTCATATAAGTCCAGGCAGACCCAAAATTTTATATATCTATATATCTATATCTATATATGTATATATAGATATAGATAAATATATATCACACTCAGTAGAACACAAGCTGTATTACTCTACATCCTCCACTAAAGGGAAGCAGAGACCAAGAGATAGAACTGAAAGCTCAGGCGTGTTGACTCTTCTGTCAACTTAAATAGGTTATATCGTTGATGTTAGTTAAGCAGATTAGACTGAGAGAAATATATAATAAAAATGGAAATATTAATAGATTTACAAATATTGTTAGGAATAGCATTTAGCTCACAGAATGCATAGTCTTGTTTTAGTAAAAAGTTAACAAAAATAAAAACAAATAGATAAAACTGTAATGTTCATCCAAACATGCTGCAGCGATTCTTTTTTTCTTTCAAAATAAAAGTCCAACAACTTTACTATAATAAGTCTTTTATGTTGTACATGTGCTAAACTCGCAATAGCCTATATGTTAAATAAGTTCAATAAAATAAAAGAAAGTATGACCAAACAAACATCTTGATAAGATCAAAACTAATCAAAAAGAAAAATAATTTCAATGAAAGTAAAATAACTATTTATTTAAGAGCCAGTGGTTGCTAAAGAAAAATGTCACCATGATTGTCACACATTCACAATGGCAAACAAGTACTTAGTGGTCAGATTACCCTGACGAGAATATGTATTTGATGATTATATTTCTACTTAAGTTAAATGTGAAATCCAATCTTACACAAACAGGCTAAACTGACTACTTCTGACCCATACCTAAATATTTCTTACGTGTGAGTGGCCGAAAGAGCTCACACGGTGGGAACTGCTCTATAAACATATTGTATTACATATTTCTGCTTTTTCCTGAGCATGAACGCATTAGAGGCATTCCCGTTATCATTTTGAATATGAATATATAAATACGCACATTCTTTTCCCAGTTCTCGGTTACAAATAAAAAAACAATATGGAAAAGCAAGCTTGTGTTATTATTTTCTTTTCTATGTAGTGTACGTGACAGGTGTGTGACAGGGGCACCACTATCTGCACGCGCTCACATCCGTCAGCTCGTTGAATCCACATGGGACAGATGTTTTCCTCGCGAACGCGCAGTGCAGAGCGCGGCGGTAAGTGCACTTTTGAGCTGCAGCACGAGCACTGGTCTCGTGACCTCCACTAGACTAGTAATTAGAGTCCAGGTGCGGCTATCTGTCACAAAGTCGCGAATCGGAGCCTGATGTGAATATTCCGTCTCCTACGTCTCGTCCAGACTGTGCGCAACATCTTTCTGTCAAGTGTGTCAGCTCTGACACAAACCACTTCCGGCAAACACTTTCGAAATAAATCTCATCTCTTGTTTGGGAACTAACTTATAAGGCTGAATTAATTAGCAAATACCTACTGTTGCTCGGTTAAAACTACCTACCTAAACATGGCTTGTTAAATCATGTCAGCAAACTAAGGGGCTAAAGCTACATATTATTATTACACAGCCTATTGTAGCCAATGTATAGGAAAAAGGAAAAACAGTATTTAAGTGCTTCTAGGCGAGGGCGGGTTAACGTTAACCATTTCATCCCCCCAGTATAGGTCAGTTTATAACAATGTGTTATAGCGTAGGTTCAGTGGCTTTAATGCTTTAATCTGAAGTGCTACAGTAGCTAGCAACTGCTACTTATCATATTAAAAAAAGTGAAGTAAAAAGAAGTACAATATTACCCTCAGAGATGCTGTCGAAATAGTGAAAAGCACAGCCAGGAAATAAAAAAAAGGATGCTTCAAAAAGTAGCAAATCATTTGTGGAGCAGACTGTAGTCTAAAACAATAGCATGATGATAGTTAATTGATATCAAATAAAAGAGTATATGAAATATTCAACGTTACTGTCTATTTTTAAACAAAAATTTTTTTTTTTCTCCAATACGGTTCAAAAAAGGCTTTTGTTTTGAAATGTACAACTTCTAATTTCCGGTACGATTTCGCCTGATTGTATGTAACTTGGCGCAACTGGCTCGGCACCCTGTGAGAAGTCTCCCTCCCTCCTTGTCTGTCTCTGGGTCTCTGTCTGTTTGCAAGCCTGCGCTTCTCACCCAGGTGAGACATTTGTGGAGTGCCTCAATGGAACCGCGACCCCCCACCGAGAAGATGACAGAGCCCACACCGCCAGACTCCACCACTGTCCCGGACCCGGCTGTAGTTGTGGACCCCACGGCGGTAAACGGACGGTGCGAGCAGGCGGACTCTATACAGCAGCAGCCCAACACAGAAAATCACGCAGAGGGCTTTAAAATGGACCAAGAGATGAAGATAAATGACAGCATAGACGACAGAGGTAGGATTTTGTTTAAAGTTTCTCTGGATGCCCCGTGGCCAAGACACACACCGTGCGTAATGCCGTGTAGACCGGTGCTTGTTTTACTGTACACGCACTGGAAATACACTTTAATTCATTCAACTGTAGCCTGCTCAAGAGTGTGAAACAAAAACAAAACATATTTACAGATAGACATAGTTTGTAACTGTATGCATCCAGAGAGAGGACATTCGAGTAACAACACCATCAGTAGCAGATGAGGGCATAAATAGCATTAGTACATGTTACTTTGCAAATTAAGCCACTCTAATGGTGGATAGCAGCGATATCTGGCCTTATAGATCCCGCATAGTAGAGCCATTTTCCCCAGGGGTTTATACATTTCTCATACTCTAAATTCACTAAAAAAAGTAATCTTTTCCATCTTATAAATCTCTAGTGTTACATTAATCCAGCTGTTTAAGGTTGGTGGATCCTGTGTTAGCCATCTTTTGGTCAGTGCCTTTTCACTTTCAGCCAGCAGGACACCAAGTAAGTATTTATCTGTACCCTTTATGTCTGAGGTTATGTATCTAATATTTGTTTTAAAAACAAAACAAAATTCAAACTTGGTTGTTTAGATGGATAGATTGTATTAGCCTGCGAACACTGATCAGTGATCACATGATACACATCATCATGAGTTTATCAGTCAGTTTCATATCATCATCATCAGTTTATCAGCAAGGCTTTGTAGCATCTATCAACTCGGTGCTTTACTTTTCCAGCCTCTAACATGGCTGTTTACAATACTGTCTGCAATAATACAGAGAAAATCAACAAGCAGGTGATCTCCTCTGGGAACGCCTTTGGTGAAAGTGGGAAGGAAAAACTCCCTTTATTAGGCTCCAGGCTCAGATTAGATTTTCCACCATATTTCGATTCAGTCTTGAAAAAAGCTCCACTGCACATCACCTGTTTCATACCAAACAGCAGACACACACAGTCAAAGTGTTCACAAGATAAGTTCATAAGATGATGACAAAAACAAAAGTTGCTTTGTCAGTATATAATTTAAGTGGTGGCGCAATCATGAGCACTGCTGAATCCCAGCAAGAAGGGTCTGAGTTCAATCCCCCATCTGCCTGGGACCTGTCTGTGGGAGTCCTCTCTGGATCCTCTTCTCTTTAGGTAAATTGGTGTAAGTGTTAGCCCTGTGATAGACAGTCCTGTTATGCTTATTTTCAGTTTTATGTTTTTATGATTGGACTCTACTAGTGTAGCTTTGCATTGAGTTAAATTCAAAATAGTCCAGATTAATCTTATACTGGACCTTAATTCAGTCAGTCTCAAACAAGCCGTTTTCGCTCCTTCTCGTTAAAGTTTATTCTTCCTTTAAACTAAATTATTTCTGAATAATTGCAGCGTTTTTTTGAGTCGCAGGTAGTTTATACCCAGGAGTCTCTCTCTCGGTGACATCCAAGAGTACAAAAGTCAGTTTGAAACGGAGCGCTCAGAGCAGTGTGATTACTTGCACACACCTCATTTGTTTTAAAACTAACACGAGCAGCTGTCATTGTAAGATAAGATAACCTTTATTAGTCCCACGCGTGGGAAATATGTAACAGTAACACAGTATATACACTGTTACACTGAGTAACAGTGTATATGTGGCACAACATTTCGAAATGGATTAAAGTTCCACTTTAAAAGCAACTCCAAACCCTGTTTGAATACTGTGGGTCACTGTGCCCTGCGACACTGTCTGCAGGTCTCCTGGAGAGCAGTATGCGTCTGAAGCCTCACGAAGCACAGAGTTACCGCAAGAAGGCTCTGTGGGTGTCCTGGGCGTCCATCGTGGTCACCATCATCCTGGCCATTGCTGCGTTCAGTGAGTAACACATTCCCGTCTTTTCCTTTGATGCCACATTTCTTGTGCGTGCGAAAGATCTAAAGACGAGTCAAAAGAGAGCTTGCTGTTTGGTTTGTCAGTCGAAGGACAGCATTGCTAATTACTGCAACACCCTGCTGGTAAATGTGACACCCAACAGATTAAACATTTGTTCTCAAAATCAAAGGCAACATGTAGAAAAAGCACTTTAGCATGCTAACTCGTGCCAGGATCCTGTTTCGTTCAAACTTTAGCCTTCCACGGCTCTTGTTTCTCCCAGTTACAAAAGCAACGTGGAGCATTTTTGCCGTCAGCACCTTTGTGAAGTCGACCTTCACGCTTGCTGCATTTATTGAAGTTTTGCTTCTTTTGAGGCAGAACATATTTAATCACCCAACACTTTGTGCTAAACCTTTGGGTTTCTCTTTTCATTTATCCCGAGTGTGTCAAGGACGAGACTGCTGGCTGGATAAATAACTCCTCCTGTGTCTCTTTTTGTTTGTCCGGGATCTTATTTGTTGTAGTAGTGAGACACTTTATCTTTCAATAGGAAAAACTGTATTTAAAGCCCGCTTTAGAAAGCTGTTTAGATTTGACAGACTGCGCCTGTGTGTACCAGAATATGATGTTTGCTTCAAGTGTTTGATTGACATTTTTTATTGGACAGATCTGTCACCTGATGTTCAGCTTACTCCTCCCCCTCTGCAGTAAATGCATTTTGGTGCTTAACTTAAGTAAAGAAACAAGCTTTTTGCATCTGTGATCCTTATCACCTCCACACTGGTTTGTATGTAGAGATATGAGTTTCCTGTAATACTGATGAGGGTCAGGATAACAGCCTCCTTCACCTTGTTTTTCAGGGTTCTTGTGTTCATTAAGCTTTTTCTTCACTGAATATTTTTCTTGTATTGTCTTCATTAGACATGTTTGTCACATTTCTGCAGTCCTGCTGTGGGACTTTTCTCATATTGCCTGCTCTCACGCATAAATAAACATGGCGCCACCCTCAAATCAGCTGCAGAAATGAGCACAGGAAGACACAAACGAGGCCGGCGTAGCAGACGGATTCCTGCGACCAGTGATCTGACAACGAGAATCACGACACACAAACAGAAGAAAACGCTGTGGTTTGGTGATGTGCTGGTATTTGAGATTACAGAGTAACATTAAATATCTTGATTTTTTTTTAATTTTTTAATTTTAATGATGATGATGATGATGATGATCCTCTGGGTACTCCGGCTTCCTCCCGCAGTCCAAGCTTGTTCGGATAATTGGTGATTCTTGGTGGTTGGGTACGAGGATGGGAGTATGAATATTTGTTTGCCTCTCTAATTATCTGTGGCAGTATGCACTGCAACAATGATTCTTCACCCTCAATAAGCATGACACAATACATAAAATCAAAGGTTTATTTATTCAGAAAATGTGCTCGGTATAAACTGAATGTAAACCAGTACGTTTCATTTGATCAGATTCCAATAAATGTAACATTTTAGATTCTACTCATGTGATAAAAATACATGGAAAATGTAATGAAATTACTTAACATTAGTAGAGTGTAGGGGTGTTCCCGGTGATCAATTTATTGGGCATTTACACAAGAGAAACAAACATTAGACTACTCGTCTACCAGTAACATATTCCATGTTAACTTTTTACACTAAGTTTCCCAACATGACATTTTTCAGTAACACAATGATGTAACACATTACGCTGTTAAAATCAGTAATTATATTCCTTCACAAGTTCTTCTGTCATCTGCTTGATGGGTGGATAGAAAAAATAATTAAAAGCACAAAAAATATAAAATTGAATATAAAAGTTTTTTGAAGTGCATTTTCTAAACATCAAGATGCCAGTGGACTCCTGTTGGGCTTCATGACAGCCTCTTTAATCAAAAGGTGATGGCACGGGGCCTCTGTCTGTCTTTTATATAGTCTGTGAGCAGACTTCACTATGCTGGTGTTGCTGTGGGTTTGATATATTCCTCTCTGAACGAGGCATAGTCATTGCAGATTTAAGGATGTAGTCTCCAAAACAATGAGTCTTGTAGTTTAACATAATAAATTGGATTTCACAACCACACCTCAATACACACCCCTATATATGACCCCCCGCCCCACTCCACTCTCCGGCTCTACAAACTGTTCTCTTTTTTGTGCCCCACCCTCCCTCCATTTTTCAGTTCATTCACTTCTCATTAGTACACGGGGCTCTGCCCAGGAGCCGCCGCCAGTCCCCTCTGAGGCCTTCCATAAACTGCAGCTTCAATTCATTCTCAATCCATCTTCCATTATCTACTAGAAATGCTATCAAACCTGAAATGAGGATGTGGTTCCTGCTGGTGAATTACAAATTATATCACTGGTCAGAGAGCTCTCTCGTTCACTTAACTTGAAATTGATTAATTTAAGTTGTGAGTTTTACAGTTTCGTTTGTTATTTGTGAAGTTATGAAAACGCTAAATCAGTGATTTCAGATAGCGGTTGACAGTGTTGGTCAAGTTACTTGAAAAAAGTAATTAGTTACTAATTACTGATTACTTCTCCAAGGAAGTAATCCTGTTATTTTACTGATTACTTATTCTCAAAAGTAATTAGTTACTTTATTGCTTAGTTACTTTTAAAAACTTTTGAAAACACGATACACAACCTGAACAAAGCAACAGACCTTTCAGCCCAATTCAATTTTTTCTGCTTAATCCGTCATATAAAATTGAATTAAATGAAAAAGTCTCGTTTTAAAACTTGTTTTATTAGTTTTAATCTTTTAACTTTATGCACATTACATCAAGCAAAAAATAAATTATATGCAGCTGTCTTTGACTGGAAGAAATTTGTTTAACATTTAAACCTATTTTCTGCATATTCCAGCATATAAAATAAAATAAGTATGTGTGTTTACGCTCACTCTTTCAAATAGATGCAAGTAAAAGACAGAAAAAAAAATCAAAGACTCAGCAGGACTGAGTCCTGTCGCTCTTAAATCTATTGTCACCTGTTTAGCAGGAGTGGAGCAGGTGGAGGTTTGCCCGGTGGAGCAGCGGTCATGTCAGTGGGAGGATCCGGGGGTTTCTCTGTGAATTCCACATTCCTGTGGCAGTGTGCTTGGTACTTGCTCAGGTTTGAAGTTTAATTTTTTGCTGTAGAAAGAAGTTTTCTTCCAACGCAGAGTGTATAGCGAACGCTACTGTTTTTGTCACTTTTCACGGA
This sequence comes from Mchenga conophoros, assembly GCF_057382185.1. Taxonomy (NCBI): domain Eukaryota; kingdom Metazoa; phylum Chordata; class Actinopteri; order Cichliformes; family Cichlidae; genus Mchenga; species Mchenga conophoros. Next base: position 34,350,962 of record NC_140547.1, read on the forward strand.
ATCAAGCTCAGTAATGTCAGTACGTCCATGCTTCAAATGCTGCATGGTCGTACTCTCTCCCACACTGTTGATCTGCACACGTCTGCTGCAGCCACGGACATTGCACTCTCGTACGTCATTGTCATGAGACCCTCTCACAAACAAAAGTCACGGTTTAGTAACGCAGCGTGCTTACGGGAAAGGAACAGTAATCTAATTTTTTTTGGAATAGTAATCCCTTACTTTACTCATTACTTGAAAAAAGTAATCGGATTACAGTAACACCCTACTGCCCATCTCTGGCGGTTGATTACCACATCTGTAGAGCAGCATGGATTCGATTCACTCTGGTCTTATTCGTGCTCTGCAGAGTCTGTTTGATCGGTACTGTAAAGAACATCTGTTAGGTAACGATCCACTGCTTCAGTTTTGTGACCACTCATTAAACACTAAGTAACCAGAGTACACTGAAATCAGCCACATTAAAACTACTGACAGGCAGACAAAAATGTTATTCATATTCAAATCCAATGCTCAGCCGAGAAGCCAGCAGTTCTGGCATTGTTACGTGCCACCAGCCAAACATTATTGAGGAGGAAGTATCGGTCTAACCCTGGGACCTTCCTCAGCAGGGTTTTGAAAGAGACAAAGACGCTGATCTGGTTTCCAAACTTACCAGGTCCCGAAGAAAAAGCTCTGGTGCTAACGTGACTGATCACTGTATATTCTTAGCAGTGAGCTCAACTGCACACTTAAACATTTTAATGCACACAGACTGTGTGAGCATTGTACCGTTAATAAGCAAATTCCATCTTCTTTTACAGGGAGTGCAGAATTATTAGGCAAGTTGTATTTTTGAGGAATAATTTTATTATTGAACAACAACCATGTTCTCAATGAACCCAAAAAACTCATTAATATCAAAGCTGAATGTTTGTGGAAGTAGTTTTTAGTTTGTTTTTAGTTTTAGCTATTTTAGGGGGATATCTGTGTGTGCAGGTGACTATTACTGTGCATAATTATTAGGCAACTTAACAAAAAACAAATATATACCCATTCCAATTATTTATTTTTACCAGTGAAACCAATATAACATCTCCACATACACAAATATACATTTCTGACATTCAAAAACAAAACAAAAACAAATCAGCGACCAATATAGCCACCTTTCTTTGCAAGGACACTCAAAAGCCTGCCATCCATGGATTCTGTCAGTGTTTTGATCTGTTCACCATCAACATTGCGTGCAGCAGCAACCACAGCCTCCCAGACACTGTTCAGAGAGGTGTACTGTTTTCCCTCCTTGTAAATCTCACATTTGATGATGGACCACAGGTTCTCAATGGAGTTCAGATCAGGTGAACAAGGTGGCCATGTCATTAGTTTTTCTTCTTTTATACCCTTTCTTGCCAGCCACGCTGTGGAGTACTTGGACGCGTGTGATGGAGCATTGTCCTGCATGAAAATCATGTTTTTCTTGAAGGATGCAGACTTCTTCCTGTACCACTGCTTGAAGAAGGTGTCTTCCAGAAACTGGCAGTAGGACTGGGAGTTGAGCTTGACTCCATCCTCAACCCGAAAAGGCCCCACAAGCTCATCTTTGATGATACCAGCCCAAACCAGTACTCCACCTCCACCTTGCTCGGCGTCTGAGTCGGACTGGAGCTCTCTGCCCTTTACCAATCCAGCCACGGGCCCATCCATCTGGCCCATCAAGACTCACTCTCATTTCATCAGTCCATGAAACCTTAGAAAAATCAGTCTTGAGATATTTCTTGGCCCAGTCTTGACGTTTCAGCTTGTGTGTCTTGTTCAGTGGTGGTCGTCTTTCAGCCTTTCTTACCTTGGCCATGTCTCTGAGTATTGCACACCTTGTGCTTTTGGGCACTCCAGTGATGTTGCAGCTCTGAAATATGGCCAAACTGGTGGCAAGTGGCATCTTGGCAGCTGCACGCTTGACTTTTCTCAGTTCATGGGCAGTTATTTGGCGCCTTGGTTTTTCCACACGCTTCTTGCGACCCTGTTGACTATTTTGATTGAAACGCTTGATTGTTCGATGATCACGCTTCAGAAGCTTTGCAATTTTGAGACTGCTGCATCCCTCTGCAAGATATCTCACTATTTTTGACTTTTCTGAGCCTGTCAAGTCCTTCTTTTGACCCATTTTGCCAAAGGAAAGGACGTTGCCTAATAATTATGCACACCTGATATAAGGTGTTGATGTCATTAGACCACACCCCTTCTCATTACAGAGATGCACATCACCTAATATGCTTAATTGGTAGTAGGCTTTCGAGCCTATACAGCTTGGAGTAAGACAACACGCATGAAGAGGATGATGTGGACAAAATACTCATTTGCCTAATAATTCTGCACTACCTGTATGTTTGGCCACATGTTTACATTCCCTGGAAAGATCTGTTTTTATAAAGGAGCTTCCTGCATAGGGCAGCATACCTAAACCACACCAAAGAAAACACTGTTAAAAGGAAGAGGCTAAAGGACTTGTGATGCACAAAACACACAGAGAGAAGGCGTGGAAAAACCCCAACTAAACCCCAACAGCAGGGTTGCTTACTCAGGTCACCAGCCATATATCTGCAGGTTTCAATCAGATTGGTTAAATTGTTTCTGGAACAGGTGAAAAACTGATGAATGGACAGAAAGTGGTTCTTTAAATTATTAGTATTAGGTTAGACAAAGTCACAGTTTAGTTGGTTAAGAGATTTAACTAAATTCTGTCTGAAAGTTCGGATTATTACAAACATTAAGAGGTTAAAAAAGACCCAAAAGAACAGTAGTTGTACGTCAGTGCGAAGGGCTTCATTAGGATTCAAACCCTGAGGTCCAACAGTGTTTCACAGACTTATCAGAGCTCTGCGAGGAGTCAGTCCACTCCTCACCACCTGCTGCTGTTCTCTGTGAGCTCTACATGATGACAGAATGAAACAGTCTCTGGGTAACATAGATGCTGTAAAACATTAGCATTACTCAAACATGGAAAAGACCAAGTGCGTGTGACCTTTATTGTAGGCAGGCAGGTGCGGCTTTTTATTTTACAGAAAAGAACATCTCAGTGGGGAAAATGTCTCGGGACAGTTCTCAGCTTAAAAGCTTTACTACACTGAGTGAAGGAAAGGTTAACGTTAGACTGGGTTCATAGCAGTTTGGCACCTGGCTGTAGTTACAAATTCACAGTGGCAAAAAATATCAATTGGTTTGGTTGAACTGGTGTTGTGAGGATTGGCTGAAGAGTTCCCTCAATTTGCTAGAGCCAGAAGTCAATAGAACATCAGATTAGAGCCTGCATGAGTTCAACGAGTGGACACGTGTCAACATCAGCTGCTGGGAGGAGACTGTGTGTATGAGGACTCCAGGGATTGAAAATCATTACTGAAGATGAATATTAACATAAAGAGAACTGCTCACAACCGGCTAACACAAAATAAAAAAGTCCAATGAAGTGTGAAGTAACAGATGACAGCGGTGCAAATTCTTTCTTTTGATGTGATTTAGCGCATTATATAAAATACAAAAGTGAGAGTTTATTTGAAAGTGAACTGCATGTTTGTCAGGGTTTGCTTTTAGCTCATGTTTTATTATCAAGAAGAAACTTGTAACTGAGCCACTTGCTGCTGCTTTAATGACAAGGCCTATGCATTGGTACACACGGGACAATCAGACGAGCGCCATCACTGCACCAACTAGAAAAAACAACTTGACAGTGAAGCGTTTCATTGATATGCATAAAGAGCTCGGATAGCGTTTTATCCTTTCTTCCCCTGCTCGTCTTGTTAGATGTGACAAGAAGTAAGGAAGAGGGAGAGTAGAGTAGCACTGTGCGTACATGTGTGTGTATGTGTGTGATAGCCTGACGTGCTTGCAGGTCCGTCCCGGCTGACACCCACCCAGCTTTCTTGGGAGCCAATTAGTCATCGCTGGGCTCGGCTTTGACGACCGCAGAACCGCAGCAGATTCATTTATACACAACTTGTTCTCTCTGCGGCTAATGAAGGTGCCAGAAAGAGAGGAAGGGAGGACAGAGAGGAGAAGGGAAGAGGAGCAGACGATATATATTACAGTCAGATGTGTGGGGTCATTATCACAAAAGAAATCTTTAAACTGACATGGTAGAATGAGAGGAGGCTGCACGATGAAGGAACGTGAAGTCTTTTCAGCTATCTGGAGAATTTAACTTGAAAAATAGATGCTGTCAGCTCAGTTTCGTAGTCCTAGATACAAATCTGCTCCCTTGATGTTGCAGCAAATGGTTTTGGATCAAGCTTGAGTGTGCAGGAATGCATTTGACAGCTAAACTAAGGCACTTCTGTGTAATCCTTGCCTTTGTTTCTATCTTTTTGTACTCTCACATACATGCTCACCTCTGTCACTGCAAGTCATTTACGTGTAAGGAGTGTTTACCTCCTACTTTTGCCTCGTTATGTCAATTCTGGCCGATGACTGATACTCGGTGCCCCTCCCTTTTTATTTACCTTAAGCAGCTTTCAACAGCTGCCAGGTTCTGTTTGCTAGATCGTGTATTGTTGACACATGGAGAGATGAGGCCCACAAGCTCTGACTTTAAATATATCTCCCCACCCTGGATGTTTTAAAAACATGCGAATGCTGTATTAGCTGAGTCAGAGACTGTGTTTGTTTTTGGTGGTATGGTTCTGTTCTGGACCTGCTTTGCAAAGCCAGCATAGAACACAGCAGACATCGATTTAACAATGATTAAGTTAGAAGTAGAATTAATGGAGGAAACGGCGTCGATGTGGGTTGCAAAGAGGCTTGTACTGAAATCCGCTAGCTTGGATGTGGCTTTCCAAAATTAAAGCTACACTTTATTTTTTTATTTTCATCCTAATGAAATGATTAAAGTATAGACGGGTGAAATAATGGGAGCCACTGAGAGACAACCTTTAAGTGTCCTTTGTGTAAAAACAGCTGCTTTAAGTGAAATAAAACTCAAAAAGAGCAACTAAAAGCGTCAAATCTTCAATTATTGCAGGAAATATGGAGCTTAAAATTTCAGTCTGGACCATTTGACTCCAAAGAAAATTGATATTTCCATCTGCATTAATTTATATTTGTGAGGAAGGCCAAGTTCTAGTGAGCAACAGATATGAAAGCATGAAAGGAGGACCTGGGGTGCAGGTGGGTTGCAAAGGAGATTGCAGATTTCTTTTTTCTATATTTTTATTACTGCTTAAATTTATTTTAATTTGATTACTAAGATGCATTTAATCATTTTGATGTGCTTGTTTTTGTAAAGTGCTCTGGTCATTTGATGTATAGTAAATCCATAAAATGGGAGTGTGGCGAGCATATGTAAGGTTATAACCTGTCAGGGAGCATTTGCTTCAGCTGAGGGCATCATCAGTAAATACATGCCAAACTGCATTAGTTATAATGCAGTTTGGAGGCCATACTTTTAATGTGTGAGCCATGTTCAGTATTTTTTGGTGAGCATAAAGTTACACACCAAGAAGGAATGACAACAGGTCTGCTGCTGATACTCTGCATCTCTGTGTCAGAACAGTATCCCTTCCAATCATTTGTATTCAAGGGTTGGCGATGTTTGCTTAACTGCGTGCAGGAGAATGTGGATGCAGCATCTGTTTCTGTTCTCGTTTCAGTCTGAGCTGTTGCAAGCGAGCGGGTGATTGTGCCTTCAGCCTAGAGAGAACAACCGAATGTAGATGAAACAATAAGAGGAAAAGTGAAGATGGATGAGAGGGGAGCTTGGGAGGCTGGAGGGGAAAATAAAGGGAGCTCAGACTGCAAAAAGGGATAGGAGAAAGAAAAGATTTTTGCTGTTTTTGCAGCAACTAGAATGTGTTGCTAAAGGGGAAAAGAGAGAAAGTGATACCACACAGCGCTGTGTTTCTGCATGCAGGGCTGAGGCGAGCTGCTAGCCCCCTGTGAGTCTTGCTAAAAATAAACGTGGGAGGAGAGGAATCCTCCTGTCTATCTCTGTGCATCTTTCTCTCCTTTGTCTCTTCTTCCTTCTCTCCTCATTCACTCCCGTTGCAGGTGTGTGTGGATGCATATAACTGTGCTGTTTAGTGTTTGTTTTGACCATTTCTACAGCTTAGTTAATCCAAATAAAAAGGCAGATGTTAAATTAACCAGTCAAAAACGGTGCTTGTTTTTCAATCCAGCAGGTTCTCTGCAGAAACTAGAAATGATTATAATAATAATCATTGCTGCAGTTAAATAGACTGGAGCAAACATCAGATATCTCTGTTTACTTTAAATGAAACGATCACAGACTGACTCTGTGCTTACAGCAGCTACAGGCACTCAAATGATTATTTCTGATGTGAAGATGAACGTGAACAGTGCAGTAAAAGTTTTTCTCTTTTCTCTTTAGCTGTTTCTATGATGCGCCACAGTGCTTCAGCTTTTGGATTTGCCGTAAGTCCAGAGTAAACACTCTACTTCATTAAAAGTAGAAATTGTAGTGATAGAATTCCCAATTACCAATGTTTACACTTTGCAGTTTGATGCCACGCTGGATGTGTTGTCATCTGTGATTGTATTGTGGCGATACAGCAACGCCGCAGCTGTCCACTCGGCGCACCGCGAGTACATGTAAGTATGATCACCTTTCACCCCGATCCACTCTGACCCGGGCTAAAATCCCCTTTATTTATAATGCTCTGCATAAGCCACAGACGGTATAAAACATGGACGTAGCTTCTGGGTCAGAAAAATGAAGCCAGTGTGTCTTAGCCACCATATGGCTACAGGTGTTGCTGCAAAAAGGCATTAGGTCTCTGCCCCCTCGCATCACCAAACACAATCAAAACAGAACTTCAGAGAGCAAACGGACGGCATCACGGTAGCGACATCAATCGTTTGTACTGTCTGTGGCATACACGGTACTTTGATTTAAAATGAAAACTTCCTCCATCAAAGAAAGCATACATATCCCAGGCAGAAAACTTTCCCCAGCCTGAGATTTTAATGCTTTTTTTGCTGGAGGAAATTAGATCAATTAAGTTTTTAGTAGTTTTTATTACTGACATGTGCTTTATCAGTCTCCTTAGCAACGCTAACATTTGTTTGTGATCGAGGAATCATCTGCCAGGCTGCTCCTCGTACATTTTTCCTTCACCACCAAATTTATTTGTAGCGAATGGTCTGAAGCAGTCAGAAGGTCTTAGCAGAAACATTTTCATATACTCAGTCTGAACAACTGTTGATGCAATAACCAGCAATTCACTGTAAAGTGCTGCACTGCATAAATATCAGATTGGCTGCACAAGTAAAGTTGTTTTGACCAGATATGATTAATCTTATTTTTATATACTTAGCTCGGGTACTTCCAGCCCATAAACAGCAACAACATGAATTCATGTATACTTAAAATTAAAGTTCAAACCCAAATACAGCTTTTGACAGCTTTGCTTCTATATATAGTTTTCTTTACCCCTCAGGCATCAAAAGGCTGATGAAGTATTGTCACACTCAAGTTTGACTCAGAGGTCCTGTGAATGCGATAGCTCCAAGGAACCCACCTACGGTTTTCAAATTGATACTATAGGTTAGGGTGACCAACCGTCCTCTTTTCCCCGGACATGTCCACTTTTCACATTTCGTTCGGGACGTCCGGGGTGATTTTCGAGATTGATAAAAATGTCCAGGTTTTCCGACAGAGGACCCATGTGTGTGACGTCATCCCTGAACTGCTGCTTTGTGAGTTGTTGTTCTGCGCTCACAGACGGGACAGAGCGCGCAGCAACACACCTAATGATGTTTGAAAGATCCCAAAGCGCAAGTGCATCTTTTCAGATGAACTGCAAAAGAAATTTCCCTCGTACCGACCCAGTACTGGTAATTTTTCTTATGCAGATGAGGCCTTATTTCTGTACCATTATTTAATTCCAGAGGCTTTTAAGTTATTTGTTTGCACTTGTTGACTTGTAAAAGCCTATATGACATTTTTGTTTCACCATTCATTAACCGCACAGAGAAGGCATCGTTTAAATATGTTGAATATGTTTCTTTAAGCAAGTTCTTCATGACTGGGCTAAGTGTCCTCTTTTTTGGAAATCAAAAATATGGTCACCCTACCATAGGTGTAGCTACACTGCAGAAGCCTCGGTATGGTCTCATATATACGACCAATAAGACAAAAGAAGTCCAGCAATGTGATGAAATTTATTTCAGTGTGTCTACAATGGCCTGTGTGAGCGAGGGGAGAGATTGTGTGGTCTGCTCTGTCCAGCAGAGAAGTGTGTCAGACAGCATGCCTCTTCAGCTCCGTCAAGCTCAGCCCAGTGGGACCGATCACAGACAAGCGCCTCACATCTTATCTCTACCTGGCTGAGAATAGAGTGTGTGTGAGAGGAGGCTGCCCTTTCAGAGCCTGTTGAATGGTCAGAGTGCTGGCAGCCAGCAGGAGACTGAAAGAGAGAGACGAGCCAGTCATCACTTTACTTCTGCTCTGAAATAGTTGAACGGTGTTGCACCAGTTCATCCAGCATAGGATGGGTTGCAAGCAAAGCAAAGCAAGTAAAATCTTTAGGTTTGTCCGTACTGGCGATTAAGTGAAACTTTCACTCCCTGCGTACACACAGACTCACACTTAACAGTGGAGTTGTGTCACGGTCTCACAGGAGTTGCTAATTGCCTTAGAGACGACAGATGAGCTCATATCCTCTGGAGACCAGACACTGAAGTGCATGGAAAAAGATTCAACAGCAAAGCATCTGCTTTAACATGAAAGCCATGAGGAAGCTAATAAAATGATAAATAATAAAATTGTTATACTTTAATAATTATATATTCTAGTTGTAGTGTCAGTGAGTTCTCAGACCACACCCATCTTTTTAAAGATCTATTTAAATATTTAAATAAAAATACTTCATAGGAGGAGATATAAATGTGTTGCGAATTGAAAAGAAATTAGGACATGAATCTAAGTGTTCTCCAATAGTCTCTTAGCTCTGCTTTGTCCCGTGTGCATCCATTTACATGATAAATGGAAACAAAAATGGCGTCTTCCTTAATCCCCAGAGTCTGAGCGTATCATAGCCAACCAAGCTGTCTTTGTGTTGCTCTTTAACTAACAGCTGTTTTTGCTATCCATACAAACTGCTTGTGTGTGTGCATATTAGTTAATGAAAATATGTTGCAGTAATGAGTGAGTTTCAGCTCTTAGATACACTTTTAACTTAAAGAGCTATGTTAGCTATGTCCATTTGTACCCTTTATGCTAAGCTAACTAGCTCCTAGCTAGCGACATTGTTCGCCTCGACGACTCTCTGCCAAAAAAGCTGTACAGTTTGCTAAACACCAACACACAATTTTCAATTTTCACCAAAGTTGTTTGCAGATAAAATTTAAAAATTTTATGGTTGAGGGTTTTGTGAGTTTATCAGAAAGAACTGCTAAATTTACCAGACAGACAACATAAAATGATCAGAGTAACAGGAAGTGTGCGACTAAAGACCTGTCTGATTAATTCCAACTGTATTTTTAATATAAATATTTGACAGCTTGCTAAACCATCATGTGAAAACATCTACACAAATCCACTTGAAAGCGGTCTTCATTGTGTCATTTCAGCACTGCTAAATGGAGAATCTGGACAAAGTTGAGGAGCTGCTCAGCCAGTAATTGGCTTCGCTGAGAAGACAGCTTCCTCTTGATCACACGCACACTCACACAGTCTATGACAGCTATACACAAACACACCCACACACACACACACACACACACACAGACATGTTTCTGCAGACATACTCTGAAACAGTAAAATGAGAATCATCCGAGAGCAACAAAATCTAAATATAAAGCTATTTTCTGTTGCTGTCTTATACATAGCCACCACAGCGTGTTTGATTTGGGAGTTTTGTACACTGATTGGCCTTCTTGACACAACCCCAACAGGGATTTGTGGCTCTGGCTGGAATTAAACCTGTGACTTGCTTGCCACTATAGTACTTGTACAGATGCATAAAATATGGATCCATGTATTTACACCTTAACTGTAGCCTGGCGTCTTCCTCCTGCTGCAGTGTTTGTTTGTTAGATAGCCAGCGGCTTTGAGCAGACTGAGTGAGAGGGCTACTGATGCACAACGAGAGCCTCTGTGTTCTTTTTCTTAGTTTTTTGATCTGTCTGGGAATGATAGAGAAGGTGCGGTTGAACAGCAATGCCCAAGTAACGAGTGGTTGCCAAGGTAACAAGCTTTAGGTGTCAAAGTAAGACAAATTGGGGACTTTTGTTTTCCACGTGAAAACACAAATACCTCCATTGAAATCACCAAGGTTAGAGATGCTGTTGTTGTGAGCGTGTTGATATTAATAAGTGATCCACGTCTGTGCATTAAAACAGAAGCTGCATGCAGCCGAACACTTTGCTGGTCTTTTTGCTGTTCGGTTGTTCTGCTGTGGAGTAAACACCAGCTCGGAGCGATGATGTCATTTTCCAACCACAGGAAGCGATAGAGGGCTGTAGTGGTGGATATGGCGCTCCATTGTGTGTGTCTACGTGTGTTCGTGCACCCTGCTGTGGACTTCCCGGAGTGATGTTGGGTTGCCTTGGTTACCTCATCCGGTCAAAACCCAGGATGCTAAGTGTGGCTCAAGAGCAGCCGTCAGATTTGAACACATACACTTGGGTATTCATCCATGACCAGGACATATGCTCCGATTGGTTTTTGTGTCCCTCTAGACTTTGTTAATTGGGTAAAGGTGCTTAAAGGACATCTGCTGCTTCCAAATGAATCCTCCGGATCACTCTGAATAAATGTTATCTGTCATTGAGGATCGTTTAGGGTAGCAGGAAGCTGTAGCTTTATCTAACACTCTACAGTTATCATAGAAGTTGATGCTTCCATGTTCAGAAAAACATCTACTACTTATACTTGGACTTTAGTTTTAGTCAGGACCAGTATTTGGTAGTATGGCTCTAATCAGGGATACCGTTTTCATACTTGGAATGCATGCAAAGTCAGGGAGGAGGAGAAGCTTGAATGGATGAACCGTGTAAAATTGCAAAATCACATTTCTCCATCTGATATACAGAAACTCCAGCTAAAAATGTCTTTAGATGAGATCAGTCCAGCCATTATTTCCCACTTATCCAGTTCAGGGTTGCAGGCATACTGAATCCTGAGCTGTTACGGAGTTAGAGGCAAGGCCAACCCAGAGAGCCCTGCCTGTCTTTGACTGTAGAGGAGAGCCCACATGCACCCAGGAACAACACGCAAACTACACACAAAGTCCTCAGACTACAGCTCTTTAGATGAGATGTTAGATTCTGGGTTTTTTGGCAAGTCAAAATTATAAGCGAGTCATCGATTTTATGGTATTTTTAATTTGGTAGTTGTTTTGATCTGTGTTGTTCAGCACTTTGGTCTGCCGGGTGTGTTCTTAAAGTGCTATACAAATAAACGATGATGATGATGATGATGATGATCGATTGGAGGTCTCCTGGAGAAATTTGAATTTAATACCTCATTGTTTGTGAAATCGTGGCTCGAGCCCTGCAGCCATGCAGCACCACTTTTATTGTTTGGGTTGGCCGTCGCATCAGGATCTGCTCAGAAAGAAAGAATGAAGAAACTAAAAACACTCTGTTTGTTGGTTACTGATCGCCTGTGTCTTCTTTCCTTTCCTCTGCAGAGCTTGTGTTATCCTGGGTGTGGTTTTCATCCTGTCCTCCTTATGCATTATGGGTAAAGCCATCCACGATCTGGCCACCAAACTGCTACCAGAAGTGGTAAGAATTCATCCATCACACTGTTCTGTGTTTGCTTTTAGACAGATTTGTGAGGATTATAATCGGACTATGAAAAGAGACCAATTCTGCAGAGCACCATGCTTTAATTGTTACACTTATTGCACAAAAAGCAGCGGATGAGACAGGATAATAGTAGATTAGTTTACTACCACATGCTGATTTTCCTACATGGCAGGCAGGAAATGGCTCTGGCTGAGATGCAGGGGTCAAAACTGGATTCAGACAGAAGATGGACGAGAGCTTTGGATTAAGCGGCTTCCATATGGGATGCATAATGTTCTCCATTTAACATTCAGGGGAAACCCCCTAAACATACTAACATACTGCACACCATGGCAGCTGTATAACCCACAGCCACGTTCATCTCCCTGAACTCAGGCTGCCAAAGGTTTAGTGTGTAATCAGATTTTTCTGTGGAATTTGCAGTTATTTTTAAAGCTTTGGCAGATAGTAACCGCTCCTGTGTCTGGCCAGGACCAGGGCTCTGCTGTCCCTGGTGTAATACAGACAGCGAGCCAGAGACGGGGATTTCATTTAGAAGCTAAGAAAAGGCCAGCTGACTTTGCTCCCATATCTAATAATATCTTTACAAACAACATGCAGGATGTTTATTTGCATGAAGCCGTGTGTAGCATGGCTGACTCTGACTCCATCTTTGAGTAGTGGATCTGATTGGACGGCATACTTTCATCTTTGGTTGGTAGCTCAGGATGATGAGACCAAGACACAAAGAGGAGGGTGTTATGAACACAGAGATGCTATTGAAGATGAAATGTTAGGGACTCAAAAATGTATTAAGATCGTTTGGTTTTAAATATTTTCTTTGCTTCAGTGTTGCAGTAGATGCTGTGTGGTCATGTAGACGATGCAGTCGGACACCGTGTGTTGCCAAGCCTACAGCTCTGATTTATGATTGTCTTTTATTTCCAATGATCAGGTTAAAAATAGACTTACCTTTATTAATGTATTACTTTCCTGTTACTCTATATCACCTGTGCAATTGCAAGGTAACAATGTAACAAATACCTGTTCTAAAGAAAGGAGGAGGAGATGCGTGTGTTTTCTCTTTTATGTCCTTTCAGCACCTTTTACACACGAATGTTGTGATGACAGATTCTAATGTAGGAATCGTGCAATGCTGCTGAAGTAGTTTTGTGTATTTTGGCAAACATGAAATAATTTATGTAGGTAGGTGATAGTGAATGTTAAAAAAGTATATTTCACTGCAGTCCACACTGTGTGCATCTGAAGTGAGATCATTTTTATGGTTAAAATATTCAAGACTAATGTGACTCTAAATGTGCACTTTTGGTAGTCACTTTACTTTATTCTCACAAAAATATTTCAGAATCAGAATTAGATTTTTCCCCCCCTGTTATTACTGTCTGTAAGTGTGTGTGTGTGTGAGAGAGAGAGAGAGAGAGTGTGAGTAAACCAAGTGTAATAGTGACGCTCACAAACCTCACGTGTGAAGACTCACAAGCTTTCACACTTCTGCAAATAGCGTTTTCACCTAGTTGCCAGTCAGTATCATCCATCAGCTGCTGTTTATTATTTTTCCTGCCTAAGTCATGTTCATTCAGCTTTGTCTGTGGTGGATCTCAGACGCAGCAGTAACTCGTGGCTGGTATGAGATAAATAAGAAATATTAAAAGTAGAAGAGATTAAGAATAAACTTATGGACACGAGTTTAATCCATCCTCTTAAATTCTGAATTAATAAAATGTGTAATGCTGTTATGTACCGTAGCCACTGTGTAGCCACTTCATTAGGTACACTTGTTGATGTGCTCATTAACACATATCTATTTAGATAATACATTGGCAGCAACTCAGTGCATTTAGACATGTAGTCATGGTTAAGATGACCTGCTGAAGATCAAACTAAGCATGAGAATGGGGATGAAAGGTGATTTAGTTGACTTTGAAAGTGGGGTGGCTGTTGGAGCCAGATAGATCTACTCGGATTTTCCCGCGCAGCCACGCGAAGGTTTAAAGACAACAGTGCGAAAAAGAGAAAATATCCAGTGAGCAGCAGCTCTCTGGGTGAAAAGGCCTCGCTGACAGACTGCTTTAAGCTGCCAGGAAGGCAACAGTAACTAAAAAAAGAAGAAAAAGCAAGCTCTTGTTACAACCAAGGTATGAAGAAGAGCATCTCTGAATGCACAGCACATGGAACGTTGAAGCAGATGGACGAGCAGCAGACGAGCCGCATGCCGCTCCTGTCAGCTAAGAACAGGAAACTGAGGCTAAAGTTCAGACCGTAGGACCCAAATGTTGCCTGAGCTGATGTGTCTTGATTTCTACTGCAACATTTGAATGGGAGTTTTATTAATGGTTCAGACTTCTGGTGGTGGTGTAGAGTTGTGGGGGATTTTCTTGGCATACATTCGGCCTCTTAGTACCAGCTGAGCATAGTGCTGTTGCTGATCATATCCATAACTTTATGACCACAGTATTTGTTATATAGCACGTGTACCTAATAACAGTGGTCAATGAGCGTATACGCGTGTATATGATGTTAACATAAATGCAGGTTGCCTGTCATGGTGACATCTTTACCAGCTTACTTACTCACTAACTCCTCTGTGTGCTCCTCACATTGTTGTTCCACATGTGAAGCTAACCGAGCTGGATGCTTTTCAATGAGACGAATCACATTGTTGGATCAGCTGCTGAGCAAAAGAAAGATTTTCAGATAATCTCCACAACTGACTCAGTCTCAAAATCCAATTTGTTTTTGAAGCCCTTTACAGCTTTATTGACCTAACTGTGTTTTCCTTCTATTCATGTGTGGCTGCGGCGAGGGAGAGAATGGCCTGTCGCGAGCACTAAAGTGGAAACAAAGGCAGAATGTGAGAGTGCCGAGACAGACAGATTGTGTTTTTCTGAGTCGACCCGCTCCTCTGCTGTCGCACACTTGGTTTCTACCAGACTGACTTCTGGTGCATCACAGTTGGAGATCTAAAGTTTGTGCCTCGCAGCCTCCCACCTTGTGCCAGTGTTGAAAAAATAAGATTTATTTTCACTTCCTTCCTCTCTAGAAAATGTTAATAAGGAAAGCAGCTGCTCAGGTACGCCAGGGTTGGACAGAGTGGGAGGTGTGAGGTGTGTGGAGGAGGATGTTTGGTTTGACACCTGACTGTTCCTGCTCTGCAGGTCCTTTGTGCCCAATTAATGTCAGTTAGCATCCAAAAACAAACCGTTCTCTGCATGACACAGATTCTGTGAAAACCTTTTAACTCCCAGCAGGGCTTTTCATATTGCAAATTAATTCTGACCTCTGACAGCTGAGAGAGTCTTACATTCTTGAGGTTTATGTAATCCTTTGCAAGGCCACAGAATGACGTTTAAATACAGCACAAAGACAAACTGCCTTAGTTACGAAGTTAAAAGCAAAAGCAACCAGTGCAGTCAGATTTGGCACCCAATAAAAATCTAATTGTTCATCAGCTGAATATTAACACTTTCTATCGTGTTTGTTTTAATCCACACACAAATTTAGTTGTAGTTTTATGACAAGCTACATGCTGACATTGAGCCTCAGAGGTGCAGGCTGGCAGATTCTGCACAGAGATCTATAGTAGTTACACGCAAATGTCAACTGCTGCATTCATATTATGGGCAGAGGCTTTTCTCTCTCTGTGTGTGTGTGTGTGTGTGTGTGTGTGTGTGTGTGTGTGTGTGTGTGTGTGTGTGTGTGTGTGTGGTTCCCTCTGCCATTGGTCAAAATGCCAGCCTGCAACAGTCATGGGAAAATTGATTATAAGGTCACTGGGGGATTCCCTGTGATAACAGAGTGAGTCGCAGCATGCAATCCTTCATTTCAGCTGACTGGAAACAAAACTTTCCAAAATAACCAAATAAATGATCGACAGTGTGTGCCTCTGTTAGTACATTCACTCTTCTCAGCTCTTGACCCTAGCTACATCTATACCTAAATGTGTGTTTTTTATTGCAGTGATAGATATAATGCACTGTCATAGACTCTATATAAAAGATGGAAGTAGCTTCTGATTTTAGTCAAAAGTCCTAGACTTGTCTAGTCTAGTTTTAGTTGACTAAAACATAAAATGTAATCAGCTACATTTTATATTGTAGCTGACTACAATATAAAACCAATTGAATTGGTTTTTAATTCAATTCAATTTTATTTATACTTTATATTGTAAGGTAGACCCTACAATAATACATACAGAGAAAAACAATCATATGACCCCTGTGAGCAAGCACTTTGGCAACAGTGGGAAGGAAAAACTCCCTTTTAACAGGAAGAAACCTCCAGCAGAACCAGGCTCAGGGAGGGGCGGGCATCGGTTAGGGTCAGAAGTGTCTCTTCCTTGACGTCAAATGTGAAATGTATCCATGTGTCGTTTGCTCCTCTTTTCCTCCCAAACTTTGACATTTTGTCGAATTTTCATGAGATAAAGGGAGCACGGGAGCTAGTTGTACTGTATCCTGGAGGCAGTTCAAGTGTGCACATCTGACCTTGCTGCACAAGATTACTTGTGATTGGATCACTTCCAAACTCTTCCCGCCTTTCTACACAACTAAGTTCTGATCTCGTCTCTCCAGAACGTTTTTATCTAGTTTTTATTCACTGACAAAAATATGGATACGTTTAATAGTTTGTAGTTTTTGTCCTTGTGGGTTAGTTTTGTTTTGTTTGTTTTTTACTAAATTATCGTCTCGTTTTTGTCAGAAAAAAAAGGTTGTTGAGAGAAAAAAATAATTGGTCAGTTAATTTAACACTGCTTTAGGGTGGGCTTACCTTGTGACTGACAAGGTTTCGCAGTCATGTCTGCACCTCACCCACCACACCGTTTCAAAGCACCTGGACGGCGATGGTTAAAACACTCGGTTCAAAGCTTCACAACAGGACTTTGCTAACAATTGGCTGAAGGCACAGTGGCTATGTCCATCGTTTACTTACAGCCTGTGTGTAGCGCCTTTTTTGTTTGTTTTTTTACAGCCTGCAGCCAGGCTTATTTTTTGCTTTGAAAGACTTTAAGAATTGTTGTTAAAAGTTCACATTAAGAAGCATTTCTTTTAAAAGTAACTCACCTTATGAGGATGTCTAATGAACCAAAATGAGCTATGTCTGGTTTGAATACGTTTCTGTTGCTGAAGAATGGTCAATGCTTTGTAGATAAACAATTAAAATTTTAGTTTCAAACCTGAGTCACAGCATTGACTCAGGTCTATGCAGCACGCTGAGGTTTTCTTTCCATCTCCTCTTTGATGTGCGCGAGCTTGCCAAAGTAGCTTTTCATGGCTCCGAGGCCATAGTACAATATTAATGTTGCTGCAGAGGCTCTGAGTGCTCTGCAGCTCGCTTTCTCTTCTCTAATCCATCTCTCCTCCTCCAGCCGTCCTCTGTGCATTTACATCTCAGGCATTTAGTGATGTGGCCCTCAAAACAGATGTAAGTAAGTAAAAGTAAGTAAAACTTTATTTATATAGCACCTTTCAAGATAAAAATCACAAAGTGCTTCACAGAAGCTAACAATTTAAACATGTAACAACAAAGTCATGTTTAAATTGTTGAAAACCAAACGGATAAAGCGCAGGAAGCGAATCTGTGGCCCAACACTAATAAAAAAAAGACTTATCAGGAAGAGCAATTACATAAGAGCTACGGGGAGCAGTGGAGAATATTGTTGGACCATTACTGGAGGTAAACGATACTGAGGGGAGGTGGTGATGATTGTGGGGGTGTCAGGGTTGTCAGAGATAGTGTCTGTGCTGTTTTGACAAGGAGGCAGAGCAGCTGGATTCATCAGTTCAGTGTGAAAAAACTTGTTACTGATGTAGTTGTTATTAGACTCACAGTGTTGGTGAGCTTGGTAAATGTGACGTTGTGCTAAAATGTTGCTTTTCTGAATAACCTGTAGGGATTGGAAGGTTAAGTTTGCTAAAAGACAGCTACAGTCCCGAGCTGTGTGCTGCCTTGTGATTGTAGGTGTATTGAAAAGAGACCTTGTCTTTGAATTTGAACGAAGAGTCTGATAGATAGGGTTTGGTACACAGTGAAGTACTGGTTGTGTCTATAAATACAGATATTACCCTGCATGAGCTGACTCACTGAGTAGTAAAAGAAACCTCAGCAGTCAAGGCCATAGACTGTATATAAAGGATGGACATAGCCATTGGTTTTGTGACCTTTACATTATAAAGTATCAATGCTAGACTTTTGCCTGTTGCTCCTGTGTGGGTGGGTGGGTAGTTTTTATTTTTTATTTTTATTGACCTAGAATGTGCTCTAGGAAGACCAGATGGTGGACTCCTAAGTAATCAGCTAATGCTAGCAATGCTAGCAGCTAACTTTGTCTAAAAACATTCAACCCGGGTCGCGGAGTGTGGGAGTGCCTACTGGGGTCAGCGGGGGAGCTGGCCCCAGGGAGGGGTCACCTGCCCCTCCCTTCCTTCCCTCCCCATCTCCAGCTGCCTCCCTCCTCCTGCTCCACCACAACCACCCACACATGCAGGGCCTTGGAGTAGGGGTATGTCACCAGGATGCAGAGGAGGCTACCCCCCCCCCCCCCCCCCCCTCTGTCCCCTTCTGGCTGCCTCTGCCTCAATTTTATCCCACAACTTAGACATTCACATTACTCACACCCTCATTACACATACATATCGTTAGCTTCATAGCATAATTGCCTAAGTCATTTGACTAAGTCAATGACTTAGGCACTTATGCTATGAAGCTAACGATATAGGATCTTGGGGGTGGGCACGATACACGGAGTCCAAGTTACCATCAGGGTGTACACCTCACCCCTGGCGTCGTTGCCCACCTCTCAATTTTAAATACATGTAGACATTGAGGGCTAGCAGGAGGGACTATGCGCTTACCTGCTGCTCTCTGGCAGGTAGCTCCAAGCCCTCCTGGGTTTTAATTGCACCTTAGAACACACATGCATCAACACTACAATGAGCGGGTGGAGGGAGGTTTGGAGTCTTCTCTCACCCCCATTCTCTGCGGCCTACTGGAGCGGGGGGGCTAGGAGGAGTGGGCCGTCCGACTGCGGTCTGGGGCCTCCCTGCTGCTGCGGAGTCGGGGTGGTCTGCCTCTCCCCACCGCAGGGAAAAGGGTAACACCACCTGGGTCTGGGTGCAGTTCCCCCCTCCAGGGGGGAAGGGTACCTAGACCCGGTTAGTAGAGTACGCTTGGGGAGTGTGATCGTATATACAGCGTCCCTTTATGTCTGTCTCCACGTTGGTTGAGTGTGAAGTGCATATGAGAGCATGAGGGTGGGAATGGATGTTTGTGTCTGTGTGTGCCTGTATGTCTGTGTCTATATGTCAGGTTGGGTATCAGACGCCACCTCTCTGGGGACATCTCGGGCCCTCCAAGGTTTGGAGGCCTATCTCCACCCACCACCACTTCCCCTGCCGGTGGCGGACTCCCTCAGGTATCGGTGCGTTGGTGGTTCTTTGTATCTGGGGGTGGGCGTCCGGGTACACACCGGCTCACTCCTTGGCGGCCGCTTATTGGGGCTCGCTCGGGCCACTTCGGAGGTGGGGTGCCCCCGGCCTCTCGGCCTGGGGCTCGGTCACTCAGGAACAGCTGGCTGCCGGCGGAGCTCACGGGCGCGTCACTGCAACTCCCCCTGGCTTCTGCTCCGCGGCTGCTGAGTGAGCCCTCATCTGGGACTCTCCTCAGCTCTTACTGAGACAGTGGCGCGGCTGCCCCTCTGTTGGTCTTCCTTGGTCTCTTGTGTTCTGGGGGCCTCTGGATGTCTGGAGTTTTGATCTCCTCCATACCTGCTTGATACCATAGAGGACAGGGCTGTGGCTCCCCACACTCTCTAGCAGATCATTACATGGAGAAACCTTTGGAATGCAAGCATGCTGATCCACACAGGTATGCACACAGGTGTACACACGGGTATTCACAGATGCGGACTACAGCTTTCTTGGCTGCTGCCTCAAAGCACACTGTGCGCTGTCTATCTTGCGTGCTGCACAATATCGTTTATTATTTAGTAACTATTGATATCTATGACTAGCTAGTTTATTGTGATGATGCTGTTTTTTTTTTCTATTATTATGTTGCTCTTTGTTGTTTGCTGTCTCCCCTGTTTTTTTTTGTTTTTCTTTCTCTCCATACAGGTGACCCAGGAGTTTTTTTTTTTTTTTTTTTTTTTTTGTTTGTTTGTTTTTTATCTCTTCCCCCCCTTCTCACCGTCTCTTCTCCCCTTTGGTTTTCTTTCTTTCTCTCCCCCTCTTTCTTTCATTCTTTCCCCCTGTCCTAAAAAAAAAAAAAAAAAAAAAAAAAAAAAAAAGGATGACAAAGGATGAACTGAAGCTCCGCCATCACGTGATGTCACATGCTGCTGTTTCTGATGTCACTTCCAAAAAAAAAAAAAACATTCAACCCTGTACAAGTTGCTGTTTGGTAAAATTTCCTGTTGTGAGCTGATAGTAATCACTGTCTAAGACAAGTCTTGAAGTGTTTTGAACCAATGCTGCACTTTTAACAAGGAGATTGAATCCCACTCTTGGTCTGTTGTTTTTGTTTCTCACAGGACGATTTCCTGTTCAGCGTGTCCATTGTCAGCGGTTTGATGTGCATCATATTGGCTGTAATCAAGTTCATGCTCGGCAAAGTACTGACAAGCCGAGCTCTCCTCACTGATGGTAGGTGTGCATGTGCAGAGAGATCATAGCTTTTTAGAACTTGTAAACTTTCTCAGCTTTCCGTAGTGATGCCATCACAATCGTAAAAATCATGGGTTTGTCACTCTGACATGTCTGTCAGCTCCAATTGGTTTCCTAAAGTTGCCTCATAGTTGATGAGATTACAGGTGCATGGAGCCAGCTTAAACATCTGTCACACTACTGGGTTCTTGGTGAAAACAGTGGTGAATATCACAGTGACACTAGCAGGTTTCTGGGAGCTGACCTCTGAACCCTCAAAGCCGACTTTGACTGACATTTGTCGTCTCTTTCCAGGATTCAACTCACTGCTGGGGGGGATCATGGGCTTCTCCATCCTGATCAGTGCTGAAGTCTACAAGAACGAGCCCAAGGTGTGGTACCTGGATGGAACAATAGGTGTCCTGATAGGTCTGATCATCCTCGCCTATGGAGTTAGGTAAGTGGCTAGTACTTGGTAAAAAAAAATGGCGTACCTTTTATTTGGTGTCATGAGATAATTGTTGATATTGCAGCAGAACATATCCACAGAATGAATAGAGGAGCTGGGGTGGAGGTGGGTTGCAAAGCAGCTTGCAGAGCATTGGTTTGGACATTTAGTGAGGAAATGGTATAAACTAACTACCCGAATAAATACTCTGTGGTGTTTTAAGATAATAAAAGCACAATGAAGTCAGAATACCTCCATCTGGAGTCAGTATTCATAAAACCAAAGCTTACAAAGTGATTTGGTGTAATTACATTGTGTTAGTTCTGTGTGGAAAACCAATTTCAGTGTGTGCAGTTTTGTCACTGGATTCATATAAAAGCATTGCAAGTTATATTTTGTACACGGGAATGATGAAAAAATAAAATAGTGACACCTTTAAAGGTTGAAATCTCGAGGCTAGAAAATTTGTATTCTAACAGCTGGTAGGGGTCTGAAGGTTGCTGTCATCTCCATTTTCAAATCCCCCAAAGCGACCTTAATGTTTAAGTGCAATATTGAGCCGAGATGCTCAGATGTATCATTAGGTGGATCAGAGGTTGATCTCTTTGCCTGTTTTTTTTCTGTGCCGCAGACTGCTCCTGGACATGGTCCCCCGCGTCCGACAAACCAGGAACTACGAGCGCTTTGAGTGACGGATCACAGAGGGCGGGTTTGGGAGTGACTGGCAGGATGGGGACTGTAGAGGCCCTCCACAGACAATCACAATCAGTCCTCGCGGTGCCAGCGAAGGCGTCGCTGTCTGTGCAGTTCTCCCATTCAGAGCTGGAGTGGAAGATGGCGTCAGTGGCATATTTTTAATGTTTTACAGTTTAATGTACATATGAAATGTTCACCTGTTTTTCAGAAGTCAAAGGCACAGTCTGCTTTTTCATGTTTATTTCATCCATATTTAAAGAAGGTAACAGAGATAAGACTGTGGGGGAGGGGGTTAATGTAATTTTTCAAAAGTTGTACACAGCTCAGACTGCAGTGTTACGGATGTTCAATACCTCAGTTACATGTCATCACCCCGTCACGACAGAGCAGCTTGTTTTTTCCCATGGTTCCACGAGGCCTTTGCTCAGCTGTGCTATAAAGCTTTGCAGCACAGCAGGTCAGAGTGATTGATGCAGCTGATGTAGCGGTGGAGTATTAATGGTGTTTACCTTTTTATGACTAGAGAGAAGATAAATATCAATAAAAAGTCCATTTGGCACAAGGAGCAGGTACATAAGCACACACATCACAGGCTCAGTGACGTGTGATTAGCCGTTTATAATATTTATCCAGACTACTGCAGCAACGTCCTTTTAGTGCCAGCTTACAATCCTGGAGCAAAAAAATAATCTTTCTTGGCACTGAGAGTCGGGATCTGACCCTTTTCCACTGTAACTCTAACAGAAGGAAAACAAAACGGCTGCGCTGCCTCCCAGGAAAAGCATTTATACAATTAACTCTCGCCATCTACTGACCAAAAGAAAGGACTACAAAATGTAGGTCATTACATGAGAACGGTTATCTAATATGCAGTTGTGCTCAGAAGTTTACACACAGTCATCATGGGTCTGTCATGGTAATTTGGCATTTTGAACTAGGGTGGAATGATTGTTCAGGATACATGTGCAATAATTCAAAAACAAAAACAAGAACAGGCTGCAGAGGTTTCAGTATATTTCAGATTTTCTTTACTCCACGCGGGGTCAAAAGTCTACAGAGGATCAAATATGTGCAAGTTGCACCTCGAGCCGCAGAATTTGAATTTACACTATTATTTTATCCGCTTTGTGCAGTGCACGTGTATCCCAGTAAAACAGCCTGAGAGCATGATGTTACCACCACCATGGTTGACGGTGGGTACAGTGTTCTTCGGTTTGAAAGCCTCACCTTTACTCCTCCAAACATACGTCTTGTCATTGTGGCCAAACAGCTCAATCTGTGTCTCTCTGACCATAAAATATTCCTCCAGGAGGTATTTGGCTCGTCCATGTTGGCAGTCACACATTTCACTTGTGCTTGAAGGTGTCGACTTTTTTACCAGGAGGTTCTTTCTTGTTTCAGTGATCCTTAACATCTCAACCAATTTCCTCTTTCCCGAGGGTAAGAGTTGGGGTTTTCTTCCAGACCTTGGAAAAGTGGTGACACGTCTGAATAACTACGTGAATAACTACGATTCTTTGAACCGATGATCTTGCCGTCTGAAGTTGTTTAGAAATGCCTCCGAGAGACCAGCCCAACTTGTGTAAATCTACATAAACTTGTGACCACCAACTGTAGCTGAGTGTTTGAAGCCTGACCCTGAGACAAAATTCCCCACATGAGACGCATGTAAAGGTCAAAGAAAATGACCGTCACACTAAATGCTTCCACACTGTTGGCACTGAACTCAATGCAGATACAGCTTTCATACTGACCAGTGACACAAAAACAGATTTATGGCTGAAGCTAAAGGCCCCACACGTACACAGGTATCAGTAAGCTCAGCTTGTTCTTTACCCTGATGCAGTTTTAGGAGCTGAAGACTATGAAAGAGTTCCAGACAGAAGCTGTTCACAAACTGTGCTGTTTTTATGAGTGGGCAGCAAGAGCTGAGTTCTTACCTCTGCCAGGGAAGTGATCTGTTTCAGTTTGTCTGTTAACAGGTGCTGGTCCAAAAGCTGCAGAGAGATTTTCAGGAACATGTAATCAGAAGGTGATTGTAGCGCAGTGTGCAGGTTTTTAACTGTCAGGGGTAATTGGATGGATTCTTCAGATACGTCACAAAGTCGAGCATTATAAGATCGGAAAACCTGAGAGAACATGAACCAAACTTGTCTGGATTTTTCCTCCTGGGTTCAGTTCATGCATGCTCTCTGCTCTTATGTTTGTAACATTGTCGTGTCAGCGCTCTGACGAGCCGACCTGTGCATGAAGTAGGAGTTCTGTTGGTTTGGGCCACAGTTGTGTTTTTGCACGTTAATGTGGGCAGGTATGTAAAAACACACACAAACAGACATCAGTGTACACGTGGACAATGAATCTCAGTATTTGTCAAATGTGCGTGTTACAAACAGACTAGACCTTTAGACACGTGAGGTTACTGCTGCTGGAGGAGCAAATCTTAGAAACTGTGAAGTTCTTTAAAAGAATCAGAGGTTGAGCTGGTTCAGGTTTGAGTTTATCCAGGTAACTCCAGGGTTAACCTGACTTTTCTGTATTACGAAGGTGGTTTACTTCTTACTGGGATAACTAATGCTGCAGACCTAACGTGCTCTGGAGCTGCAAGTATGAAATCACTACTCCCTGACAATTGGCTGGAAAATAGCGTCACCATTCCTGGAGCATCCCTGGGACTGCAGTGCATGGACAGTAATGGAAAAGTCTTTAAAGAGCATCTAAAGTCTTTGTGTTTTCCTGAAGGACGTCAGTAATTAATGTAGATTAGTAGACAGAACTTTAGTTGTTGATTTTTCAGTTTTATTGAGCTCTAAGGATTTATATAAGATTCTAAAATCAGCACATACACAAAGTCTACATTTGTATTCTGCTTTTTATATTTATCCTTAACCATAAATAGAGCGTGGCTGAAAGAATAAACTTACAAAATGAATTTATTGAAGTAACAATTATAATCTGTCTGATTCTCCTGTATGTGCTTCCTTTGGAGACTTCTTTAATGTTATCGTAGTTGGTGCAACCACCTCCTCTGACACAAAAGCAGCTGGATTATTAGTCTATTAATCACAGACTCAAGTGGGTTTTGTTTCGTGTACGCTGGAAGATCAACAGCTTCTGTTCCCTGTTTGTTTGCATTCACCCTAAATGGATCTGACGGGTTGCTGCTCTCTGTGAGTTTGAGGTGCTGAACTTTGGACAGCAGCCGGTGGATTCACGTGTTTCCTGTGTTTAAGAGGTCGTCTCCAGCACCAGTGAAAATGAGGAGCAGGACTGGGAGTAGTTACTGGGGTCAGTTAGGGCCTTTGTAGCAGCTCTCCTTGTTACCACCTTTACACATGTGTTTGTTACCTACTGGCTGGTGAAATGAAAACAGTGTCTGTCCTGCACTCAGAGCTCACAGTACTACAGACATGCACTGTAGAGGCTGCCATACGGTTTTGGGTCAATGGCGACGCCCCAACAGGGAAATATTTTAATGAAATTCAATGCAGTGATGATTGTGGACATTAAGTGAGTCGCTGTTTATCAGGAGTCAACGCGTTTCCTCTCATATGTGAAGCTGCTGTTTGGTTTTGGGCCATTTAGAAGGGTCGCAGCTACATTTTCAGGCAAAGTCCTTTTTGGTTTTAATTTAAAGAAGCTTTCACTTTCTAGCTGTCCTCCTCCTCCTCCTCCTCATCGTCGTATTGAAGGACTTACTTTGTACAATAGAGCTCCTCTCTATCCCAAAGCCTTAATTTTCAAGGTGTTTGTGCAACTTGATCAGGGTTTTTCTTTGTTAGTTTTCATATCTCCCACATTTTCCTCAGTCTGTGCTTGCTGCTGTGACCGTAACTGAATGTACATGCTGTGCTGTGATACTAGTTTTTATGAAAAATCTGTGACTGTGCTGTTTGGTTTTATTTATTTAAATACAAGTAAGGGATCGATTCTGTTCCTGAGCTTGTGGAGATACATGTGTGCCTAAAATCGGTGTGAGAAACAAAACATGCAGATAACAGAAAATTATTTTGGAAGGCCATAATATTAAGAAAAGATCACAACAAAAATACAAACAGCTTGTAATCACTAATTTCCTGTCTTGGACATGTCGTAAACACCGAGAGACACATTTAACTTCATATCAGCTCGGTTTTCTTAAACTCTGTGACACAGAGTTTGAGGCGCTCCTCAGCCTGCTGACTGTACACTTCTTTGCTCGTGTAAATAATCTGTATAGCTGTAATGTAAAACCAGAGTCTGAGCCATTTGTCACAGAAAAAAGGTTTATTTAAAAATAAAGTTGTATCCCTCTTACTCGTCAAGAACAGTGAAAACAAAACCATTGTGTTACCACTTTTCACTGCTGTCCTGGGGTTTCTGACTTTTAACTGAGAGCAAAACAAATCTTCATCCATGTTGGTGTGTGTGTAGCAGAGTTCATACAATGGAGACATTCAATGCTGAGGTCAAAACAGATGAGATACGCTGATTTATTCTGTCCAAACTTTGCTGATGGCTTGGCGCTCTGAGCAGATTCCTCCAGAAACCAAACATCCTATGATCTGATCAAAGATGTGCTCTGAACAAGCCCAGCTAACAGAAAAGAAATAAGGCTCTGGCTGCAGCAGAAGGGGTTTAGCTAATCACTTAAGCAGGCCTCAGAGTCATGGTTATTAAGAAGCGACTGTGAAGGGTTCAAAATATTTGCTTATTCGCTGAAAAAGGAATCGTGCTGGGTATCACTGTTGGTTTAGCACGAACTCAAGCATTCCCACCTTGGATATGTACGAGCTTTAAACGCTGGTGATATTCTACCTTTAAAAAATAAAAAAATAAATCATGACCAAGTTCCATAAAAAGACCAAAACCATCAATGAACAGTTTGCTCCAGCAACTCTCTTATGCATGTGCCGTTTAGTTTGACTCAGTCCCATCTGCTACTCTGTCCTCATGTTTTAAGAATGGCTGCTAAGCGCTACAGTCCAGTAATCATCCTGTGAGTCACTCAGTGCTTGTGTGCACTTGTCATCAAGTGTGAAATGTGGTCCTGGAGATACTAGTGAGACTATTTTGACGCCGTTTAAATGTGCATTAAAGATGA
Organism: Mchenga conophoros; assembly: GCF_057382185.1. Classification (NCBI taxonomy): domain Eukaryota; kingdom Metazoa; phylum Chordata; class Actinopteri; order Cichliformes; family Cichlidae; genus Mchenga; species Mchenga conophoros. The sequence continues at coordinate 34,377,570 of NC_140547.1, forward strand.
AGAACCACGGGTGCATGGTTGATTTAAACGATGTGTGTGATCACACTGGTCTAAACATTGACATATTCAGTGCTACTAAAATACAAGGCTTCACTTACAGCCCTGATTTTCTTTTTGAATTCTAAAAAAACCCAAAATGTCACCATCCAGGCTGATCTATTAGCTGACAATCTTTTATTCTGAAAGTTACTTCAATTCAGTTTCAGTTATATAACCAAATCACAACAACAGTGACCTCAAGGTGCTACAACACAGAGAACCCCAACAACTTCCCATGGGCAAGCACGGCCCCCCATGGGCAAGCACGGCCCCCCATGGGCAAGCACGGCCCCCCCATGGGCAAGCATGACAAATGGCTCCTGGCTCGTCTTTCCTAGCAGGCTCGATAATGGTCAGCTGCTTCTTGACTCAGTCAGATGTACTCTAACTCCTCTTGGACTTTCATTTCAAGTAGAAGTAAAGAAGTACCAGCTGTGGTTTGACACAAACTGAGTCGTCTGCTCGATGACAGAGTCACTGGAGAGGCAGCTGATTATTGCTTCATTATTTATTGTAGAACAGCACATGCTGTGACGTTTCACAATTCACTGATCAAACTGTAGGTATGCCCCCTTTTAAATGTATGCCCCCGAAACTGATTACTGGACTCCAGTTTTACATTTTTAACAGGAACCAATGCGGAAACTAGCGATTTGCACTAATGCACTGTTGGTTTTGGTTTTTTTTATGGGATTTGTTTTGAAGCACCACCAGATGCTTTTCGTGAAAGTTTAAAAACCACTCTTTTTTTTTTTTTCTTTCTTCAAGCTTGAAGCCACTTGTGTATCCATCACATGTGCTGCAGGTCACGTTTAGAAAGGACCAGACAACTATGAGTAATCAGTTTAAGGCATTCAAAATCAGACATCCCATTTATTCTACATGTGCTGTGATCATCTGATTCCTCTTATTACTGACTACTCAACTGGTTAATCGCATTACTATCACACATGTGAATCCACTGCAGAGCTTGACTGGTAAACATGATGAGCTGACACTGCTTTCTTTCTTTTTGACTTTAGTTCTGAAAAACAAAGAGCCTATCAGTTTTATCACTTTCCCAAATATCTTCATCAAAACAATCTTAAGATGTGGACAGCCAATTTAAATTTCTTAAAATGAATATAAATCAAAAAACAAACAAAAAAACCCAACCTGACTCTGATGTTGCAGAAGTAAACATGTATAACAGAGTAACGTCACCCTGCCACAAATAGCTCACCAACAGTCGTCAAACAAAAGCAGAACTGAAGTTAAACCACAAAAAGGCACGTCATGTTTTTTGAAACACTTAACTTGGCGGCAGATCGGTGACCTGCTTAACAGGGTAAGAAAAAAGAAGAAGAAAAAGGCGCCATTCAGGCTGAACTGAAACATGTGCAAACAGAAACAACAGTGAAATGAAAGCAAAGCACAAAGTGTACGAGGCTCATTTCCCCACAAAACAAGCATGTTTGTCCACTACTGTCTGCCTTACAGAGAGCGCGATGAGCGTTACGTTTAGACTGGAAAGTTTAAACCAATCTTTGTGTCATTTAAGCTCTTTAAGGAATAAATAATCAAACATTTGATAAGATATTTTCTATACTATACTTTCTAGAATGATCACAAAGCAGCCAGCCAGACAGACACAGGCCTGGCTTAGGTACGTAAATCCATTTGAGACCAAATTCTGGTGCAAAATAAAAATGCTCCAATATTTTATTTTTCTTGCTTTTTTTGGTCTCATATCACAGCTGAAAGCAGGACAGCAGAAGACAAAGTCTCCTTCTCTTTATTCATACACCTAGAGACAAATATGCTTTTTTTAATTACATTTAAATTACCCTCCATAAATAAAAGTCAATAAAAAGGGAAACAAAAGAAAAGACACCCATCCTATAAATAAAAAAAGAAAAAGATTTCCAGCCGAACACAGCGATAAAGATCTGTATACAAAATAAATACAAAAGAAAACCTTTAAAACTCATATGAACAATATACAGTGTTACTAATATCATGTTAAACCTCTGATTAACTTAGTGCATTTTTTCCATTCACCACAAGAAATACAAATCTCATCTTTTTTTCCTTATTTATATTTTTTTAGCAAATAAACAGGCAAATTAAGATCCTAACGATTATCCAAAGAAAAGGAGGAGATGCAAGGCGTAGCGCCCGCCGCGGAGCTCTTTGTTGACATGTCTGTGGTGCGTACAGTATGCTGCAAAGGAATCTGTGTTTTGTCTTATTTTTTTTCTTAGTCTTTTTTTAAAAACAGTTTACTACACAAAGACATGGACGAACATCTCTGTAAGTAAGGATTTTGTGTTTCTCTACGAGTCTTCGGAACAACGTGTTGACAGTAAGGCTTCCCAGCCTTTTGCTGCAAGGTGTTACCGCTGCTACTGATGACGGCTATCGTCTACGACTCGACGTCACAACACAGAGAACGAGCGATGTCATTTTGGTGCGTGCCTAGTGCCGGATGGTGTGCTTAAAGCAGGCAGACAAACAAAAAAAAATTACAATTCTCTACTGGCCTTTTGCAGAAACACTCACAGACACACACAGTCCCTCATCTTTACAACGTTTTAAAACACGTGTGCAACTTAAATGTATGAAAACCGAACACGACAGTCTTGAATTTCCTCTCTTTTAAGGGTGGGGATGAAGATCACGGAGTCTGGTGAGGATGCGTCAGGAAACGATCGAAACTGCCAGGATAAAAATCTAGATTTCTACTTTTACTTGTCCAATCTAGTCAAGAGATGAATGGGTTGGTTACAGTGTAAATCTGATTACAGCCCACTGTGTTTGTGTGTATTTCTATGTGTGTGTGTGTGTGTGTATGCTGGGGGATGTGGGCCTTCAGCGGTGCCGGTCCAGTGCAAACCTACCTAAAAATAACAGTTTCAGATTAGAGCAGGGGTGAGATGGACGGAAGGGTGGAGTGGAGGGGTGGAGGGTCACCGATATGTGCAGTCCACCTCATCTGCTGCGACTTCGTACGACTCCCTTTGTTGATTCAAGTAAATCCACGCCACTTCCAGGCCTCATAGCGCCACCTGCTGATGAAGGTGAGAGTTGGCAGATGCTCCGGTCAGCTGCAGGAGTGCTCCTCCTCCAGCTACCGGAGGAAAACAATAAATATGAAGAGCGAGCTCAGTCCTGTGATTGTTCTTTCTGTCCTGTTGTTGTCACAAAGGAGTCTGGTTTGTGTGTTTGATAGCTGCATGACTGCTCGGGAATGTGCGTCTCCCTCAAGCACACTCCTTGAAGCTGCTGTACATCCGCCCACCACCGCCCCCTCCCCGATCACCGCAATCCCATCTGATTCCTGACCCTCTGTCAGCCTGGGTGCTGCTGCTATAGGCAGTCTTTGCACAGCGCCACCTGGCCCTTCATGTAGTCACGGCAGGGACAGATGCGCTGCAGTGTCGAGTGGGCGCCGGCGCAGCTGAACAGCAGCAGGTCCGACTGGAAGATGCAGTGATGGCGAGTCTCGCTGTATGCGGGCACAACGGTGTCGGCGCTCGACTCCACCGTTTGACAGTCCATGCCAAACCTGACGGAGAGACGGACCGCTTTAGATTTTATTTTTAAACACTTTTTTTAATGTGAAGGAGAGACAAGAAGAGAAAACACATGCACACACTGGTGTCTTTGAGCTGCAGGCTTGATAATCCATTTTTCTTCTGTAACTAAACTCAGCCCACTAGTGGTCATAACTATAACTGCAGGTTTCAGCAGCTCATCAGAGAATGATAAATGCTCACATGAGCTTAAGCCTGTGTCGTGCTGCCACCTAGTGGCCACTAGTATTGAGGCAAAGTATGTGTCCCACCTGGCCAGGTCTTTGTCCTTGTTAAGGTGCTGGAAGAAGGAGGGCTCACAGATGAGCTGCTCCTCCTGACAGACCTGCTTGCAGGAGTGCCCGGGCTCTGCCAGCTTCACTTGCAGGGCGCTGAGGGGAGGCCACATGACCTGACCGTGACAGAAGTCCTGAGGACACAACATGATGTTAAACAACAGGAGTGCAAAAAGGAGGAAAAAGGAAAAGGAAAAAAAAAACGTAACTTTGTAATACCTGTATGCTTTATGTAAAGAAAGTAAAAATAAGTTAGCTCTGCCGCTCTTTAAACTAACTTTCATATAATTGGTTGCCACATGCAAGCAGGAGGTTTAAACGGGAGGTGGGCGGGGCTTCTGTGCTCGGAGATTACAGAGATCCAAGAGCTTAAAAGCTGACAGAAATGAAACGTGTAGTATTCTTCGTACACGTGCCGACCTCATTATTTAAAAAACATGTCCGTCTTTAATATGATCTTCCAACACTGTAACACAATATGACAGAAAATAAGAGCAAAATTAATCTGAATAAAAGCATTTTGTTGGCATGTTATACCTTTAATTTGAAGATAACAGGAAATGATCAGGGAGATGACAGAAAGGTGTTGGCCTACCTGTCAAACTCCATTAAATTCATCTTTATTGTAGATTTTGTTCATTTCATGGGATGTTTTGATCGCTCTTATAGCTTCTGCTTCCTCTCATATTTCATTTTGCTTTGATGTCTACTTGCTGTAAATGCTTATGTTGAGTTATTTCGACAGGCTTTAATCTTTGAATTTTAATCAGCGGCAGCTGAACTTGCTGGTTTTGAAAATCTATACGGCCCTGGGGACGCCAACCACAGCTGAGGGTGGCATGAATTAAAGCCCGACATGATTTCATTCTGACTTGTGTGCACGTGGAAAAGATGGAGAGGCGCTCTGCAGAGGCAGTACCTGGTTCTCGATGAAGGCGTTCACTCTCTGCAGCATCCCCTCGCAGGTGAACTCATAGGGCAGGTAGGGCTCAATCTGAATAACACAAAACACAGACTGTTAAAACACGTGCAGGGCGAGGGAGCTTGTAAACTCTTGTGCTCGACAGTGTTTCTATATGATGACGCTCAGAGAGCTCCTCCCGGTGAAGCGTTAGCTTCCTGTCTGATCTTTGCGCCGCTGAAGGAAACTTCAAACGGGGGACAACCAACAACTGCAGCCTTTGTTGCTGAACTGAGTCGCTCCGTGCTCCATCTGAGCTTTTGGCTGCTGGGAGGAAGCAAGGATGAGGAGAGGGGAAGGGAGGGGGGGAGCAGGAGGAGAGCCGGAGCCTGGTAGGCTGCGTCTCGCCACGGATCACGGCGCATATGAGGCTCTGTGGGCTCGTCCAGTGAACACAGGCATTGTTCTGACCAGCTCGGCGGAGTACAACAACACAACGAGGTCCTGAGTCCAGTTTTAAATATGCATGGGCCCGGACCAGGAGACGGAACACGATATCTCCATCAATCCTCCTGCGGCTCCAACAAGGTTTTCCTTAACGACTAACCAGCCAGGACGCCATTTACACAATCACACCCTCTTTTTTGCTCCGTGTTAAGACATGTGAGGCACACTTGCTTTTTAACTTAGAAGAAGAAGATTTGAAGATTTGAATTTTTCAGATTCATTCACTGCAGCTCATCATATAAGAAATCTATGAAAGCAGCTGTCCACATTTTTATTCAGTAAACAAATTCATTCCCTCTTCACACCAAATACTACAGCAAAGGGAATGGAGGCATTAATGTTAGTTAAAAAAAAGCTAACTCACACTCTTTTCAAGTCCAGCCACAAGTTCTCGATCAGACTGAGATCTGGGCCAATCCAGAACATTCACCTTGTTGTCTGTGTATCATTTCTCTGCTTTGGTGCATATTTGTCTGCATTCATGTCCTTCTCTGCCTTTACAGGCCTTCCAGGGCTCGCTGCTGAGAAGCACCCCCAGAGCATGATGCTGCCTCCACCATGCTTCACAGTGGAGATGGTGTATTTGTGGGGTTGTCCATTAGACTAGATGCTACAGCATCTAGTCTAATGGACAACAAGCTCAAATTCTGTCTCATCAGGCCAAAGAACCTCAACTGGACAAATCATCCCAGCAGTTGGAAATCTTTTTGTAACCATGTCCTGACTTTTACTTTTCAATCTGTTCTCTGAGTGGCTTAGAGCACTCTTTTGTCCTCATGTTGCAATTGTAGCAGGAATACTAAAAAAGAGACTGGACCTCCCAGACACAGGAGGTTTTATGTCACAATCACTTGACACATCAACACAGGTCCATTTCACTAACAGTGACACTGCTGGAATCAATCATGTTTATGTAGAGCAGCAAGAAGGTCTGTACAACAAACAAGTGTACACTGAAGCTCATTTAACTTCTTTATTCATTAACCCCCAACCGGTCGCGGCAGATGGCCCCGCCCCTCCCTATTGTGGAAAAAGTGGTGATGCTTAAGAGAGAAGACTGGCAGCTTAAAAAAAAAGCACAAGAATTTCACAAGTGAAGAAATTGAAAGAATAGTGTCAGAGGATGAAGCTGGAAAAAGCACATCTTTGGGAAGTGCCTGCGCTGCAATACAGATCAGGTGAATGTTGTGTCCTCTGAGATTCAGACAGCGGCTCGGATGGAGAAAAAAAAAGAGAAAAGGTCTGACATTTAACTTGATAAGGGGGGTAAAAAAAAGAGTAACTGAAAGAAAAAATAAAGAAGGAAGCAGGTTGAGAAGAAGGCGCGTCAGATCTGTCAGCTCATGATGAGAGACTCACTGCAATTACTGACTGAACACCCAGGAGCCAGGCACTGGCAAGAAATGAAGGTGAAAAGTGCTGAAACCCAGTGAGGATGAAAGGGGCATAAAAGGGAATTTGAAGATGACTTGTTGTGTTTGTATTTAAGTTCATTTAAGGTATTAAAGTCTGTCAGTTAAAGCTTGCTGAATGTGCAGCGCATTTAGTTAAAAGATGTTTGCAGCTATGCAGCAGTAGGGCCGAAAGCTTGTGTGTCTGTACAGCACCTAAGGGGCTTCTGCCCTTGTTGTAGAAACAAATATGCAATAACATTTGTGAAATTGCACCAAATTTTAGCTTCTTTCAGTCGCCCGCGGTTACCTTTTGGCTGAGGATGGAGCGGATGGCCCTCTCTACTTCGGCAGAATTCTCGATATCCACCGTCCACACGTGGGGCCGACCGATGTACACCTCGGCGTATGGGTGCTGAGAGGTCAGCTGCAGGCAGCAAAGCAGAAATGAGAGGGGTAGGGGGGAGGGGTTAGGAAAAGCAAACGATTTAAAAGTTATGGGTCGAGCTGCGGGGGACAAATCCTGCACTCCTCTCACCTCTCTCAGGGTGGGTTTGCCCTTGAAGAAGTCTGTGTTCTTGCTGCTCTTCGAAGGGTTGAACTTGGGGTTGAGGAAGGCACAGCCGTTGGCAATGGCCTCCAGGGGGGCGGGACCCTCGTAGGGGAAGGAAAGACCCACAAACAGCTGCAGAGGAGAGAACACACACGGCTGTCAGGCTCCATAGGCTGGATATCAACACACACAAGTCAGTAAGGAGGAGGCATGTGTGAACAGCAGTGTGCAGGTCCTGAAATAAGCACAACTAAAGGTGCCGGTGGGAGGAGGCAGAGGGGCGCCGAAGTTTACTGGCTGTGTTGAGGAGTCGCCAATAGTGCCTTGTAGAAACAAATCTCCCCTGTTATCAGCACAAATTGTGACGGAGGCAGCACATTTTCGCCATGAAACAAGGGAGGGAAAACAAGCCCGATAATATGAAGACATCACTTTTACGTTTACTCCTCCCACGGGGCTGAAGGAGTTTGATATCTTAGGCGTGGAGGTACATAATAGCTCAGCAATCAAATCAGATAGTAAACGATCATGGAAACTGGCAAAGACACCTTAGAACCGCCTTTCAGCTCTGAAACGACTCATTTAAACCAAGGTTTATGTCTTTTAGGTGTTTCTTCGGCTTGTTTGGCACCACATTAGCCATTACTAACACAGAAATACGTAATTTTTCTACTCAAACCTCTAAGCCTGGTTCTGCTGGAGGTTTCTTTCTGTTAAAAAAGCGGTTTTCCTTCCTGCTGTCGCCATGTGCTTGCTCAAAGGTGGCGTCTGACAATTTTCCACCACCATGTAGTAAACATGTAGTTTTCCATATTAAACAAAAAAGAAGGCTCTGTACAAGGAACGAGTGGCTTCTCAGCACTGAAAGTAAAACTGTGACATTCCACAAAACCTGACGGCCGACCGGGACTCTGGAAGTTTCTGGGTGTTTATGCTACGGTATAGTGTCTCCACTGTTTGTGCTTAGCCAGAATCCCAAACATTTATTTCAGTAAACAGTGAAAATGGGTGGAGGGTTCTAGAAGCAATTTTTCTTCTCCTGAGTGGAAAGAAAGCAAATATTTGTGGAGCTCGCCTGCATGAGTAGTGAGACAGCAATCGAGAAACTGAGAGGGGAGGCCGGGTGCCAGCTGAGTGGCTTATTGAGTGGAGCCAGCTGGCTGACACAATGGCTTATCTGTGTGTTTGAGTCGGTGTTACATACACACGCTTTCTTTAAGTGCACAATGCAGCGCTGTGTCATGAGGTATGCCTGTAGTCACATGAATAATCAGACCTGTGGAGTGAATTCTGCTCTTTCAGCTGTGAGTGTTACTGAAATATTTCTGCCAACAGGTGGCAGCAAAGCACGTGCGTTCTTTAATCGCATGCATGCAAAGGCTCCTGAAAGCTGCAAACCAGTCAGCTGGTACTTGTAGGGAGAGGACCCAGAGGGGAGAAGAGCTGAGATAAACACACTGAATAACTCAGGTGGGAGTTTATGACTAACGCTTGCAAATTGATTGTAGCTAGATGTGAATGGATTTAAAAAACAAAAACAAGTTTATAGCACTGACCCACAATCTCATCATTAGTTTACAACGGCTCTGGAGTCCCGTGGTCATGGACAGGCTGACTTCAACACCATGCAGCTCTCCACATGAAAGCTGCTATCGATTTGGACCCCTGAGGAAACATCCTGCCTTACTCATGCAAAGGACACACACCTACGACACGAGAAGATTTCATTTCTGCTCTCATCGCTCAGCGTTAAAGTCGAGGGATGCAACTAATGATTATCTGCAGAACATCTGAAGGAAAAAAGTAGCATCAGTGCTAACAGTCAAATATGCATGAGGGCAATGCGGGAGTCTGTAACAGCAACTGTACAAAATATACAATTATTGTAAAAATAATCAACAGAAATCAATCACATTTTACCATGAGTACTTTCTTACTTAATAGAAATGATTGCTCAGTAACTATGCGCTCATGATAAAATATTGATATTGAATGGATAAAATATGATTGATTTCTGTTGATTTTTTTTTTTTTACAATAATTGTGTATTTTTTGTGTGTATGCTGTTAATGAAAAATGTGTTTTTGTTGTGTGAACATCCTGTAGTGTAATCACTGGAGCCTCAAAACTTTGCCTTTAAGCAACCTGACTACATGTAAATGTTCTGTAAACGCAAGTACATTCAAAAACTTTAGATTCAACTAGAATCTGGTCAAATTTAATGGATTTCATTGGTATACATATGCATATTTTCCTTAAATAAATAAACCTTGGATTTCATATATGTCAGCTGCATTTTACTAAAAATATTAATGAGGGCCAAGAATAGTTTTTTTTAAATACCAGTAGCCGTCTCTGAAAGCACTTAAATGTTGTAGGGAAGAACAGCAGTTACTGTAGTACAAGTTACCTGTAGTTATTAAATATCAAAGATCACTTCCTTTACCAGTTTTTTTTTTTTTTGGCTTGTTTGTTTTAAACACTTTCAGAAGCAGCAGCATAAACGTCCTCAGGGTTTTTTGCAAGCCTTGACAAAATGATCAGAAAAACAGTTTGAACGGGTGAGTGAAAGTGAGACTGTGCATATAAGAAGTTATATAGATATGAAAATATCATGTATCACCTTGCAGATGTGGTTTGAGGGCGGAGGGAGGGGATTTTTTTTTACTAATAAATGTGACGCGCTCACACACTAAAAGTTAAACTCTTATGATCAAATAAATGTTCTACTCTTAGAATTTAGTCAGGAATTAAAGTATCTGCTCTCTTTGACATCACACAGAAACATAGTGGATGAAATGGAGACTAACGGACACTTTAGATCAGCCTGAGCTTTCGGCTAACACCTTTATGCACTGAGCACATTGAAGATTTTTGATGCAAATTTGTCGTATAACATCGAAACAGTTGCGATTTTACTAAAGTTTTGCCAAAATCCACCCAAAAATGCACTATGATTAAACTGGAGTCAACATCAAGCGGTGGTGAGCTGGTCCTGATGCTTCTAAACACTAATCTGGCTGAAGAGTTGGGAGTTCGCCTTGTAATCGGAAGGTTGCCGGTTCGAGCCCCGGCTCGGACAGTCTCGGTCGTTGTGTCCTTGGGCAAGACACTTCACCTACCGCCTACTGGTGATGGCCAGAAGGGCCGATGGCGTGATATGGCAGCCTCGCTTCTGTCAGTCTGCAGCTGTGGCTACAACTGTAGCTTGCCTCCACCAGTGTGTGAATGGGTAGATGACTGGGTGTGTAAAGCACTTTGGGGTCCTCAGGAGACGGCGACAGTAGGGAGAATTTCATAGTTTGATCCAGGAGTTGATGCTGTCTCGCACGCTTTTGTACGAATTTCAGGATATTCGTCTGTGGGGCAGTTTGAACTCTTTCTGGCAGAGTAAGGATCACATCCGAGGTGATCAATTCAGAGAGATTGGGTCAGTCATTCGACTCGAAGCTGCATCTAGCTGTGTGTCTGAGGTGAAACAGTATTATTCTACCATCTTTATATCACTGTATATTCATTGTATATTCAGTATTGTTGGTGGTCAGATCGGTTAATTTGCATAAAAAACAAAATCAGAAAAATACAAGAGGTGAAATTTGTCCGTGGAAACCAAAGTGCTCTATAAATGATGTTTAATGTGTTCTTCTTTACATTACGGTGTCTGTCAAATGTCAGACATCACCTGAACTTTCCAACATTATCTCATGCAACAATAGCGTCTTAGTTCTTAGCCACAGTAGCAGCAGGTGTTTTGCATTTCTGATTATTTCGACTGTCTTTCCCTGGAACAGTGAGCAGCTATTAGCCAAAAGACCTGAACATTCACAGGTGCTACAACTTCCACAATCTCTTAGTAACTTGCAGAACTCAACGCCAGATCAAGATCATATACAAAGGAGAAGAAGCTGCTAGCTGCACCTTTGTCTAGCATGTAAATTTAAGCTAACGAGGTATCTGGAGTGAAAGTTGTCATGCAAAACGTGCTGGAACAACATCAGATTTCTGCCGTTGCCACGCAGGGCTTAAAAACACGGTGGCTTCTGAGTGTAATGACCCAGCGAGTTAATTAGGCTGTTTGTTCATGATATTTCTAATCCCAGCACCTGCCATGGGATGTTTGAGTTTTCCCTTTATGCTGATTACAGCGGCATTAACGGTGGAGCAAGACAAACACCATTACCATACTAACACCATTTCTTATTTTGCACACACTGCATACAGTAGCATAAATTGGTTGTTGAAAGCATGGTGTGTGCAGAAGGTGGAAAAACAGAAGCAAGAGAATCTAACAGGTTGAGTTAGACAGGCCTGTGAGACGGATGTGAGAAGGCAGAGAGAAAAACATCAAAAACCTCTGACTCTGTCAGTCTGCAACATGACGCAGCAACGTTTTGCTGCATGTCAGCGGTTTGATCATCCACGCTATTCACCTGATAGAGCGCAGCACGTCACAGTTTATTTCAGGGAATTTGGAGCTTGAACAACCTCCCCCCTTCCTTCAAATGTCACAAGGCAACATATTCGCAAAAGCGCCTCAACGCGGGAGCACTTTTAAAGCTAAACCTCACGAGGCCAATTAGCTGAGGCAGTCTGCTCGCAGGTAAGAGTAAACGTGTTGTTTAAGCGACGAAAGGACGAGTGCCTATAACGCCCCTTGTTTTGCTTGTAAACTCTTAAACAAGAATGCCGGAGAAATGTCTGGTTTTGTGCGATTTAATTGGCCGTTCCCCGATGGGTTTCCAGCCAGGAACGCATGTAATGAGAAGATATGGAGGTTTATATTATATCCCGGTTCTGTTGTGTGTTTACCTGCCAGACTTTGCTAATAAAGCTCTCGCTCCAGCAAATCATAATTCACTGCACTGTTGGTGGAGCGTTGTTTGCCTTCAGTCTTTAATGATCCGCTCCACTGCAGAATGCATCGTTGTCTTTCTGTGCCTCGGTGCCTCGAACATCACTGGATCCTTGGTTTCAGGTGCTCAGGACAGAATCACTAATGTTTTATGGCTAAAGCAACTCTGCAGCTCTGCTAAGGACAAAGAGGTTTAGATATATATCCATCTTTTTTTCTATAACTGACTGTATCGTGAGCTGTGGCCGTCTCGCTCTGATGTCCCTCCCTTGCCTGAAAGTATCTAGTTTCAGAGGCTAAAGAAAATCGAAGCCTCCCCTCACCTCATTTTTTCCTGAAAGGGATGAAGACTGAAGCCAGAGAGATTCTTAGCTGAATTAGTGCCAGTTTGCACCTCCAGCGGATGTTGCTGTCAGCTATGTGAGGATCTTGTCATTTTCATTCTGTAGCTCTTTAGAAGTTTGCAGCTCGGTGGGAATTTTTTGGATACGTTTTCAAAGTGGGTCCACAGACCGTTCAGAACACCTCCCCTCATGACCGTGCAGTCTTAGCAAAACCATGACAGGTCATGGCAGACCTCACAGGAAATCGATTTCTGCTTCTTCTCCTTGTATTTCTGTTCTGTGTGGCAGTTATGGACACTATCAGGGTTTAGGCTCAAGTGAGAAGCAGTGTCCTGACCTTTAGCAGACTTCTAGGGCAACAGGTATGTTTGTGTAATGAATGTGTCCCAAGATAAATCAATCCGGTGGTAAAACTGTCTAGTTTAAAACATACATTGTATATCAAAGATGAACCTGCACAAAGCTGCAATAACTCTAATAATGTTTAACTTTAAGCCTTGAAAGAACTAAAGCGGACAGCTAATTATAGATATAAAGCAACTGCTTTTACAACAAGAGGGGACTGCAGCTTCTGGGAATTATTTATTATTTTTACCTACAAGTGTTTGTTTTAAGAGGTGTAAAACAAAGTGTTGTATGTTTAGCAGCCATGCATACATTCGTAAAAACCTAGAAACCTGCCTCTCATACGTCACTGCCTCTGAAGAGCTTGCTCTACACAACACTTTGCCATGTAGTTGTCTTTGTCAGTGCGAGTGGTTGGAGTATGAATGGGGAAGTACCTCTGTGAACGGCCAGGCTCAGAGAAAGCACAGCCACTTGGCTCAAGGCTCTTTCAGAAGAAGACCTCTATTCACATAAAGACATTTTTTCCACCCAAACCTCCAATAAGTCTCAGAAGAATCACATATTTACTCCAACTTGCCTGTAGATTTATTTTTGTAGCACTGATATGTGCTTCAATATTTCTTTTTTCAATTTCTTTTGACAAGCAGACTAAATATAAAGCAAGAAGAAAAACATTCAGAGGTGATTTTGTAGTCACGGCGCATCAAAAAGTCCAAGGTTAGTTAATAAAGATACAGCGTTTCTTCGATATACTGCAGGTAAGCCTCGCTACAATTTCTTCATTATTTTAAAAAATGTCAGTGTGGCAAAGTGTGGGAGTTGATCTGTGGCTTTTACAGCCACCTAGTAAGAACTGCAGCCATGTACTTTTATTTCCCTCAAGGCTCATTTTTCCATGTTAGACAATTTAAAGTGAGGATCTCTCACCTTCGTTTCTCTCAGGAGGAATTGAAGGTCTCGGCCGCTAAGGATGCCGTGGTTCTTAACGTAGCCCGGGAGGTGCACGGTGCTGGTGCCGTGTACTGTGCCGTGAACCTCCATGTAGCTGTGAATGATGTCCAGGTACTTCTTCTTGTCCTAAAAAACAAATGGGGAGGAAATGAAGCAGATCAATTTAAATTAGGTTCAAAGCAGCATTCAAACGTCAACCTTTTTAGGTTAAACTGGTATAATTTAGAGACAAAATCTCCTCTCCTGCAAAAGCTCTTTGAATAGCAATTTCTGTTTGAAGGGATCAGTATCAGTATTTCATTTCGTGTCCTGGTGAACTTTTGTTCAGGCTACTCGACAGACCATCTGGCTTGAGTGGTGGGCTCAGCTAAAAATAGCACTGTAAAAGGAGCATCGGTGCACACAGTATCTGTTGTTAGTAAAGTCTACCTGATCTGTTATGCTCCTAAAGAAGAAGACCCAAAACCAAGTAATCCTGCTACTTTTACACTTAAAGTCATGCCCGGCCTGTTTCTACTGCACAGGAATGCTGACAAACTGATTATCAGGTCAAATGTGAAACATGGATAGAAAAACAATCTAATCTAATTTAAAGGGGCGTCTACTGATAACAGACAAACACATAGTTCCCCTGTGTTTTTGCCAGTGTTGTTACTTTTTTTTTTCTTCTTCTTTTTAGCAATTTTACAATGGGGGAAAGGAGTTTTAAAGACAAACAGCTACAGCTATCCAATTGCATTGTGGTAAATGTAGGACAATTTTTTGATTTTAACTTGAGACAAATACTAGGCACTGCAAGTTGAGATATATCAGCTCCTTTTTCGGTAATTAGTTAAGCAACTTGCAGCCATACTTGCAGATGTTAAAGCGAGCCTGAACTGCAGATTCTCCACACTGGAACGAGGTTTAACTGTTTGGTTGGTGACATTTCACACCTGTTATTTTGAATCAAACAGACAGCACAAAGAGTTTGCGGTTTGGAGGTATTTCACACAGGTTTGAAGAGAGGACGGATATGACAGGAAGCAGTGCCGCCTCACAATAAACAGCATTCAAAGTGGTTTTCACTCTCTGTGTTTATACATTACTTTGCATTTAATCAGTTACTGCCTCTCTTCGGAGCCTCTTCATGTTAAAAGGGAGTTTTTCCTTCCCGGTGTAGCCAAGTGCTTGTTTGGGGGTGGGGGGGCTTGTCTGATTGTTGGGGTTTTCTCTGGACTACTGCAGGCTCTTTACCTTTCAGTGTAAAGCATACTGTTGCTGTGATTCAGTGCTACATTAATAAAACTGAACTGAATTTTCTCAGTTCATTCAGAGCAATAGAAGTCTACCAGCTGACATCAGATGCATGCCTCTCTACAAACTAATGTCAAGTAGAGGGACATGCAGCCCACAAAGGTGTCGTGGTAGATCATCCCTAAGCCTTGTTAAAGATCTCTTCCTGTTAAAAAGGAAGCTCTTCCTCCCAACTGTCACTAAGCCACATCAGATTGTTGTTTGCAGATTTAGATATGCAAAAGGTCTCAAAAGGACATGTGTTAGCTAATGATGAACAGAAGACACGG
Organism: Mchenga conophoros; assembly: GCF_057382185.1. Classification (NCBI taxonomy): domain Eukaryota; kingdom Metazoa; phylum Chordata; class Actinopteri; order Cichliformes; family Cichlidae; genus Mchenga; species Mchenga conophoros. Next base: position 34,392,871 of record NC_140547.1, read on the forward strand.
CAACATGTGAATTAGAAAAATGGGCTCTTTAAAAACTCCCAGTCAAAAGTTTTCTGGACTTGCTTTTGACATGGTTCTGCACATTATTCCTTATTTAGGCTATCATATTTAAGTTTCTCCCACAGAGAAACCCGCAGCAGGTGTTCGACTTTTAAAAACAAGGACATAACTGTTGTATAACCCAGCAACACTCGAACATAAAATGCTGAACTGAAGTGCAAAATATGTTTTTAACTGTATCCTGTGCCTTCTAAGCACTGAGCCCTGTGGGAGCGGGGTACAGTGCAGCTGAGCGCTCTTAAGGTAGAACCCTTCAGGGAGGCAGTAAGATGAAAGCTGCCACTCTTCTCCATCGTGATGTGAAGCCACAATTACCAGTATGTATGTGTGCGTACACACACACACACACACACACACACACACACACACACACACACACACACACACACTTCTATAATGGAACATTATTGTTTACAAGAGCGTTAAAAGTATAAATCAGATATCCTACACACGAGCCTGCCTTTGAATCTGTTCTACCTCCAGGATCTGTTCCTGCTCTGTGCTGTTGTGTGTGTGTGTGTGTGTGTGTGTGTGTGTGTGTGTGTGTGTGTGTGTGTGTCTCCCACAGTACTTCCTTTTGGGGGTTAAATTTCAGGTAGTCGCTCGTCAGGGTCCCTGGAGGCCTGGCTATCAGATGCCTCCAGCCAGCCTGCTGTAACTAAAGCAGCCTCTGTGTGTGTGTGTGTGTGTGTGTGTGTGTGTGAGATGAAGTCCTAATTAGAAGGTGAAATCACTATCCTGTAATCTCCTCACTCAGGAGGGCTGAGCCAGGATTTGTGTGTGTGCCTGTGTGAGTGTGAGAGGGAGTGAGTGAGAAGGTCTTTACTAATCAAGGTTACTGGTAGGTATCTGAAGAGAAAGCAGAACAGCGTTGAAACTCTAACGCGATGCTGCAGGAGCTCAGAAGACGCTAAGGAAAAAAAGACGAGCAAATAAACTGCTGGTCTATAACTCTGATATTTTACAAGTTTGTCTTATTTAAAGCAATAACCGAAATACGTCTAATGCAGTCTGGTGATTCACATCAATATTTTAATTATGTACATATGCAACATATTTTTTACTTTTACATCAGTTTATGGTGCACTGACTGACTAAAAGAGCTGGGATTACTTTAAAAGCAGAGTTTTTGATGTTATGTTCATAAACTAATACTCTGAATATTACTGCAGTCGGTTGGCAGTCACGTCTTTTTTTATGACCAACAAACCCTATAATAAAAAAACGACTCTTGCAACTTTTACACAACAGCAAGACTGTAAAACACAATAAAATTCAAAAAACCCTCAAATGCACCAAGTGTCACAGTGTGTTCAGCAAGTCAATGTGCAACAGTGATAGCTCCTGCGTGACTAAATCATGGTTTAACTGTCTGTATGAACTGTGAAACCAAAGCTAACTGCCTTAACCGTGCATTGTTTCTAACGGCTAGCAGGGGGTGACGCAATGGCTCTCACGTTCTTGATAAGTGCATAATCAATTCAGTTTGTCTAAATTTTGTAGCTGATGGTCCCCATTAGAGTTAAAAACCAGGAAAAATCCTGTAGTGCAAGCCTACAGTATTAAAGTGTTAACGCCAAGCTGTCAGCTTACAGTCGCGCACTGTCCCTGGTCTTCACAGTCACATCATGCTCAGCTTCAAAACACCAAACTGATATGTGATGTCCCAGCGGTTACTTCGCTGTTTGCCATTCCAGGAAGCATGGGTGAGTATACGTGCTGTAAAATAAGTGTGCGACAGGTTGCGTCATCTGTAAGAGTGATTTGCAAATATGCAACTAAAAAAAAAAATCCACACACAATAGAAGGAAGAAGTCTGAAGGCAGCAGGATGTGAGCTTCTTTCTTTTAAATAAATGGGGACTGCTCCAGTAACCCTGATTGTATGCGGAGGATGAATACGCAGTCGACTGCTGCGGCCCTTCAGGCCACACTCAGCTTTGTACTTACTATCCAGATGTCTTCTAGAGCATGAAGAACATTACAAAAACAACGACGAGCTAGAGGAGCGTGACTGCAAAGTGGATCAACATTTTTTTTGATTTATCGTGGATTTCCTTGGCTTTGCTTTCCTGTAATGATGTTATGTCAACTTCTATTCATGATCCTATCTCAGCTGTCAGCACGCTGTGAATTACAAAGAAGTTATGACTTTAGAGCAGGCTCAAAGTCTTCCCCCTCTGACAGCCTGCGTGCATTTGGGCGAGCAGGGTGATGGGCGCCCGTCCGTACTGTACGTATATGTGTAGGTTTCAGAGCGCGTGTGATATGCAACGTGAAACCAGGGAGCACATCGATTGCGGCGGCCTTGAACAGGAGCACGTGCTCGGGGAGTTATAAAATAACTGCCTGAGCTGGCGAGGCTGATTGAAGCAGGGGGAGGAGGAGGAGGTGCGTTTTATGACCTTGTAAATCAGAGTGAATTTGTAAACCTTGGCTCAAAGAGGAAACAGGAGAGGAGGCTGCTGCTTTCTGTCGGGCTGAGGGATGAGTGTCCAGGGATGGAAGCAGACAGCGTGAGCAACACAGAATCGGAGAACAGCAGACCCACACACATTTTTGGTTTAAAGGGAATCTATTATGCTTTTATCTATTTCCTTTCATACACATGCACAGTTAGAACAGTGGCTTATATTAAACATGGATAAAAAAATAAGGCCAGTGTAAGTACAAGTGATCTCTGTAAGCCAAAAAGCTCAGGCTCAGGGTTTTTTTCTACTCTTGGCTCGCAACATCTCTACAAACCTATTTACAAAGAGGCAGCCAATCAGAAGAGGTTTTCTTAAAGGTAGAAGTTAAATTGCTTTTTTTCCAGACAGGTATAGGATAAAAAGAAGGATTATTTCAACTGGTAAAACACTGAGCTCCATACAGGGGTCTGACATGTTTAAAAAAGAAAATCATTGAAATACATGTACACAACTGTATACAGTCCTCCTAAACTTGATTTTGTTCTCAGGCCTCAAGTTAAAGAAAAGAGAGCAGACTGTTGAGTCGAGCAGTAACCTGAAGAGGTGTGGGGAGCTTGAGCCTCATCAGAATGCAGACAGATGCATGCGCTTCGACTTACATGACCATCAAACTGCCTTCAACATCGAACATCAAACGCACCTCAGATAGGCCCCCTCCCCAATCTGAAATTATTTCCAACTGAGAGACTCTGGGGGCCCCAAAACTGCAAGCTTGTCAATCAAAGCAAAGAATAAAATGAAGTTTAAAAAAAAAATCACTTCAGCCATTCTTCAGAGAGACGGGAAAAATCATTTCCCTCCACAACACTCAGACCCATTCAACACACATACTGCAGTGATATACTGAGCCTTGGAGAAAGGCTGCAGTTTAAGTGTGATGTGTACACGGTGCTGCAGAGAGGTTTATCTCTGTCGCTGTATGTTTTAAAAATCAACCATGGAGTCACTTCAGGGAGGACACAGAGTCAAGCTCAGCATCACATCTGCTGATGGCTCAATGATTCCCTTTCACACATCCCAAAAGAAAACATCACATACACAGATATGTAAAGCAGATGTAGTGGCCGACACAATGACTTTAGTCACCAGGTACCATTCACACAAGCACTTTTTTCTATGCTTTTTCTAAGTGAGTGCTTTTTTATCTAACATTTGTAGAACTTGGGGTTAATATCTTCCCAAAGGATATTTGGCATGCAGACTGGGAGCAACCAGGAACTGAACCACCAACCTTCCGATTAGCAGATGACCTGCGCAACCTCTCTGCCTTAGTTCCACTGAAAGGAACTCCTAATGGTTCAGCATTCCAGCTCTGTGAGTATGGCTGCTTCCGGTTCCAACATGACTGTGCACCAGTACAAAAAGCAAGGTCCACAAAGACATGGATGAGAGTTTGGTGTGGAAGCACTTGACTGGCCTGCACAGAGTCCAATGTCAATGTCAATGTCATTTCCTGACCTCACAAATGTGCTTCTGGGAGCATTCCTATAAACACACTTCCCTGAAGAATTGAAGCTTTTACAGTTGCAAAGGGCGGGGCCCACATCATATTAAACCCTACAGATTAAGAATATGATGTCACTCAGGTTCATATGAGTGTGAAAGCAGACCAGTGAGTACTTCTAGCTTACAGTGTACATACCAAACCCCTGATGAGTTATTAATTTAACAGCTCACCGTTGCTGCTCCCTCTGCTTCTATTAGTATTTCAAATTGGCCTGCTGTTGTTTCCTATTGTAGATGCATGTGTGGTTAACAACAACGGCAGGTGCAAAGCTTGCAAACACTGCTTCTCTTGTGATGATTTCATAACCTTTAAATGCTTTTAAACCATTGCTGTGACAAATATTAAAGCACACTATAAATACTGGAACACTTTTATCGGAAGGCTTGATCACCAGTGTGTTGGCTCATTTGGCGCTGCTACCTTCATGGACAATCTGGAAAATTCAATAGCTAGCTTGACAGATGCTGAAGGAATAGCCACAGGAATGCTGGTGATAAATCTGCATCCAGAGATGCTTGGGGTGCAGTCAGGAAAGGTCATTACACTTCAATACCCTGCAATGCCCCATTAGGCAGAGCAGTCTCTAATCTACTGGAGGAATCTGGTAGTTCCACCACACGGAGCATGTTTTTGATTGTGAGACAGTAGAGGAGGTGCTACATGACTGCCACCCCAGCTGTGTGTATAGGCTCTGCGTTAATCATCCAAGTGTTTCAGCCTGGACTGGTGTGTGACAAAGAGTTGAATTTCAAGTCCTGTAGAGGAGGACTAATAATCATAATCATATAAAAAGCAAACAGAAACAGAGAAACCGCAGCTATAATATCCTTGCTGTGATAGAAACACCTGTATCTGTCACACGCTTCAATGGGTGCTATTAAAGGCTTGTATATGGTAGCTCAAGGCACAGGGGAATACCATTTTTCCACACATTTAAAGGACAAAAATGTGCAGGGAACAAAATAGGTGCTACTGGGAGGAGTTTAAGCTAATTCCTGGCTAAGAAAGGTACTCACATTCAGAATGGATATGGTGCTGGGTAATACATTTCTCCTTGTTAACCAAATGGAGCTACTACAATTTACTGATTTATTTATGGTTTCTGTGTGTTCTCCTGCTCTGTCCTTGTGCTGTCTAAATTAAACACCTCTCCTGTAAATGTTTGTGGAAGCAGAGCGTGTCAATATTCAATGCGTGTTTCCTCTTTACTTTTTTAAAACCAGGACATACAATGACAAATGACCCTGCCAGCTTCACTTGTCTCTTTAAATCACAGAGATGACAGTTCAACTCTTCTCACTGGTTGAATTATCAATTGCCACTGTTTCACAATTTCAGTGATTGAAATCAAATTTCAATCTAGGGTAGACAAACATTAAGAATTACTAAAGACTGCGTTCTAATTGTCTGTGTGCTCCTCAAATATAAGACTGTATGCACAGTGTGTGTGTGTTAGTTCTGCTAGCGTTGTAGGTACACACCCATGGTTTTTATTGGTTTTATTAGCCTCTTTGCTACACTACCAACAGAGGACGTCCAGCTGATGGTCAGGTTAAATTTTTACTTTGAACCGAAATGGGTATTCTTCCTTGTCCCATATCCCTCGTCCTGTAGGAGGTTTCTACCTGTTAAAAGGACGTCTTTCCTTCTCGCTGTCGCCTAATGTAGAGGGTCATCTGATTGTTGGGGTTTTCTCTATATTATTGTAGGGTCTTTACTTTGCAATATATAAGTAGATAAGTATCACACATGGGGCCTGAAGGCCGGAGGTGGAAAAATGTGTTCATAAAAAAATAAATAAAATTGTAGTCTAGCCTTCATTCATTGCAGTGGTACTAAAGTTAATTCATGCATGAACTGTATCATATACTTGTATTTGAATACTAACACTGTTGTCTATTATATCTGTTATATCTGTATTTAAGATATAATTATATATACTGTATAAAAAGTATAAAAAACGTTTATCAGAAAACTGAGTAATTTCTAAGTTTTTGTTTTTTCGAAATACAGACCCAGGCTTAGTTAAAGTATTTCATCATGTGTACCAAAATTTTATGAATTTTTGTACATTTCAGCACCAAATGCATGAATTTCGCTGCTAAGTATTGTTTCTTTTCAGGATGTCCTGCTTTTCCAGTTGCAAAATACTACAAATGGCAAACTGAATATTTAACACTGCAGATCAACAAAGAAAAGCAATAACAGCTCCCACCTTCTGGAAATGTCTTGAGCCTAATTTAATAAAACATCTGTGACAGGAGAAGTCAATTTAATAACCGCAATAAAAAATGTTTCCAACCCAGCCCATCTCTTCCCTCAAACTTCATATTGAGCTTTAATGTTCGACTCAACTGGATTATCATAGAAGGGGAATCACAATGCTGTCTGCTTATGAGCCTACAAGGGTTAGAGTGCTCTGACTGTGCTGCTTGTGTGAGCTCCGTGTGTGCGTTTGTGTCTCTCTCCCTGTCAGCGCGGTGCGATTCGTCTTTCTTCACCATGTCCTCTGATATGCCGCCAAGGGCCTGCAGCTCTCCTCCCTGTACAGCCCACTCATTCTCACCTTTCTCCATGTTCCCTTCTGTCTCATCAAATGCTCTCGTACACGCTGAATGCTGTGAAATAGGAAAACCGACTAATGTAGCACGCTGCTGCTGTAAGTCAAGGTAAAAGCAATAATCACTCGTTGATGTTTTTAATTAAACCTAGACGCGTTAGAGAAGAATCCTTCCTCTTTAATATATTATAAATCTTCTAAATGTATCATTTTTACTTTTATTATTACAGTTACAATTAATATTGAGTTACTGAACATTAATGGTATCATCACTGCCTGTTCATTGCCCCTTGGTGAAACTGTATTGCCATTACATTCTTAACATTGACCTGCCAGGAGCCACCGACACACAGCTCGATTGTATAATGTGTGTGTGTATGTGAATGAATGGGAAAAAATTAGGGGGGGGGGGGGGCATTTGGTCACTCTCAGCTGCTTGGGTCTGCATTTCTACTCCTCCAGCTATGGGTTGCTATAGAAACAGCTCTCTCAAAGGAAGTCTAGCCATCTTATTTCAGGTCTCAAAAACCAGGACCTCCCTCGCCGTTTCACGTCCAGCCGTGCTCGACCTCGAGGTCAGATGAGCCACCTGCTACCGTGTGCTTTTCAGAGGTCACACACAGCCAAATGAAAAACAGCCAGTTTACTATTAATGAGTAGAGGCTTGCTACTCATCACTGTTACAGCGCCAAGGACTCAATGCAATATAAAAGAACTTGTTTAGTTCGCTCATGTGTTAAAACAACACATTTAAGTGTTATAAAACAAATCCATAAAGCTATACAGATGCTGATAATCCTGGTACCTAGTACGTTTCATGCATGTTGATTAACAGACATACGATCAGCTACGATCCCTAGAGTAAGATTTTTATTAAAGAGATCTACTCATTTCCACCGCAGTTTTCATAATCCTGGTCAACACTAGGTGCAGCACTCACAGCTCCCCCGACTCTAAACTGCTCCCAAATAACCTGTGACATGTTTTAGTTTTACACAAGACTTCTGTTGCCCAGGGGTGTCGTCTGGCAAACAGCTAATAGGAGCATAATTGTATATGTATATGCCTTGGTGCCACCCTTCCAGTTCATCTCCACCTTTTTCGTTTTTGCTCACTTTCCTCTCTTTGAGACAAATTTCTTCTAACATGTAAAGAGTTGGTTTGAACAGTGGGTGAATGGGGCTTCTGTATTTGATATTACTAATGTCACGTAGAGCCAAGAGTAGAAAAATACAGTGTGAAATGGAGCATTTAGAGGAGTATATGCGTATATAAACTGACCTTCTTATTTAACGTGTTGGCCATGCTTAATATAAACATCCAACATGTCCAACAGAACACATAAGATAGAAAATGAGGAGATATAATGATTGGTTTCTTTTAAGGGACCTTTGCTGTAACCGTCTCGGTCACTGTCTGCACTTAATGAGCTCACAGTTATTTCTATTTGCAACATTTCAGCCAGACAGACCTTATCACGCATGAATTTTTCATGACACAGGGAATCGCTTCTGACACCAGTGTTCAGGCTCTGAGTATACATCCTCTCTGGAGAAGGATGTAATGAACATGGAACACCTCCCCCTCTGTAAGCTCCCAGCATGTGTGTTTTTTTCTAATTAAATCTCTGCGGGGTTTCAGAAAGACTGCATTTTTTTGTTCTGTACCCCGTGTTCCCACCAGATTCCCGTTTGGAGGTACAAATATGGCACATGGGTATCGCTCTTGCCCACGTGAAAGGTTTAATAACGTGTATCTTGCAAGATTTTTTGGAAAATAGCTCAAATTATGTAAAAAAAAAAAAGACAAAAGAAAAACAAAAGTACGTATAACATTCAAATAATCTACACAAACGTTATATAAGAGAGAGCGTGCGTCCCTGTGATCGATCTACTCCACACACTGCTTCCCATCACACACCTGTGGGATGAAAGTGACCATACTTTCAAACAGCTCTGTTTTACATAAAGTCTATTACCCACCAAAACCCCACATTAAACCTGCCTGTGCAGGAGGCTGGCTCCTGTTTGGGCCACACATTTTCATCCTCAGTGTCCACTTTCTTCACGCTCCTTTGCTGTTTTGGCTCAATAAAACAAAAACATTTGATAAGACTTGTCTAGAGATCAGCTTTACGCTCACTGAGAGCAACAAATAAATAAAATAAACGTGAATGTACAAAGCGCTGCTGTTCAGATGACGCATAAGAAGCTTTTCTTTTTAAAGCAGTGTGAGCTCTGAACTAGTGTGGACATGGGTTAAAGGGGATGCGAGAACAGAAGCAGAATTTCACCACTTCCTCTTCCCGTCTCCATTAACAGCATCATTATACTCCTTATGCTTCTATGGCAACATTTTCCACCAGTGATTTAGTGGGCCAACGTAATCTATAACAGTATATTATGATGGGTTGTTTTATACTACAAATTAATTCTGCAACAAAATAATTTTTTAATAAAAAAACAATTAAAAAGTAGAAAATAGTGAGTGCAAGAAGTACATCTTTTATATACAGTTTATCATCAAACCCTTTCCTTTAGTTGCAGTCTGAATTATTTCACTGTTAGTTAAATAAAATCGTGTTTTTCACAGGTTGAATTTACCTTTAATTTGACTCAAACTCATAAATCATACATAACAGGTAATAATAATAATGAGAAACACTGAAGAAAGGAATCGTAATGATAACAAAAAGTAGACAGCTCTTATTGGGAATTGTAATTTAACGCCAGAAATCATTATGCCTCTTCTTACAGCAGGTCTCACTTTCTACTTTAAAAAGAAGATACGTCATTTTGAAATGAAACCTCTCGAGTACATAGAAGGAGATGGCAGCACCGCACGGTTTAAGCGAACAAGGAAGGGAAACGCAGTAAGCCAGTCAACTCGTTATCAGTCAGCCCTAAAACGGCCCTTTAATTAAAAGCAGGAGGTAATGAACACGCTCGGGAGTCTGATTAGCAGCTAATGCCCCTTGCTGGGAGCTGATGGGCTTCCCCGTCTGCCCTTTTAAAGCCGGACTGAATGGCACAATACTGTGTGTGTAGTGACTCACCAGAAGAAGCCATCAACCGCAGCAGTACACCTCTGGATTAAAAACTGTAACGCCTCGGGATTTACAGACTTATAAAGTGGCTTGGAAGTGTAAGTGTTGAATATGTTTTACATTAGGAGGGCTCTTTTTTTTGAACTTCTTCTCACTATCCTCTCTGAGGATGAATCACCTCAGTGGTTGGCATAATAATAAGCCAGTCAGCTACTAACACCCTCAGCAAGCCAGCAGGGAATAATAATAATAATGATAACAATAACTAGATAGATAGATAACGTCAGTGCTAAGATGAAGCTCAAAGTGTAATTAAAACTGTAAGTGCAAACAGGTAATTACATCAATACAAACGGCTAAAATTGTTAGCTAGATGCATTTAACAGAAATGAGCATGCTAACAACGTCACATTCTACCACCGGATGTAGCACGAATTCAAACAAACACAAGTTTCTTCGTATGAAAACATGACAGCGTGAACATGTCATTACTAACCAGTTGACTGTGTAGCAAGAATAGGCCAGCGTGCTCTGCTAGAGCACCACTGTGTGGAAAACGAGGACTGTCAGTTACCGATTACTGTACTTTATTTGGATTGCGGTGTTATATTTTGTGCGTAATCTATTTGTGATGATAACTTTGGGGGATATTATGCTGCCTTTGCTAGAGCAGCTAAAGTAATATTTAACTAATGCAACACTTAGTTGATTATTGCAAGTTAATTTAGGGACTAGACAGCAGCTTGTCCATGAGTTAGGTAGCTAAGAAGTATTAATTTAGCTGATTTAATATTTCACCACAAATATTAACTTCAAATTAATAATCACAGTTTTCATTGTGGTGCATAACGACACATCGTGTTGCTGTTCTTAGGAACAAAATCCTTTCCATCAATATCCTCTACACAGTGCAAAGTGTATGCTTGCAGACAGGGTCACTCTCTGTCAAGTGAAGGCTGTCTGCGCTCTGTTTTATTCCAAAGCTGAAGTCTGCCGACGCAGTAAGAGCTGCTGAGAACTGTTCTCTCAGATTTTCCGAGACACAGTAAAGGTATGAATAAAAAAAACAAAAAACAGTACGCATATTTTAAATGAGCTTAAAGGCAGCAAGTAAAGTTAGATAAAAGCAAGTGGAACAATCCACAAGAACAGTATTATTTCCAGAGTAAGATCATTAATCGGTTAGGTTGGGCTTATTATTTAATCCTCCACATCTTTATCACACTGCCTCCTACACGACGACAGTTCTCTTTGTAGCATCTATTATTATCCCATCGAGTTCAGACATCTATAGAGTCAGTTGGATCTGGAGCAACCCACTCAGAAGCATACGTGGTGTCAGCTGAAAGCTCATCAAGGCCTGGGTACTAATCCAGCCATCCATGTCGAGCCAAACAATGTTCAAATCTCCCCAAAGTCTCCAAGCCATTTTTGTCTAGGATACAGTAATCCCTTGGTCTCTGTGCTGCAGAGTGAGCATGCATTTGAATATATTAAAACCTCCACCAAGGAGGTGATAAGCTGAATTTGAGCTCCTAAACCAGACTGCTATTAAGTTTCCTGTGAAAGTTTCACCCAAGGTTGTTCAAAGAGTTTCACTGCAGAGCTCTCAGAGGGCTGACAATGGGTTATCCTTGGTGCATTGGGCTTCTCTGGCATGCTTAGTGAAGTCTGTCCCTGTCATCTTCACAGGGAGGACATACATATCTAACTTTGTGCCCATTTGTAACTGTTAAAAAGGTGGAATCTGGAGGTGTATAGACACAGTGACTGCAAGCAGTGAATGTAGATCATAAACATGTGCAAAGAAAAACATAACGGCACATATAAGTAACAATATAAATGAATTTAAGTTTAATATAAGAGCATTTAAAGATGATGTTACCTTCCAGAAGTTGTCCACCTTGCCATAGACTAGTGACTGATTCTGTCTCTTAACGTCATCGATGTGCTTGATGTCACTGGCGTTGAGGTGCTGCTCCACAACAAAGCCCAGGAAACTGTTGTCTGGGGTGTGAGCTGCGACAGAACGGGGGAAAGAATATGTGAGCAATTCTACAGAATTGGTGTCATTTGTACCTGACAAAGGTCAGCTTTGCATTTACGTGTAAAGCTTTTTTGGTGCCATGTGACATCTATCTTTGTCAGCACACCACGTGGCATCGTTCAACATTAACCATGAGACTTCATTGTTAACTGTCCTGAAAACCTGAGACTGACTGACTGAAAGACCACGTGCACCTAACAATAACTAAACAATAAATTTTATTTAGAAGACTCTGATGATGTCACTGCATCAGGGCTTGAATATGAAAAACAAACAAACAAACAAACAAACAAACAAGGAGGACGATAAATGTTTTAATTTCTCTAAAAATAAAACACACTTAAATTGATCAGAGGTGAGCTCTGCCGGGAGAGAGACCAGCGAACACTGCATCCTGGTTCCTTTCATTCCACTTCTACTCAGCGTTGAGTGCGGAGCCTGAAGCTGGCAGCGTTTTACCTCACTAGCATCTGCCTTGTAAAACAAGTGTGAAGACAAGGGTTTGGAGCGCGGACAGGAAAGGCTCAGTCAGGAATTAAATGGCCTAATAACATCATTTAAAACGAAATAACGGAGCACTACAAAGCAGCCCGTGCCTTCACCTCTGGAAGCGAACGGAGCGAGGTTGTGTTGGGGAGGCGGTTGGCTGTGCATTTGTGGTTTGAGCTGGAGCTCCGGGGAGCCACTGCGGTCAGAGCTTGTTCTTACCGCAAGCTTATTACTACAAAGGCAAACTGAGGTCAGTCAGTCAGGGGAGACGGAATGGGCTTCAGGGCAGTAAATAAGGGAAAGATTGAGAGAGGAATTCAACTACCTGCCAGCACTTAAACAACTCAAGTTCAAGCGCTGCAATTAAACTGTGGATTAATAATACTTTATGTAACATGAAGGAATATATTGTGACTTTTGACGCGTGATGGCAGGAATACAGAAAGCATGACTTTTCTCAGTTCTACAAGTAAAACTGACGTGTTCTTTGTCATGGTGATGGGTGGATTGGTACAGCATCCCGCTTAAGAAAGAGACAGTGTTTGCTTTTGCCATCTCACCGGGCAGGTCACATATTGGCTCACGCTTAATACGTTTAGGCAAACAAAAAAAAGAAAAGGGAATGGCTATGCAGAGTAAAGCAACAGTCCACGCATCTCCTGAACGATGGCAAAAATATGCAGTCACATCCTTTTCTGCAATGACTTGAAAAGGGCGCAAGGAGACAGCAGTTGTTACGGTCTGCCTGAACATAAAGCAAATACAGATTTCAAAGTTTCCATGACTGTGCTGAAATATTTCATTTGGGACAGTCATCACACGCGCCTCACCCGTTACACGTCAAACTCTTCACTTTGGGGAGATGCACAGATAAGCAGCTTATTCTTTGGGCAAAGTGCTGCTTGGCGAGGGTAGAACACTATCATGCGATTTCAATTCCTGTCTATTACAGTCAAAACTATTGCTCTTCACTTCCTAACATGAAAACACAAAGGAACCTTTGACCCAACATTACAGGTGATTCACTTTGTGTGAGGAGTGTGGGAGAGTGCAATAACGTGGGAGTAGCTGTTGTGGAGATATTGCCACGTCTGTACGAGGTGTCAGTGTGGGAAGGAGTCAAGCGCCACTCCCACAATACACAGTGTAAGGTCAACATAAAATTGCTGATAAGCACCGATCTCTTTAAGCATGAGAGCCCTTCCCTGTGACATTTAAAGGAAATTTGACAATAGATGGAAACTGCCACATCCCAAAGACTTAAAATTCAGGATTTCACATCCTGTTACTTCAGTTGTGACCTTTTTGTGTGTTCATTTGTGAGTCAGTCAACATTATCTGTGGATTATCCCTTTAATCTCTTTTACTCAGCTAACTGTCGTCTGTGGGAGGGAAAGAATCAGAGAATAAAATGTATATTTTTGATCATCGTTACTGTGTTACGGTCATTGTACTGCTCCTTGTTTATTGGTGTAATCCTTTAATCCTTTGCATTTATGTTTCCTGAGTCCCTTCCTTTTTAATGTCCTCCTATATTTATGGGCTCAAAATGTGGTCATAAATATTTTGTACTTTTAAATCAGTTTTGTATGTGTAAAAAGAATTTGTGTGTGTGTAAAAAAGATTTGTATGTGTAAAAAGAATTTGTGTGTGTGTAAAAAAGATTTGTGTGTGGACTGTGTGGACAGTTTGAAGCTGGAGGATCTCTGTGTAAATGATAGAAGCTAGGTCCCGTAACTTTCAGCAGTTGTTGAAAGGATAACGTTGTGTTATATCAGTGGTTAGAAATACCATTATTACTTTAGGATTAGTTTAACACAAAGTCAGGGCTGACCCGGGACCATGGCTGTGAGTCACAGTGGGCAGCATAAAAGTCCTTTCACATCGGACGCAGGATGTGCTGCTAATGCTAACTAAAAGCAAAGGATCCAGAATTTGTTGCGCTGGCTGCTGAGCTCTGTGGGTTTTTGCAGCAGCTCTACCTGTACTAGATGCACCTGCTGCTTGTCTTTTCTATCTCTGACTTTATGTCCTCTACAAGAGTTTCTGGGTTTTTTTTGCTAGTTCTTCAAATGTTCAATAAAAACATGTATGCTAATTCATAACAAAGAAAGCTTTGTAATGAAGACCCCCCCCCCCCCCTCCCCCGCGGTCCGCAGTGCTGTTGAAAAGGCTGTGGAAGTCCCTGTATTAAACACGTAGACCTGTGACACACCACCAACCTCGGACGACCACAGACTGTTTTCCTTCGTGGTGATGAAGGAAAACGCTGGGTTGGCATGTAAAAGGGCATTTATTCCCTTCAAAGACCTGCAGTTCAAAAAAAGCGCCCCTCCGACAGCCAAACCCATCTGTTCTCTGATTGGATTGTTACATTTGTGATTGACATGACCATTGAACAATCAGATGAAAGGAAGAAAAATAGGGTCAAAATTCGTACAAAATTTGGCATTAGTAACTTGCAGTCCACACACAAATCTTTTTTACACATACAAATCCTGATTTACAAGTACAAAATATTTATGACCACATTTTGAGCCCATATACAGGGTGGGCCATTTATATGGATACACCGTAATAACATGGGAATGGTTGGTGATATTAAAGTCCTGTTTGTGGCACATTAGTATATGTGAGGGGGCAAACTCCTGAAGGTGGGTGGTGACCATGGTGGCCATTTAGAAGTCGGCCATCTTGGATACAACTTTTGTTTTTTCAATAAGAAGAGGGCCATGTGACACATCAAACTTATTGGTAATGTCACAAGAAAAACAATGGTGTGCTTGGTTTCAACGTAACTTTATTCTGTCATGAGTTATTTACAAGTTTCTCTTTGTTCACAGCCATTGACATGTCGAAGAGGTTAACACGTGAGGAGCGGATCGAAATTGTGTTGATATCTGGTGAACGCAGTAACCGGGTCATTGCAGCAGATTTCAGTGCAAGACACCCTACGAGACCACCCATCTCCCATGCTACAGTTAGCAAACTGCTTGCTAAGTTTCGTGAAACTGGTTCAGTGTTGGATTTGCCAAAATGTGGACGCAAGAAAACTGTCAGTAATGAAGAAACATCAGTGGCTGTCCTAGCTTCATTCAGCAAGAGCCCACAGCGTAGCACTCGCCGCATGTCATTGGAGAGTGGCATTAGTCAAACATCCCTTCGGCGGATATTAGCTACTCACAAATGGAACCCTTACAAACTCCAGCTACTGCAGCATCTCAACGAGGATGACCCAGATCGGCGCACAGAATTTGCAGAATGGGCAAAACAAAAATTGGAACAGGACCCTCAGTTCACGCAGAAGATTTTGTTCAGTGATGAGGCAAACTTTTATGTGAATGGTGAAGTTAACAAACAAAACCACCGCTATTGGTCTGACACTGACCCACATTGGATGGATCCCTCCAAGACTGTTGGAACAACAAAAGTGATGGTTTGGTGTGGTATGTGGGGTACAACGATAGTGGGTCCATTCTTCATCAATGGAAACCTCAAGGCCACTGGATATTTGAAATCGCTACATGATGATGCGTTTCCCTCTTTATGCACTGAAGCTGGCACGTTCCCTGAGTTTTTCCAGCAAGATGGTGCACCACCACATTATGGGTGCCAGGTCCGAGCATTCCTAGATGAACAGTTTCCTGGAAAGTGGATTGGTTGTCGTGGGCCAGTTGAATGGCTCGCAAGGTCTCCCGATCTGACCCCCTTAGACTTTTATCTTTGGGCTCATCTGAAGGCAATTGTCTATGGTGTGAAGATACGAGATGTGCAGCACCTGAAACTACGGATGCTGGATGCCTGTGCGGGCATTTCTCCTGCGGTGTTGCTATCAGTGTGTGAAGAGTGGGAGAAGAGGGTTGCATTGACAATCCAACACAATGGGCAGCACATTGAACACATTTTATAAGTGATCAGAAACGTGTAAATAACTCATGAAAGAATAAAGTTACGTTGAAACCAAGCACACCATTGTTTTTCTTGTGACATTACCAATAAGTTTGATGTGTCACATGGCCCTCTTCCTATTGAAAAAACAAAAGTTGTATCCAAGATGGCCGACTTCTAAATGGTCACCACCCATCTTGAGGAGTTTACCCCCTCACATATACTAATGTGCCACAAACAGGACTTTAATATCACCAACCATTCCCATGTTATTACGGTGTATCCATATAAATGGCCCACCCTGTATAGTCCCTCCAATCCTTCTTTTACTTTACTTCCTACTTTTTTTTGCAAGTCAGCTGCTCACTCTCTCTGTTTATACTTCCCTCCTTTGTGTTTTTCCTGCCCTCAGTAATGTTTTGACTAAATTTACATGTGCCTTACTATCCATGTCCCTGGAGTGTTTAATTCAACTGATTTGCCACTTAACTCACGTCTTTTCACTCTGTTTGTTTATACACTCGCTCCCCTTATCCCCAACTGGTCGTGGCAGACCTCCTTGAGCCTCATATTGTTAAAATGGAGTTTTTCCTTCCCACTGTCACCAAGTGCTTGCTAATAGAGGATTGACTTGATTCCCAAGGTTTTCTTTGTCCTATTGTAGGGCCTTTACCCTACAATACAAAGGGCCTTGAGTGACTGTTGTTGTGATTTTGCACAATATAAATTAAATTAAATTGAAAGTATATTTAGTCGGGCTGTGATCTGGTGTCCTGTTGGCTGCTGAACATCTTCTCTGTATTTGGAGCTACTTTACAAACATTGTTACCGTCGTGACAGTAAAAGATTTTTTGAGAAAGCAGAAACATATATTTAAAGTCATTGACAGCTGTTAGTGTAGAAAGGATAACAAAGCTTGGTAAAAGCTAGATTGGAGAAAACCTTGGAGCAGAGGTCAGTCTTCATAATTACTCCAAGAGCTGATTGACGACAAATCTCATATTTAACATTATATTTAAATACGTATTTTAATATAATGTATTTTTACATAGTCAGATCCAAAAAGATGCCCACTCAGATGATAACAAGAGACTATGATGGTTTTCTAATGCCAAAGAGGCGGAGGTGTCCTGAGAACTTGGAGGAGACTGAACTAACACTCTTCCATCAAACTGTGTAAACAGGACAGGCTATTAATTAGTGTTCAGCCTTCTTGATGCACTTGGTAACAGATGCTTCTTGTCCCACAAGGGCCGCTACTCAAAATGTCACTCAACTTGCCACAGCATCATTCGCTATTAGCTAACAAACAGCCTGGGAGGACAGCGCTGTCGGAGAAGCACTTGCTCTGAGCGCCAGAGGTGAGGGAGCAAATTTGCTTTCTAAGGAAGCCTAGACTTTGTTAGATTAGCAGTCAATATAGGACTCTGAGGAGAAAGATATCTTTCTGGGATATTTATTGCCTAAAGAAGCAGTAAGATCTCAGTAAATTCTGACTATTCGTCATCGTACAATGGCTCCTGCACAAAAAATATCAGACAAATGTAATCCCAAATTATAAACTAGGGATTGTGTGATTAGTGTTGGCCCAACAAGAAACTTTTATTCTGCTGGCCAGACAGAACTGCAAAAATGCAACATCAGCGCTTAAATCTCAGACGCTTTGAAAAACCTACATCAAAGACTTCAGGGTCTTACAGCATCTCTGAATGGCCCTGAAGGGGGAAAATAAAGAAGCTACATCTGCAAGTTTGAGATTTTAAATCTCGAGTAGAGTTTGGATCTTTTTGAATTCAGTGAGGAAAACTGAAAGGGTCCCTAACAGCCTTTCTTTCTCAGCATATTCTATTTAGTGTGATTGAATGGAAGGATAACATTAGGAAACCATTAGTATAAATTGATACAGCAGGTCTGCAAAGTAAATCTCTGCTTCTTAGTTAGGTGTTCTTTAACTACCAACCACTTACAGTATAGGCAGAACAGAACGAAATAGCCATATTTGCGTTTCTCGGCAGCATTCCTATATTGTCTGAAGCTTCTCCTCCACTGATATTATAGAAATCCACTACAATCAATCTAAATGATCATCTGTAAAGGTTTCAAATGAAGCAGGGTAAGAACACACTGTGAGGCGCTGAATTACATCAAAATAACACCCTCAGTGTCCCCTTCACTGCGAGCATTGCTAAACAGAAACAGGCACACGGATTCTACTTGTCAGGAATTACATTTTCTTGTCAGGGACAAACATTTCAAAGTAATGCAAATTTCGTTGTACATGTCTAATGACAATAAAGGTCTATTCTATTCTGTTCTATCCAAATCTATTTTGACATAGCGACGTGGTGTGATAAAGTATTTAGCCCTCTTCCTGGTTTGTTATTGTTTTATTTTACCAAACAAATTGTAATTTTACACAAAGACAACCTGAGTAATTCCAATCATGCTGTTTTTAAATGATTTTTTCATTAATTAGGGAAAAAAATTGTCCAAATCTACCTGGCCCTGTGTGGAAAAGTAATTGTCCCCTAACCCTAATAACTGGTTGTGCCACCCTTGGTAGCAAAAACTGCAATCAAGTGTTTTTATGATAACTGGTGATGAGTCTTTCACATCTTATTTGCAGAATTGTTTTAATTTAGCATGAATTGCCTGTTAAAGGTCGTGCCAAGTCCAGGCTTTGATTAGTCCACTTTACAACCTTCATTTTGGTGTTTTTTGGGCAATTCAGATGTGGATGCCTGGTGTGTTTCACATCATCGTCCTGCGTAACCCAAGTGCTCTTAAATTTTCAGACGGTGAACTGAAGGCCGGACACATTGTAAGTGGTCCAGGTGGTAAAACAGCTAAGCAGGCCCAGACAATCACACTACCACCACCATGTTGGTATGATGTTCTATTTATGAAATCCTGGGTTAGTTTTACACCAGATGTAACGGGACACAAAAAGTTCAGCTTTTGTCACTGAATGTTTTTTTTCTGATGTGCTTCCCCTCATAAACAGGACGATTTGATTCATTTACTGCACAGCCACTATGGCCTAACCGCTGATTAGAGGAGTCCAGCTATGAAGCTGAGAGTTTTTCCTCTCATCATCTTGGTATTTTGAAAATGAATGTAATGAGCAAGGAGTGGCTTTGACTGATAAACTGCACGTCATCAGCTAACGGCTTGTGATTGACAAGTTGTTAGCCAATGAGCCAATCAGCTAACCCCGGATAATCCTCCCTTCTGATACTGACTGACTGGAAAAGCAGGTGCGCTGGTTTGACCGAGGGCTCTCGTTTCATTGTTGTAAACAGATGCTCTTGTACTTTTGATGCCATGTAAAGTAGGCGTGCTGAGAGGGAAAGTCAGAGAGCAAACAATAGATTAAAAGAAATACTTAAGACAACATGTGTGGCAGCGCCATTATCAATCAAAGCTCTCAGGGCACTCCCGGCCAAGCAGACATCAGGGTCAATTACGTAGTTGGCAGAGGTTCAGAGATAAATGCTATCATCTGCTACATTTGACCTCTGACCAGTATTAATCATGATTTCCATGAAGGATTAAACATTCGGTAGCAGAGCAACACAAAGGAAACTGGGCATGAACATACGGTGGATAAGAACCTATTATAGTGAATGCAAATCTGAGGGATCACCACAACACAGGAATAGATGAACCTCGCTGCATCTGAAGGCTTTCTTTTTGCTTTGTTAAGCAAGAACAAGAAATGTGCTCAACAATGCAAATTACTTATCCTTGCAATGTTTAACCAATTAATAAAATCCCCAGTAGCGTCAGCAATGTTAAGTGATTTAAGCCCAGAAAAAAAGAGATCTAAAGCCTGGCTATACTCAATCTATCTGCAGTCACTTCAGGCCTATGTAACTTACAAAAATGTGGATTTCTAAGCTGATGAATCCATGAATAAATTACACGTGAAAGACACTAATCCTGCAAACATGAATTCAGATAAGTTGTATTGCCACTTTTTCCTCTCACTGCACTTAAACATGACACTCCTTTTGGCTACATTTTCCACTGCAGAGCTGGGAATACGTCATGGGGGGACACACCTGTTGGCGTTGCGTAACACTGGATCACCACCTCACTTGGCTCACTGTTGCTACTTGTGGAGGAGCTGGTTAGGCCTTTCAGAAAAAACAAAAAACCTCCCCATCTCTCTGTCTTTTTAAAACCTAAAGACTTCCAAACAGCAAACGCAGCTCATCTCATTGCTTCATCCTCCATCTTTTTTCTCTATTCTTTAATAGAGCGACAAAGCCCCGCCCACCTAATAACAGGCTGCTCCGCTACCTGGCTAGCTGAACACAGCAGCTGTTGTGTTTTTGTTATTTATGTGAGACGGTGCACATCCTGGGATGCGAGACAAATTTCACAAGTTTTCCCTGACAAAGTGAAATCAAATCAAATGTCACTCTTTTGCGCTGCATAGATCTACATAATTATTCCGTCAAATCTTCAGATCTTCCGATTATTAATGACTCGTGTTAGGATACACAGCCTATATGAATACAATTTGTACACTAGAAAACTCTCTCTGCTTTCCCAACTCTGAAATAGATTAATGAGTTCATTTGGTCTTGTCTTATTGACCACAGGCCACACACTCCCAATCCCCCCCTAGCCAATGATTTATCCTTATAAATGAACCAATCCGAATCTAGCATAAATTATCGAGCCGAACTCAATTACTCCGCTGTTACATCTCCCTTCAATATGTGACACGGAAAAACAGTTTGATACAGCAAGAAATGCGAGTAATCCATTTCAGAGGAGTTCTGACTGTTGGGCTATGAAGCTGTGTTCACACTCTGAAGAGCTAATCTGAATCACCATGGTTACAGATTATGTTTAGCAGTGAAAATCAGTACTTCTTAGAGAGCATTTTAAGACAATGAAAAAGTCAAAATAAGGTCACAAATGTTTTGGCTTTCAAGTTAGTATTAAGCCTACATTACTTTCTTTTCATGCAGGAAAACTGAAATTAATATCAACAGGAAAATGTGGGCAACTATAAGACTTTTTAGAACCTTTCTTCATTTTAATTCAAGGTTTAAAGAAATAAACTAAAAATAATAACCCAAAGGAACGCTGAGAAACTCACTGAAACGATGTGAAGCTGACGACGCCACTAACTGTAAAGCTAAAACAACGTGATGAGCAACAGCAGCTCCATATGCAAAAACAATGTGTGCATAATGTGAAAATATTAAATGTTCAAAGTTTCAAACAGCAGACTTCAGCCTGAAGGCCGGTGTAACGCAGCACAATGCGGGGGGGGGGGGGGGGGGGGGGGGGTTGTTGTTCTTGTCTCTCATGTCTAGAAGTGAGGCAATTCTGTGGTTTTAACACTCAGCCCAACTGCTGTGCACTTGTTTCACCAGCGATATCATCTAACCCAGCGACTCTCGACTGGATTTTGTGCAAAGGCTCCAGTGTTTTATGAGAAAGACATACCCTATTCAGTGCACAATGAGCTATTCAGGTGCAGTGGCATTCTGGATAGCTCCAGGCCTCACCTCGCAAACGGAGGATTTGTAGGGGTAACATTTCACTTTCTCTTAGCTATGGGGAAAAGGTCAGTACTCCGGGGATGCTGGCTCCCTTTCCTGCCGCCGCTCATCCGTCTCAACAAATGCGGCTGATTCCAGTTACACAGTGATCCCACAGCAGGAGCGATGCGCCCACACACACACACACACACACACACACACACACACACACCCATAGCATCCACACACTACGTCCTACATTCATAATCACAGCAAAATGGAGAGCTGAGTGCCTGACCTCTTACTTACTAATCTGCTTGATGAGATTCCATTAACTCGCACTGTCCTGGATGCTCAGAGCGTGTTTTATGCCTCTTCTTTTTACAGAAACTTCAACATCTAACTGACCTGTAGACACAGATGACAGCCAGGAGTGCTGAGCAGTTAAACTGATTTATGTTGCAAGCGGCCTCCTACGGCAGCTTGACTTTATTTAAACAGCAGTGTGGGTCACTTGGAGAGGTGATGAAATCTTTCATGTCTTAGTGTAAAGAAGACCAGTGTTATTCTCAAACACTAACATTCTTAGATGCACATGATTATCCTGCTGGCTCAGAGATGATGGGTTTCATTACATTAACTATTTTATAAATCCTGCATTCAATCAAATGGCTACAGCTTTCTAGTCCTCTCAGCGACCGTTAACAGTCGGCTTTGCAGAGAGCGGGTGTGCTTAAAATCTGCCGACTTACGAAACATGGTGTTGAACTGCTGCGGGTTGAGGTTCCACTTCCCCCAGGGCGTCTTGTGGCCCTTGGACTGGGCATAGTGAGCGTGGTTGAACTCTGGCTCAGTCCCAAATGAATCCAGCACCCGCAACATGCACCTGTGGAAAAACAAAACAAAAACACACAAGTTTTAATGACGGTCAGATGCACAGATGTATGCATGCATACACGTTGTGTAACATTAAACAATATCAATCACATAAATCCACCCTTGATCTTCCAGAGAACAATACACTAACAGCACAGTGCACGCAATTAAAATTACCAATTTGTGTTCCTGCCCATTGTTTTTAGTGAAGCACACAGAAACAAGCTCATAATTATTTATTTGAAAGGGGACATGTTAAGCTACTCTACTGAGAAAGAGCATGATTCAAAATTTGTCAACATTTGAACTCCTAATCTTTCCATTTAAGCCACCTTACTGAAGAAACAGAAGGCTTTACTAATAGTAGTGTTTAGCTCAAGAAATAAATGCTGAAGTTTTTGTGTTAGCTTTTGAATGACACTATATTTAAATTTGGAGCTTTAAAAAGCTAAAAACAGTCTTTGTCATGTCAGCGCTTGAGACACATATCATCCATGTAAGAAAATGAAATCACAAATATAAATCCTCAGACTATGGCTGTGGCTGTGAGGGAACATCATGGCTGACTTAAAGGTCACAGTGTGGGATTAATTAGACCAAAAACCAGGGGAGGGAATTGTAAAGCACTTCCTGACCTTTAGTGAATGCACAGCACGGAGTTAATCTCCACAAACAGATATCTGCATATAAATATGGAGAATCTGTAGGAAAGAAACAGTTTTGGCCCTAGAAGCTTTCTGGTTTCCAGTTGTAGTGTGAGTCACGACTCAGCAGACTACACCTGCATGCAAGTAAACAGTCTGTGTGGAAAGCAAAAGAGGGGGGCTCACTGCTTTTATTACCTTCTTTTAAATGTATTTGCTTCAGTGTTCTCATTATAAACAATGCCTGGTACATGAAAGAAGAAGTGTTGGTTTAGATATCACGTATACATTATTTCAATATCGGGTAGCTACACAGAAGTTTCCAAAACAGCGATCATTGGTCCCAGAGGCTAAATCGAGTCAATGATACAGACTGTATAGAAAAGATGGATGTGGCCAATGTGATGTTATTCATTGGTTTTTAAGCCTGAGTTGGCATTTCAGCAAATGCCATGTCATTTATTTATTTATTTTTTTAGAGCTAAACATAAACATATTGGACGCACTCAGCTTGACAAAGCTACTTGCTAATTCAGAGAAAGCTAACGGGTCAACCACGCGAGTAAAAATAGGACAGCAGCTTCCTCGTATCAACAAAAATGAACAAACAAAAACAAAAGCATTAAAAAAACAACAACTGGTGGCTACATGCTGACTGTATTGAATTTTTTCACATTCTATGACTGATTGTAACTTGTGGTGACTACATGGTTGCCCAGAGCTTGATAGCATTGCACACTTTCGCCACTTTTAATTGCGATTTCACAGGTTGCCTGAAAGGAAACAACCTTTCTGCAATCGCTCCAGAGACGTTTTTTTATGAATGCAGACATAATTCCAACATGTAACTATCAGTCCAGATGTAATTGTAATAGCCATGTGAATCTGAGTTAAATGTGAATTTCTGTCTATGCAGACAGCAACAGATATGTGATTGTTGATGATGTATCACAGTTAATTGTTATATTATCAGAAACATGTTGCATCTAATCGCAATTCAACGGCAGATTGAAAGCAGACTGACTCTGTCTTATAGGAACACTTATGTCACATTTAGTGACAGTGTTGGTATGCCAGACAATTTTGCAGGAAAAAAACAACTTAACTGAGAACTTAACTTTCTATTAGGGCAGCACGGTTCTCCCCGTGTCCATGTGTGTTCTCTTTGGGTACTCTAGCTTCCTCACACAGTCCAAAGACACAGAGTTACTGGGGTTAGGTTAATTGGTATTTCTAAATTGCCCATAGGTGTGAATGTGAGTGCAAGTGGTATCTGTGTTAGCCCGGCAACAAACTGGTGTTACCGCAGTTACCGCAATACTAACAATAATGCAAAATGTTAAAAATTATAGTAACATTGCATTGTGGGGTATTTCCACCTCTATTATTTGGGTTCATTTTTCATTAGTTAGGCATAAAAAAATCATTGAAAAACATAAAAATTAATATCAAGCTGCTAATCTTGTCCCCACTGACTAAACCCCCCTTCCTCTTTAGACTGCTATGTTCTGGTGGATTTTCTCAGAGGTAACTAAAGTTAAGTGACTTTCACTTTTTGGTCATGGTACAAAACTCAGCATTAATAACTATGATAACAAGAAGCCAGGTGCATATATGGAAGACACACAACCACACACACACACACAGACTTTGATTCAGTCACTGATTGCCTCTCCGCCCACCCAGACGCTGTGCAGCTGGCTGTGTGAACTGTGAAACACCCTGGGAGAGTGAGGAGGTTGGAAACAGATTCGCCAAGAGGAAACTTTAAAATGAAAGCAGCACAACAACATGCCCACATGCTATCTCTAGTCACTCCAGAGGAAAACAACCCTCATCCGTCCCTGGTAGATATACCCTTAACAGATGGGGTAGTGCTGCTGGAGCTGTAAAACGGTGGCCCGTGAGTTGTGGGCGTCATAATGTGGCAGGAGATGAGGCTGTTTAGCTGAAGAAGTATGTACTTGGTGATACTCGCTGCTTTATTTCAAGCTGGGCTATTATTGTTTTTGTTTTTTACAGTATGAGTCCGATTTCCCCATAAACACCAGCCAAATAAATAAATTATGATGATCGCTATAGTAAATGTCAGTTTCCTCTCATATCATGGTTATCTCAGATGCGACACAAACACATCCAACAAACACAGTCAGTGAAACATTTGGTCTTCAGCTGATCTATCTGACGGTCTGTTACAGGTCTGCACATGCCTGAAGCTAAACACAAGAGCTGAATGATAAACAGAGATATGAGTTAATGGTTTGTCTAATAAAAACGTGAAAATTGTAACACTCTTAACTAATTGTTATTATTTTGGGGTCCCACTGGCTGTGAACCATTAATGTTCCTTTATAATAACATAGGCTCAGTTCATCCTTTAGTTCACTGTATCCAGTAAATATTAGGCCATAAAGTAATCGCTATAACATTTCTGACATGCTAAACAAGCTACAAACTGACCTAGTAAGAAGAAAGACAACTAGTTTGATTTTAGTTTAATTTAGCTACCTGTGTTGAAGCTGTACACACAACATTACAAATGATATCAGGATAGAAAAACCAAAATGCAACGCTGTCGCCCAGTCTATGATTGTGTCCCTCGATGTTACACAGTGTTATCAGATTAGGATAACATTAGCAACCCAGTCCTGAGATAAGATTATGACCTGCAGCCAGTCTTGGTAAATTCTTGTAAGGTATATTTTGTTAGACTCAGCCTTTATTGTCTCACTCAACACAAAGTTGAGTTAGTTTGACTCAGTAAGGTCTACATTTCAAATGTTAACTGAAGTAAATGTGAAAAACCTGTTAAGTCTCGATTTAAAGACTAGATGTTTCCATAGATACCACAAATTCTTGACAGTGGCTGTGTGTGAACAATGCTACGATGGCACGCCAAAAATGTCAACGTCTATTACCTACATGTTTCTATTTAAGGACTTGCAAGTCATACCTCTGCACTGACACAGTAGAGAAGGTAAACAACAGCATGAGTCACAAAAAAAACAAACTTGCCTACAAAAAAAAAGTTGTCAAAACAATAGAAACGGCAAAATAAATTGAACAAAGGAAGAAACAGGAAATACTTGTATCAAGACTTGAGTCTTTTGTCCCATGTCTTTCACCTCAACCCCAAACAGTTGTGGCAGATGACTGCTGTTTCTTCCTGTTAAACGGGAGTTTTTCCTTCGCACTGTTGCCAGCTGCTTGCTAACAGCAGGTAGTCTGATCGCTGCGGTTTTTTCTTTATTATTGAAAGGTATTTACCTTACAACATAAAGTGCCTTGAAGCGACTATTGTTGTGTTTTGCTGCATTATAAATGAAATTGAATTAGATATTGTGCTTGAATAAACAGGCTGCTCCCTCGCCACAGGGCTCACTACAGCAGGTGGCTCTGCATGTCTAATTTGTCAGAGATTTAAGCTGGACTCCCTTCGTGACACAACCCCAGTGAGGAACCATGTCTCTAGCTGGAACTAAACCAGTGACCTGGAGCGAACGTGTTAACCACTAGATCCCTGGAAGCGTGTCTGATTAAGCAAGGCAATGAAAGTATTAAATTAAATTGAACGATAGGCAAACACCTGTTCTAGTTTTTACCAAGAAAATAACAACTTGGAGTATTTTCATTACAGAGTAGTATGAAACATAAAGACTGATGGCAGGAATAACAAAACAGCAATCACAAACAGCTTGGACAGACTTGTTTGCTTTGTCCCATCACACAAAAAAAATATGTGTTATTATTAGAGTTTATTGCTTTTAAGAATTTGGGGTCTTAAATGAAAAAAACAAAACAAATCTGGCTTCTTCTGTACATCGGGTACCTCCCTGCATGAATATAAAGAAAATAAACGGGATTGTGGGATTCTCAGGCCTTAAAAGGAAGAGATATTATTTCCCAGACTCTAAGGTTACACTTAGTGGAAAATAACTTTTCAGCCTGCACTCCAGGTCTTATTTCACAAAAGTGCATATGAAGTATACAGTGACACAAAGCGCTTTGACATAACTGTTCAATAATGGTGGGAGAATTAACACCAATAACATCATCTGGACCTTAATTATACCTGAGGCTAAGCCAATTTCCTCAGGGCATAAAGTGAGCGGATGCAGGTTAAAGTGTTCAGTCTCACACAAACAAAACCTGGTGACAAGCAGGAGGAACCGACAGAGCTATTACTGCCCCAGAGTTATTGTTCCTTCTTTTTTCCTGTCAGTCGGCGCTGACAGGAGGCTCTTTTCAAAACAAACCGGGAAGGCCTAATCTACAGTCCTCAGTGGAGCAGTTGGGGAGACAGAATAGAATTGGTCACAACATCATGAACAACAGCTCCTTGGGCCTTTTGGGAAATTGTGGCAATGTATGAGCAGAAAATAGACTCTTTGTCACAACGAGTGCCAGACAAACCTCGACCCAGCGACATGTGCCTACGTGAGGGAAGCTGCTGGCAGCCACAGTTGGCAGCAGTGGTGTCCAGATTTTTACATGAGGAAAGAGAAATGATATGAGAGCCCTCGATAGCTATACATGATATTTAACTGATAGCTATAACAAAGTAAATGACATGAAATCTAGCTGTTTAATGTGACCGATTTTATTTTCTCATTAATATTAAGCCCGCTGAGCCAACACACAAGCATGCTGTTTTATGTCTTACTTTGGGATGATTGTTAGAAATCATAATATAAGTTAGCAAGCTAGCAACTTTTAAACTTCTGAAAGTAAATATTTAACTGTAATACATCAGACATCTCTACTTATGAAGGATCGGTACCGATATTCGGTGCCGTAATTGCACCGGTTCTGACATAAACGGTAGTAACCAGACCGAAAAGCAGCGCACATTCTGGTGCTTTATTTCAGTGTTTTTTTTCTAGAGAAGTCATACACTTTGGATTCTAGCCAATCATTTTACCTTTCCAAGGATAGTAAGCGGGCCCAGGTATGTACGTTCTTTTAGAGCAGAGCTACAGATTAAAAATGCCCAAGGCGAAGTGGTCAAAAGTCTGGCTGTACTTCACAGCAAAAGATGCAAACTCAGCAGCCTGCAACAAGTGCTTTAAGGTGATACTGTGCAAAGGAGGTAACTCCTCGAATCTGAAGAAACACCTGCTGACGCATAGCGTTTTTTTAAAAGCCGAGAAATGCGCCGTATTTGATAGCTTGCTGCGAGACCTCACACCGAGCACATCTACTGTGGGTGGGTTGCCTGTTATCGGACCCGAGTTAGCAACATCCCCCAAGAACCCGAAGAGGAGAGTCCTGGCCCCTAGCCCTGTCAGTGTAGCAGAAATGATGACGGATGATGATGGCAGCAGCAGCCGTTCTTTTCTGGGCGAGTAGTTTAATGTTGTTCGTGTGTAATTTACGTTGAGTAGGCTAACCACGTTATTACATTAATGCATGTAAGGTGAACTAGCAAACATCATCATAGCTACATGCGGCTGTCTTCTTGTTTGATGGGAGATACTCCCTTCATGTTGTATCAACAGAAAAGGCTAACTTGGTTATCATTTTGCAGAAAAAAGAGACTGCTAAAAATAAAAACATAAGAGGTTTTTGGACAAAGTTTGTCTTCTCCATTCTTTAAGCACCGGTTCGAGCACTGTTTAAGCACCGGCACCGTTTCAAAAGTACCGGTTTGGCACCGGTATCAGATAAAACCTAAACGATACCCATCCCTACTTATGAATGATTTTTAGAAATCACAATATATTATTTAAGGACACAAGCTAGCAAGGTAGTAAGCTAGCAGCTTTTAAATTTGTACACTAAATATTCTACTGTAATACATGTTTTTCTCCAAGATTTCTAGTCGTGTTTGAAATAGTCTTACCATTCACAACATATAACACATATGTATACTCTGGAATGATTTTTTTTTTTTTTACAAATTATAATGCATTACTGGAAAACACTACTTAGGAAGCTAGCAAGCTAGCAGCTTCTAAACTTCTGGAGCTTAGCAAGTCAAGAAATTTTAAAAGGAAATAATCTTCTTCCTTCTGGCACCTCCAAGATTATCAATCTGCCTAGGTGTACGCCAAAGGCAACCTCTAACTTGGAAGTGCCCAAAACTGCTGCAGTTCCTCTAATGTCCACTTGAGGTTGGTTAAAAGGCCCAGCTTTACTGGATTAAAAAGCATGTTTGCGACATGGTGGTGCAAAGCACTTCGGCCTTTGTAGCCAAGGATGGAACGAGCCATATGGATGTAAATCCTGGATCCAAATCCCACAGTGTTTACGTTCATGTAGAAACCTGACAGTCAACACAAGGTGATGTAGAAAATGAAGTTTAATGGCCTTCAAATGTAAAATACAAATATACTTACTGGTAGTGGACCCAGGAAGGCCCCAGAGTCTTCTTAAACTGGGTCAGACCCACGATGTCGATGTATATAAGCTCTACCACTTTATCGCCCTGCGTGGGGCAGCTGGATTTGTTTCCCATAACCTTTCGCATGATCCTGTAGAAAAAAGAAAAACAACAACTCTGATTCAGCAAATTGATCCACATGTCAAACTAGTCAGCAGGCAGCCACTGCATTTAATTTTACTAGGCAGGCCATTGATCAAAGCCAAGCACGTATACAACAGAGAAAGGAATCTGTCAAACTCAGGATTAAGGATTGTGATTTGGTTTGGAAATTTTGTCTTACCATCATCATCATCATCATCATTATAATAGAAAAAGACAAACAACTTTGTTTAGTCAGACTGCTGACAGTTCATAATGTGAGCTACTACAGGAGTTTTAAATAAGTTTACACTTTGTAAATAAGATTAATACTAATGTTAAAGGTGTTGGTTTGACTATACAGAGAATTATACCCATATAGCTGCCTTTTACTCAATTATTTATGAACGATCATCCTCCACACGAGTGTTCTTAACATCAGTCCACCTTAAATAGACAGTTTAATAATAATAATAATCTTACTCTTTGAGCTCATTGAGGGAAGCAGAGATGCGAATGTTGTGGCCCAGCAGGTACAATGTGGTTATGAGGTCACTCCACTGGACCAGCTCCCCCAGTGGGCCCCCACTGAAAGCATTTTCTGCAATCTTGAAGCCTGACTCCTTGGTCAGCAGACCAAGATGGACCAGGATCTGACGGAGGAGAAAATAGGAAAATAAAAAGTAAGTGCAGGAACTAATGTAGCGCAGCTTTTCATTTAGAAGATGAGAATACTTTTTAATGTTTGTGAATGTGGAATAAAAGGGCGATCATAAAGTTTATGAAAGACAGCAGTAGAGCAGGGCGATATGGCCAAAAATACTTATCACGATATATATTTGAAAATTTGCGATAACGATATAACTGACGATATAATTGATGCGAGACAAAATACAACTCCACAACATTACTAGCGTAAAAAGACAACCTTCCATTTATTTTCACTTAAACAAGAAGCTGGTTTTTATGTACATTAAAGCTTTATAAAAATGTAACAGTGCAAATGCAAATTCCTTGCTGAAAGTTTAACCAAAAGACATTTCCAGTAGAAATGGGCTGACATATCCTGAGCATAACCATGTATAATATCCACTGAAGTTAAAAAGAGGTGCTTTGCAACATTAAACTGCAGTGTGCAGTACGTATTTTTCGGACCATAAGGTGCACGGGATTATAAGGCACATTAAGCGAAACAAAGCAGTCAGATAAATCAAACTTTATTAAACTCATTCTTCTTGCTTCCTCCACTTCTGTACCATTGATTCATTAATGTTGAATTCTCTGGCAGCTGCTCTATTCCCATGTTGTTGCAGTATATTAATGACTAACCTTGTATTGTGGATGGATTATCTCAGTTGTTCTCCTGACTGAAGTTTGGTCCGTTTACAGCATCCTGCCATGCGATTGCATTTGTCTCTAACTATCAGGAACCTTAACGTTAACTTTTATAAGTGGAAAAGTGTTAGTGTTCGTCCACCAGCTTCACTGTTTATGTTATGCTAACATAGCTGTGTCGCTAGCGATCACGTAGCACATCATTATATACCAGCTAGCCCAACTTCAGTAACCCTACAAACGTCACTGCTGTTTAGTTTCCTGTCTTCATTTATGTTGGAAGTGATAGCAGAGCTGTATGTTTGAATTTTTTCAGAAATCTCTCAGTCAGAACATGCAATATCATGCTTAGGTAACTAGCGAAACTAACGAGCTAACTTCCGCTAGTTTCCTGCTAACTTCTAACTCCGTTAAATGTAATAAATTTTGTTTTCATGGATGCCTGGAAGTTAAACTTCATAGTTACACCTGGTAAAGCAGCAATGCTGATCGTTTTATTAAAGATGAAAGAAGTTTTTAACTCTCAGTGATGCTGCAGTGTTCGTTTGACCAGAAGCATACGGAGTTTAGGACCCAGATTACTCCCAGATTTAAGAGCATCTTAGTCCGACAAATACGACAATAACGACGGCCGCTTGCATGTTCTGCAAAAAAATGTGCTTTGTCGTGTATCTGACGGACAAACACCAAACCAGTTCCACATCACTGAAGTTGCACCATTTTTACAAACCAATTCTGGTTCATCTGTTTCACTCAACAATTGGCCATGTGCGTATGAAAACAAAGGCACTGCGCATGCGCGTGTTACTCATATTCTATCGCGATATTTCATTTTCCTATCGTTGCCTAACATTATACCGGTATTACCGTGAACGGTATAATATGGCCCAGCCCTAGACAGCAGTGACTGAGCCATTTCTTTCTTTCTTGTTTTGACTGTTTTGAGCCACCGTAGCCCACAAGCGTAGCCCACAAGAAGAGTGGACAAATAAAAGACATGTTACTGGTTTCCTATCTAAAATAACTGGTTAGATTATTAAGAGTGCAAAATGTTTACAGTGCTCATTATAATAAGAGGTTTTGCTGTAAAAGCAGTTCTAGTTTTTCCTATGCTGACAGGTGAGCAGTGTCACATGCTGAGAAAACGCACACAACTTAAGTAAAACATGAACACACAGGATGGTTTTCAGCTGCCGAGCGGGAACATAGTGTTCCACAGTGGGAGCTGAAAGTAATAGAAGGCTTTGTTTGAAGTGACCAACACACATTTCACTGCTGACAGCATGAATTCCTGAACAAATCAGAAGCTGAAATTATCACGAGAAACTGTTCTTTGTCTCATTAGAGACTGAACAGATTCAACAAAGTGGGTGGAAAAAAGCAACGGCCGGGTAAGATCGTGAGATTTCTTGTTTCTTGTACTCTTGAGTTTCACATGAAGGGGACGCTGCCTCACTTCAGCACCACGGTATCAAGGGAGCACGATGTGAATTATTCAGAAGGGCCAAGGGAAGTGTGCAGTTATTCAGAGCTGGGAGCAGCTTCTAGCTTGGGACACAATGGAATATCTGTGTCAGTCCTTTCCCAGCATCAGCTCTTCTCTGAGCAGAAGTGAGGCGGTCTACAAGTGTGTCAAAGTGTGTTTGGGTGTATATCGGTATTGGTATACATAAAGGTGGTGCATTCATTTCAACTGGCTGGTTGAAAGCTAAAAAAAAAAGCTGCATCCTGCTGACTTTTAGGTAGATAAATATTAACATTTCACTTATTCAGCTAGAATATTTTTCTGAAAAGCACCAGTCTTCCCTTTTAGCTGACTAAACTTGGGAGTTTCACTGCATACTTTGGTATTGTGCCTCCATCTTCTACATATAATACACAAACAGGACACTGAGCTCACAAAAGCTTTTCATCCATTACTCTGAACGCTGTCTAGAGGGCCTTTCCTGGCAGAGAGGAAGTGACACATTTATGTCGGAGCCTGCAGTTACTCTTTACAAAACAACTGTAGCACAAAAAACAAACAGCTTCTTTTCGTCCCTGAAAACAAAACCTGAGTGGACAAAAGCTCCGGCAAACTACATCATCATCTGTCATGCCCACCTTCTTCTTCCGCCGCTTGCCCAGGTTCTGCTTTGCAGCCAGCGAGCGGATGGCGCTGACCCACGGCTCGGCCATCCGTTTGATTCTCAGCATCATCCAGCGGAACTCCTCCCGTTGTGACATCATCCGGTAAAGCTCCTCGAAACTGGTCCGGATCTCCGCCTGTGTGGAAACGTGGACACAAGTACAGCGACTGTAATCTGATAACGTGCGCGTGTTGGTCCACAGAAAACATGAATATCAACTTCTTTAAAATCTCTCATCAAGACAGTGATTATGTTCACTTTGTTATCTGCTTCACTTGTGTTTCTTCATGGCTGCTTGGTTCTCCTGCTGCAAGAAAATCCCAAAGCAATCTTTAAAATTTTATCTAATGTAATTCAGAATTTGCAATATTGCCTTCCAAGTTGCCAAAGGCTTGTTTTCTTGGAGTGAGCTCCACTAATACAAGATCCCCAGCTCAACCCCAGCACTGTGTAGCTACGATTAAAAGGTTTATCCAAAGTGACTGAGTCTCGCATTGTATCTCCTTGGATCAGCAGATGGATTAAACGGATGGAGACAGAAAGGCGGAGCTGGTCTGCGGAATAGGGGGGTGGATGAATGACTGGTGAATCTGGGCTTTAATGTGCCCTATTTGTCCTATTTTTTTTTTTTTTTTAAAAAGAAACAAAAATCTTATACAGTGAGTTATAAGTACATATAGTGAATTGAGAAAGCACTATACTGTAGTTATGGTTACGGGAACATCAGGTGCTGAAACATTTGGAGCGCCAAGTGCTCCCTGTTACAAACAAATGTCTAAAGGGAGAAGAGGAAGAAGGCTTAGCTGTGCAGGGTTTGATGATTCCCACAGAAGAGACATACAAAGCACAAAGAAGGATCACTGCTACTTTTTTTCTGGGGGCACAGATTTCAAGAGACGGGACATCGTCATCAACTAAATGTTTAATAAAAAGGTTGTGAAGCAAAGCGGCTCATGCTGTGAAACGTCTATCTGCATGTTAGTAATCTTGCCTCTGTTGTGAGACTGCTGACTAACTGCTAGTCAAGCTGAAGGATGGAAATAAACGTGACGTCACAGACGGCCACGGAAAGGGAAATAGTGTAAACACATTCAAATATCACCCCGTCTCATCTGAATATGACGCTGAGCAGAGTAATGTGCTTTGTCACATCTCCCTCCGCTCTTGTCTTTCTTTCCCTTTTCCCTCTTAACCCTCAACCAGTTACAGCAGATGGCTGCCCCTCCCTGAGCCTGGATCTGCAGGAAGTTTCTTCCTGTTAGAAGCCAGTTTTTCCTTCCCACTGTCG
This sequence comes from Mchenga conophoros, assembly GCF_057382185.1. NCBI lineage: Eukaryota > Metazoa > Chordata > Actinopteri > Cichliformes > Cichlidae > Mchenga > Mchenga conophoros. The sequence continues at coordinate 34,427,177 of NC_140547.1, forward strand.
CCAAGTGCTGGTTTTCTCCAGAACGCTGAAGGGTCTTTCCCTTCCAGTATAAAGTGCCTTCAGGCGACTGTTGTTATAATTAGGTGCGATATAAACAAACCTGACTATAATTTTTAGGAAAAGAAGTGAAGCTGTGAGTGAGGCGGCACTAGTGGGAGAAAGATAGAGTGCTAAGGAGAAACCACAGTGCCATTACTAGCTGCTAAGGTGGCTGAAACAAGGTTGTAGCGAGGCATTAGCATTCCTCATCACGACAGGAAATCGCTTGCACGGATTGAAGCTATTAAAATCTGTGCATGAATTAAAAACTCCAAAGCCTGTCAAATGGCATGTCCCCGCTACTGATGGGTCAGTGCTGTTGATGCTTCCAGAGAGGGGGATGAAGAGCGCTTAATATCGATTCACCCAAAGCAGAGGAAAAGGCAGGGGGAGGGGGAAGATACAGTAGACTTTGTACAAGCCAGCAAGCAAGCTCTGTAAGTGGGATTTGACTGAGCTACCGCATTGGCACAGATGCAAGATCATTATTTCAGATTTGACCCATGGTTCCATCACTCCGGCTTTCGTCTTCTAGAGGCTAAACATACCTCGATAGCATAAGCTATCATAAGCTATCGAGGTATGTTTACAGTTCAGCTCAGCCCGTTTGCTCATTCGCTGGCTCGATTTTACTTTGATTGGTTGTAAAGGCAGCTTGAAAAGCAAACATTTTAAAATGTTAGCTATTGGTGGACAGTTTTTATTGTTATGAGACTTGCTTTCACCTGACTACCAGTTCTTAGTATTTTAATGTATATTACTGTCTGCTCTGCGGCTAACGCTAAGCAACTGATATACAGTGCTGAAGAGAAAAAAAGCATTTGCCTGCTTCCCGATTTCCTGTTTTTTGCATATGTATCACACTTATACATTTGACCACATGTGTGCTTAATTTTACTAGCCATTCATTTCAATAGAGCCTATCTGACAAAATGAGGTCAGCTAAAAGGAACAGATCATCAGTATTGGTTCAGTAACTTGCCTGAGAGTACTTCGGCAACCATGCTGGAGCAGCCAGCGATCAAACTGCCAACGTTCTGTTTAACCGATGACCTGCTCTACCTGCATACAGAAACCCCTTATTTCTTAATATGAAATATCCTATAAATGAAGCATAATGGAGTAGGTCTAAACATGTAAGGAAAATTAATCCTAATGATAAAACTTGCCATCACGCATACAAGTATCCATGAAATCCATTCAGTTAAATGGACCACAGCTATGGCATCTGTGTTGTAATGCGACACCCGAACAACCCCGGCATAACGGTGCCTAATAGATATAGGCCGACCAAGTAGATTTTTTTTAATAGTGAGCAACTGCAACTGGTTACTCTCACACAAGCCTATTTTTATAACAACACGAGGGGTTAGTAGCGAGGGGAGACTATTATCTCTCCTGTCTGAGCAGTAGCTCGTGATGTGAGAGCCTCTGAAAGGTTCATCTCGAAGGGCAGCTGAAGTAGTTCAACGGTCCATTGTGTTTTCAGTTTACAGTTAACAGGAGATGTGTGCTGTTTTTCTCTCACCTGGCCTCTCTGGTCCATTTCTTCATTCAGGGTCTTGGCTCGCCAGGGCAGACGAGGACACCAGTTCTCCACCTACGGAAGAAGCCCAAAACACCTGTTCAGTTTACAGCTTTGTTTTTTTTAACCTTTTATCAGACATCCACCGGAACCGTGACACACACACACACACACACACACACACACACACACACACACACACACACACACACACAGAAATGTCAATATACAAACTTTGAGTACATTAGCACAACTCTTCACTTTACTAGAGATGTAAATGGACCCTGCTGCTGTTCACTGTTGCTAAACTTGGCCTACTAAATGCCAAGAAGCAACTGCAGGAATCCTCTCAAGTTCATATATATGTGATTATATAACACTTTTCTTCAGCTCTTTGCATTAGACAGCAACTCAAGACAATTTAAAATACTCCTCTTACTTAGAAAGCATTTAATGGATTGGCTGTATGTTTCCAGCATCATTACTGCTTTACATTCTCGACACGACGGTTGTGCTACTGTTCCTCCATTTTTAGAGGTAGAAGCTTTGGCCTTCAAGCTCAACTTCTTCAGGGAAAAAAAATTCCACTGTACATTTAAGCTATGGCCATTCCTGCCATTACAAAAGTAGTTTTCCTTAATTCTCCGTCTGCCTGTGTCACTTACTGCTTTCATCTGGATTTTCACAGATTATACACCAGTGCTAAACTTTACTTCAACCATTTAAGCAAGCTTCCCCCTCGTCCCCACCAATTATTTATTTCATACATGAAACAAACTAACAACAAGAAGAAAAGCACTGGACCAAAAAGAAAATGAAAAATGCAAGAAACTATTATTTTGTCTGACTTTCTGTTAGAAACCACACGTCTCACAAGGTTCAGAGTGCATTCACACCCATTCAAACAGCATGTCCTTCAATAAACAAAGGGTTAAACAGCAGGTGGGTGTGGCTTCTGTGTTTACGCCAACAACTGTCTGAACATATGAAGCAGATACAACTGCTTCATATGCAGGTACGCTGGTGTGATCTGGGTGGTAAATTCTAGCTCGCAGATGAGTGGCTCCTGTTTGATGACATATATATGTTAACACCTCAGGGCAGGGATTTGGTCTTCTTCATCCAAAACAGCCACATCTTGCTGTACGCTGTGTTCGTGAGCCGCTGTTTACTTTTAATGATGTCTTCCTGTTTATTTTAGCTAGGGAGATATGTTCTAGTTTTTTGGTTTGGTACTTGATAATATATGAGGGCCATTGAAGGTTTAAAAATATTAATAAAAATAATGAATTAAGGGGGGAAAAAAAGCAAGAAAAACCCCATAAATGTAAAAGACTAATGGCCAAACTTGTGAGGACAAAAAACAAGACTTTATAAGGAAAAAAATCTTAAACTTAAAAAGGAAAATCCCTGTTTTCCAAGAACAAATTCACAAGCTTATGAGAAAAGATTCTAAAATTTAGAATTGTGTTTTAATCATGTAGATTTACGACTTGTTGGATGACTGTTTTTTTGGGTGCGTGTGCGTCCCATATGACCCTTATGGACCATTGATTTGTTTGTTGTTTTGGCCCACTTCAATCTCCTTTTTAACTCCTCCAGCTTTGTAAATTTACTTTCATACAAACACAACATATATCAACATATCAAGGAGTTGTCCCTGTGGCTGTTTGGGGAAGAGGACTGGTTTTCGTGCTGTGTCTCTGCCCTCCATAGACGAGGGAAAAGTACCCAACTGTTAACGCTAGAGCAACACACGGGTCTGTAGGTAGGTGAAGGTGGGACACAGCCACACAGCTGAGGATTTGCCTGATGCTGAACAACTGCCACTCTGACTGCAGTCTCCATATTCCATCCTGTTCGTACGCCTGATTTAAATCACTTCTTCTTTCTCAGCAATTGCTTGTGCAGTTCCTTCCTCTTCATCCGTTTGTACATACAGATGTTTATGGAGAAGTGAAGTTTAATTGTGTCTGTGAAGGTTCTCAGTCATCCAGGTCATCGTAGTCAAAGGAGCTTGCAAAGAAAAGCGTCTGGACTTCTTTAAGTTGCTTGAAGACGTTTCACCTCTCATCCGAGAAGCTTCTTCAGTTCTAAGGTCAAATGGTGGAGAGATCCCTTCCCAGACGCCTTAACGCCCACTCACATCCTGGGCCATCTGACCTCAGGAATTCGCATGATAAGGGTGGGCCAGGTTCACAATGAACACACCCGAAACTCTGGCTGATTGGGACCCACGCCCAGTTTCCCACCTTGGCTCAGGCGATTAGAGGATCATCAGGGGGTCCTTTTGTCCCTCTGTGGGGGGTCACTCCCACTAGGTTTATATCTGGGACTCTCCACCATTTGACCTTAGAACTGAAGAAGCTTCTCGGATGAGAGGTGAAACGTCTTCAAGCAACTTAAAGAAGTCCAGACGCTTTTCTTTGCAAGCTCCTTTGAAGTTTAATTATGCATTTTGCTTGTCTTGGCAAAATTTGGCTCTGTACAAGTTGCGAGTGTTTACTGTCAATCAGCAACACACCACCATTAGCTAAACCCTGACCTTCTCCCGCTGACATCCATCCGGATGCGCTGCCCCTTTGCAAGGTTAATGCAGCGCTTGACACGTATGAATTATACATGGTAAAGGGTGTATGATCTGAGCTTGAATTTTTTTTTTCCTCTTAGCTAAGAAGAACTGTAACACTAGAGGTGAAGAGTGAAGGATGTTAGCTTAGCAGAGAGTCTTTATAAATTCTGACAAATATTTCTGTTTGCTTCCTGCTTCCATGAATAGAAAGACGAGGTTTCTCTCAAACCTAATGGATTCCACTAATGTCCATCTCGCTTCTATTCCCATACCGACCAAGCCAGCTTTCTGCCTTCTTTACCAGTCGACCGCTTTCAGCTCATATACAAAATTCATAAGAGGCTGCTGACCTCTCTGAATCTGAAATCCTACTTTTCCCAAAAATATAACACCTCAAAACAAAACAAACATGGAAGAGCTCTCTAGTTGAAGCTCAATTTCCAACTTTAGAATTAGGTGATGAGACAAATTTAAGGAAAACTCGTCCAAGAGAAACGAAAGGCTCGCTGATCAAACGTAATCAGCTGCTGTGATCTGCGGAAGATCTTTGAAATGAGGAATCAGAGCGGAAGTTTAATGTGAAGCAAAGCTGGGGGTTTTTTAGGGGTTTTTTTTTTGGGGGGGGCAGACTTTAATTAGAATTAAGGAAAAGATTAGCTCTGTCGCTACAAAACGAGTACATGTCCGTGTTTGGGGCAAAGATAAATCATGCAAAAAATTGAAGGTCTGAAAGTGTCCCTTGAAGGAACTCGTCAATAATGAATAATCCCTCCACCGTGGCTTTTTCCCCCTATTTGCCGGGACTGAAGTGAAGTCATTCTGAATCTCTTTTCATATGCTGCAAACTCATCCCTTGAAGGAGTGCCTCGCACATTACCACATCACCCCCCTCCCCACTGAATCATCTCCTCGTTCTCCCTCACCGTCCTCCTCAACACACTAATTTGCTCTCATGAAAAATGAAATCCCCCTTTTACCTCTACTTATTTTTAGCACTTCATTCTTTTGTGATCACTCTCAGTTTGCAGGAATGTTGTCAGGCCACTCTGGGTATGCAGTATCCATTTTTTACTGGTTGTCTGAGGTTTTTTGCAGCTCTTATCGTACTTATTGAATCCAAAGAGAACAAACCCAAAGCACAAACCAAAAATATACCGCAGAAAGAGACCATGCAAGCAGCGGGAAAATAGATCAAGCAACTGCAGGTTTCTGAAAAGAATGTAAGACTCTTCATTTTTCGAATATATGCAAAAAACAAGAATGTTTCATCACAACGTTCCTCTGCTTTTAAGGGAACCTGTTATGCGTTTCCTTATTTTATGCAATGCCAAGCAAATCCTATTTGATACATGAGCTTTGAGACCTCTACATCATTGTGATTTTTATGACTTTTTGAGACATATATACAATAATAGTAATAATACATATAGGGCTGGGCGATATGGCCTAAGATTCATATCGCGATATAATTTGAAGCACGTGTGGTAACGATATATATCGTGATATATTCTTTTCTTCTGTATAACGTATTTTCCACACTATAAGGCACACTTAAAATCCTTTAATTTTCTCAAAAATCGAGAGTGTGCCTTATGTATGAATTCTGATTTTACTTACTGACTTCGAACTGATTTCTGCGTGCAGAAATCTGTTAAAAAATGTTTTAGTACAACTTTGGTAAGCCGCACTGCTTGATGGATTGTCAGAGCATTACGGCTGCCGTAGTGAGGAGCTTCGCGGAGTAATCTGGGTCCAAAACGCCGTCTGCTTCAGGTCCCAAAGTCAAACGAACACTAAGAGTTAAAAACGGTCTAAATTCTTTCATCTTTAATAAAATCATCAGCGTTGCTGCTTTATCGGGTGTAACAATTAAGTTTAACATCCATGAAAACAGAATTTATTAAATTTAACGGAGTTAGAAGTTAGCAGGGAGTTAGCTCGCTAGTTTACACCTAAACATTTCATACCATCTTCTGACTGAGACTTTTGAAACTAATTAAAACGTACAGCTCTGCTACCACTTCCAACATAAATGCTGGAAACGTTTGTAGGGTTACTGAAGTTGGACTACCTGGTATATAATGTTGTGCTACGTGATTGCTAGCGACACAGCTATGTTAGCATAACATTAGCACAGTGAAGCTGGAGGATGAACGCCAACTTTTTTTCCACTCGATAAAAGTGAACGTGAGGGATTCTGGTGGTCAGGGACAAATGCAATCGCATAGCAGGATGCTATACACGGGCCAAACTTCAGTCAGGAGAACAACTGAGATTATTCATCAACAATACGAGCTTGGTTATTAATATAGTGCAACAACATGGGAATAGAACAGCTGCGAGAGAATTCAACATTAATGAATCAATGTTACGGAAGTGGAGGAAGCGAAGTTTTTGGCTTTCCCCATATTTCAAAAGTGCTTCATCTCTTTGCTATGACTGTCGCCCGCCATAATTTGCAGATGATAATGGTTTTAGCTGCTGCGATGCTTTGACCAAAACAGGCGCAGCTTGATGACATCATCAACATGCGCTATCGCGATAGAGCGGTATAGTCAAAATCTCTATCGTTGGCCAAATTTATATCATTTCTATCGTATATCGTTTATATCGCCCACCCCTAAATACATATTATAATATTCAAATAAGACACAAGCACTTGCTACAGTAAGGAATACTTGTTGCACAAAAATGCTGAATGTAGCAAACATGAAACAAATGAAAACAAATTTTTTGTTTTGCTTTATTTGTCAGTAACCACATTAGATATTTCATTTCAGGCTGTAAATAATGAAGCTGGCTCATCTACAAGGAGCCCCAGTGAGCCAAACGCTCAGAGTGTTTTAGAGACTCTGTTTCAGGCAACTTTCTTTACTTTCAGCTCTGTAGCTCTGCAGTTGCTTGCCACGCCCACAAAATAAAATAAAATCAATAAATAAATAAAATAAATCTGCCCAGAATGCTAATTTAACTAGCATTTCAAATATAAATTCTATTTTAATTTCAGTTAATTTTGTTATACCAGCACAATATAAAATAAAACTTACTTGATTGGTTTACATTCAGTTTATAACAAGCACATTTTCCTTAATGATTAGGTACTTGAACAAATAAGCCTTTGATTTTATATATTTCAGTTACATTTTACAAAAAAATGATTGCTTCATGTTTACTGAGGTTGAAAAATCATTTTTAGTGCCGTTTCAGATGGGAAGAACTGGGGGGGTTGTGCCATGAGCCAATGTAAACTAAATAAGGATTATTTTGATCTGTCAATCATGCCAAGCCATGCTGGTACAGTCCAATAATAAAAACAGAAGGCTGGAAATATTTTCCTGTCTTTAAAAAAATACGTGAACCTGAGTAACTAATTTATCATTTTATATAGTTGGTAGAAAAGCACTGCATTTAAAGGAAAACTCTTTTTATTTACCCAGGTAACAATCTCTTGGGCGATGAGGAAATGAAACAATTATGATTACAGTATGCAGCTCATATGCATCTACTTCAACTTTAAAACTGACCAAAATTAACACAAGAAACCAGTTAAAACAATTACACCATGTTTAGCAGCGTATTTATTTAAAACTGTTCTGCTCGGTGGACAAACATTTATAAAATAATATGAGGATGAAGGTGATTTCTACTCATTTCTGCTTTTTACATCTGAAGGTAGGCAGATTAAAAGAAACCAGTAAAGGAGACAGATATATATAAAAGCCAACTAATGAGAAAACATGCAGACACACAGAGACGGACACTTAGCAGCATACAGAGAACAGTGGCGTATCTGAGGTCCAATGGTGTATCTGCCATCAATAAACACAAAGCCTGTATATAAATGGTAAACAGTAACCAGCTTGTTAAGATGCTGGTCAGGCGCTCATACACCAGTGCTGCTTTTGCCGTGTTGATTTTGTACCACATGAAAAGTAATCATGACGATGTAATACAATCAGTCTTTTTTATCTACATTTATTAACACAAAAAAGAAGGATTTACCTCGCTGAGGTAGATGAAGAAGGAGCAGGTGGATCCATCCACGCCGTAGTTGGCGTAGCAGCCGTCAGAGCGCCACATCTCCTTCATCCACTGAGAAAGAGGAGAAGATAAATGTGAGACGGGCATACTGACCCAACATAAACTTTAATGTCACACGTATATTGTAAGAGCCACAGACTGTATATAAAAGACCTCCACTGCTGAAACTACAGTGATCGTATCTGAATGAGAGGGTGATATGTTTGAGAGCAGCCTTACTAACTTTGTGGCAACTAGGGCTGCCACGATTAGTCGACTAGTCACGATTACGTCGACTATCAAAATCGTCGACGACTGATTTAATAGTTGACGAGTCGTTTGAAGCTTTGTAAGATCACAAAAGACGCAGGAATAAGTAGTAGGATTTAAGAGTGTAATAACGGACTGAAACAGAAGATGGCAGCAGTGCATGTACAAGGATGCCAGGTGCCGTTAAACCCCAAAGAAGTAGCTGTGTCCCAGAATTCATAGCGCAGCCCAGCTCAGTTTCCAACAATGGCGGCAGCTAGTTAGTCTTAATATTACTTTTATTATTCTTTCTGGGTCACAAAATAAACGTTTAGCATATTTTCAGGCGAGAATACTTTCAAAAGCGCTCCGACTTTTTCAGAGACGTCTGTCACCCACTAGCTCGATAGCTAGCCGGGGGCAAGGCTCACTAGAGCCCGTGAGAACGCCGGACTCCCCGCAAATCGTCTTCAAACCCACCGCCGTCTTTCGCTACTCAGGTTAAACATATATAAGTGACTTAGATAACTTAAAAATGTTATGCTGGGCTTTTTTTTTTAGTATTTTATTTGTTCCTGAGTAAATCGGTTTGGCTGAGATTAAAGTTATAGTTTTTACACAGCTGAATAAACGTCAAGCAGACAACTGATTATCAGAAGTGTGAGATGCTCGAGAATATACTCCGGTGTCCTGTTATATTTTAGATAGCAAGGAGTTTATTAAACTTCACCGAAACAATCTGCAAATTTCATTAAAATTTAATAAACCATCAACTTGTCTTTATTTTTAGTTAGCACCTTAAACACTTAAAGCTGTAAGCTAATGATAGTTATATAAGACCAGATGCTGCTGGTGCAATAAGTTTTACGTCCAATGGATGATGATCTGATTAGTCGACTAATCGCAAAAATAATCGGTGACTAGTCGACTATCAAAATAATCGTTTGTGGCAGCCCTAGTGGCAACCTTCATGTGTGACTGAGTGGAAATCCTTCAATGTGAAAATGTCATTCTTCACTGAAATGGAAGAATGTAGAATGTCCTCAATAAAATGTGTGGAAAGCCGGGATTGATGGAGACTCTGGATGCGGACTGCGATGAGAAACTCTTCTTCTAATTTGATGTCCGGGGGGCAGATTTCTGTGGCAATGGCATTTCTGTGGAAGTGGAAGGGCTGCTGAGCTGAGATGTGGACTGACAGCTATCCTGCTCGTAGGCTCCAATACGTCATGCATGGTGATTTGCAGTAACCTAAGGGAGCAGCGCACTGGCAAACAGAAAATCGACTATTCAAAGCGCTTCATAGTTGGGAGAACTGGCAGATGGGCTCGGAGTCGTTTGGAAGGCAAATGCATAGAGATTGCGTTACTTTAAACAATGACCAAAAAGAGTTCTGTGAGTAGGAGAAAATGTATTTTTCAGATGTTTTACTCGTGTGAAATGCCAGTTTACTGAATTTTGATCCCTTTTCTGAAAGGAAAAAGGAGTTCATGTGCAGCACTCGTGTAGATGGTGTATGTGCAAGGAAAGCTTTAGCATTTCCTCAGGCCAAGTTGGAAATTCTAACAGTACAAATGGAAGATTAGGAGTGGCTGAGCAGATGGTGTGTATGATAGTCCCCCATCAGCTTGAGGGACACAGACTCGCCAACACACAGACAAAAAACCAAACAAGACAATGGACAAGCATTGTCTTGTTTTACATAACACAGCATGTGTTATGTGTTTTATTTGGGTGTATGCACCTGTGTCTGCCAGTACCCGTCTGCCCCAGAATTAAACCTGGCTGTCATCTGCTCATCCGGCCTGCAGGTACTGTACAGCAGTGTCATGTAGGAGTTTTGGGAAGTATGCATTCACAACAACAGTGATGTGTTAGTTGTTTAAAAGTGAAGGCAGCAGTGTGCCATCACAGACTGAATTAACTAGATAGAAAGCACTTTCTTATTCCCAGCTCCATCTCTTCAATCTCAGACTGTACTAGAGTAGCTATGCATGAGTTCTGCTTCGAAATAATCCTTTTTTGCTTTATGATGGACTTTGGTCCAGCCCCCTCATTTCATCCACTGTTTAAAACAAGTCATTTAAACAAACTTTCTTCTGATTGGTTGCCACTTGCAAACAGGTCTGAACAGCAGGTGGGTGGGGGTAAATGTGCTCAGGTCGGGCTGAGTGTCTGAGATGACCATATTAGGGATATCATCTCTTGGTGTTGTCATACAGAGTCAAGAGTGAACAAAAATAGTCAAACTGTGTGACGTCTGAGCCAAAAGACTTCACACACCTCACAGCTTACTCACACATTGTTGTGTTCCTAAAACCATCATGAACCATCTTTGCTCTGCGGCAGGGCCCATTATCCCCCTGAAAGATCATGGATTACCGTTTCCATAATAGGGACTGTCTTCTATCAGAACCGCCGTTAGGGTTTTTTTTTTAGCAATTTGAGCGACAGTAACTCGTCTGCTTGATCCGACCATGACCCTGTCAGTTTTTCACAACTTTTCCTTCCTTGGACCACTTTTGATAGATACTGACCATTTCTTACTGGGAACACCCCACAAAAGCTGCAGATTTTGAGACCTGGTCGTCTACCCATCACAGTTTGGCTCCTTGTCAAACTGGCTCAAATGCTTACAGTTGCCCATTGTTTGTGCTTCTAACACTCCCTAATACATCGCCCCCATGAACAGGTGCTATGATGAAGAGATAATCAGTTATTCATGTCACCTGTCAGTCATAATGTTATGCCCGGTATCTAAACACACTGTATATACGTCATATAAGATAACATATAAATTAGCTTGTGCAAAGGATTTAAGACAAAGATGAACTTCACTGCATAACATCCTGAGTTCAAACTAAAACTTGTTATGTGTCTGAAGTCGTTGGACGCCTTGGAAAATAATATTTAGCTGTCCTGTGTACAACAGATAATTGACTAATTAACCGATTTAATTGCACTCAGTCACCAAAAAAATGCAAAGAACTCAGCTTATCAGGCTTTAGCTTCACTGACTGTGCAGGCAAGATAATTAGGTTCACACCAGATGAAAAGCATCCTCCTTCAGGACTTTAGGGGCTCTGCACTTTTGTAATAAGAGATCTTATTACGACTACATATATGCACTGAGTAATTTAATGCAAACAACTATTAAAAAAACATTCATTAATCATTCACAATTATTCGAAATACGAGCCGGTGGTGCTCTTTTAAATCTGTGTGGGTGTTTCCAGCTTCAAGCTGCATTGCAGATTTTTCCTGTAATAAAAATGCAGAGCAACAAAAGTGTTTCCCAGACCTGAGTTGACCTGAGTAACAGTTATCCCAGTCTATCTTGTGATCCAGGCAAATTTACAGAAACAGGCTCTGAGGTATGTTTTCTCTCCTTTTGTTAGCGAGTCAGAAGCGTTACCTCGTTAACAGCAACGTGTTTATAACATATGACAGATTAAAAACGTAGAGCACAAACTACAAGGCTCATTATATATGAGATGACTGATGTTGTGTGGTGCTGAAAAGAAGCTGAGGGAATCGGTTGCGATCGGTGTGACATGTGGGTTACATAAATGGTTCTTCAGTGCATCACCATTTCAATCAAAACAGCATCATTACTAACTGACCTCAAATACCTGGGCCACCCATAAATTAACACACAGGTAGGTATGCAGAATGTAACCTGTGCCTCTTAAGGCCATGATCTGGCAGGAAACACTGAGAGTATTCACAGGAATACTCCACAGGCTACTTTTAAATAATAATAAAAAATACTACAGGAACATTAATAAAGATTACGTAGTTTTTGTGCTGATGAAAATAAGGCGTGATGATGGTGTGCATGTTAATTAATGTCCAACCTAACAAACTTCAGACCTGCAGCTCAGAGTTTTATTGGCCCTAAAATTACACCTTTTATTTTTATATTTTGAATATTAATGCAATTTAATAAACTAATTAACGCCCTTGCATCAACTCTTTTTGTCCACTGTCCATGTAAAAGCTATAAGCCAGATGCTGGTTATGTTTTGTAGATTACACTGTCATTTGTTTTCTTTTCTGTTCGCTATGAATTTCTGCAGGCAGTTCTCCTTTCAGTAACTCGTCTTTCACATGTTTCAAACCTCCTTTTCAAAGCTGTGCTCAGAGAGTGGGATGGAGAGGCCTGTTTTTAATGTGTGTTTGCATGTTTGCTTCACCTTGAGCTTGCCCTCGCAGTGAGGGAAACCATCCAAAGGCGGCAGCTCGCACTTCTCCTGGGCTCCGTTTAGGAGGTCTGGATAAAGAGAAAGAGAGAGAAACTAAATCAATAAGGTCGAGTCAGTCAGCTCCAGAATTCTTTATCTGTCTGCGTGGGGTTTTTTGTTTTGTTTTACTGGATACATCACTATTACAGTGGATATAATAGAGACAAAAATATTAACATCTGCAGTTCACACTGATGGTCTGAATTGTGAGGGGAAATGAAGCATGTGTGGAGTACACAAGGCCCACACACAACCGTGTCACACATTTATCTTTCTAGCTCCAATCACACTGTCAACACCTTCTTTATTTCCCCTTCTGTTGACTGCTAACTAGTTTACATTATAATACTTACAATAAACATGTACTATGTAGGTCATTAGGGCTATTGTGTGCGACTGCCTACATTCTGAATGACCTATCAGATGTCTTTACAACACACAAAGAATTTTAAATGCAAACACGTGAATACAAAATCTGTTTTTATTTTTGATCTTGTTGATGTTTATCCACTACTTCTTATCCTTAGGCTGTAATAACTGGCAATGCAACAATTTCTGCTACTGCTATTCTGCAGAACACGATGGTAACTGTGACGATACAACTTTAAACGGATGCTAAGTGATACAAGAAAGAAAGCAGTAAAGATACAAAAGAGTGTAGGAATTGTTTAGATGTGATGCTCCATGGACAGCAAGCATCATATAATAAGGAAGCAATAACAAACAATGTTTAAATTCAAAAGGCTTTGCTTTGGTTAAATGTCACCTCTTGTGCTTCTCCTTATTTGCTGTCACATACAGTAGTTAACAATCATTAAACCTGCCCAAAATGAGGTGGGTGTGTGAAAAACTCCCTTTTAACAGAAAGAAACATCCAGCAGGACCAGGCTCGGGGAGGGGCAAACATCTGCTACGACCTGCTGGCGGTGTGGCGAGGGAGAAGACACAGGGGCAATGGCAATTTTATTTATACAACACTGAATCCTCCAGCCTACATGTCAAAGCATCCTTGGGCAACATGCTGAACCCTTGAGCTGCCCCGTCTTAAGGTGATTACAAAGACAGGACTGCAGAATGTGTGTGACTTTGTGAGTGAAGCTTGTGGTAACAAGCCAGTAACCAGCTGTTCAAGCCTTTTCTGTACAAAAGGTGGCCAATCAGAAGAAAGATGGCTGAAAGTGAGCTTGTTTCAAGCTGAGTGTCTGCAACAAGGCCCAGGATAACAAACTAGGATTATTATGAACCATGGTCTATGCAAAGGTACCTTTGTAGAGTCCAATGTAAACATCAAACTGGAAAGGAGGGCCCACAAAGGTACTTTAAAGTTATTTTCTGCAAATCGAAGACAACAGCATCTGTTTGACGACTCGAGAGCTTCGTCTTTGTGTCTGTAATTTCAAAGTAGGAACTCATCACATCGTTTCATTTGAAATTGATTAAGACAGACCAGCGAATAAGAAAAATACCTGAAAGTGCTTTGAGGCTGTGCGTTAAAAGAATTTGCCACAACATGAAGTTGTACTCGCTCCTGCTCCAAATAAAACAAGAGATCACAAGGGTTGATTTTTACTTTAACGAAACTGGAAGTTTTGCACAAGTATTTATGCCCATGACATGAGTCATCAGACAATGTGACAAGAATTGCATTAGACCTATTGCGCAGTGTGAAATGAAATAAAATTACACAATCATCCCAGTGCAGAACACTCTCAGCACTTTATGTCTGGATGTCTTTTGAATTTGCAAATGGAGACTGGCCATTACCCTGCGGTCAGGGATGATGGTCATCCGATAGCATCACCTTCGGCTCTGTAGTCTTAACTCCATAAAAACGAAAAACCACACAAGGGCAAGAGCTGCACCAGCTGAAGCTGCAGTGATGCAAACAGTAGAAGAATAAAAACCAGAAGCTGCAGTTGGAGGAGAGACCTCCTGTGAGATCTCCTCCACACTGATTTGAATGTCCCTGCAGGATTAACGTGCTTGGCCCGCACGGCTCCCAGTCTTATAATCATCTTTTCTGATATCGTCATTCAGAGTCGTCATCCGCCCTGACCTTTAGTGCCAGGATATAAATAATGGAAGGCAAATGGATAAAAAGCTCAGAGGTGCATGCCAGGCTGACGTAATGAGTTTAAACTTGATATCAATACTGGAAAATATTTATTAAAATACAGCAAAGAAGTCAAATCTCAAAAAAGTTAACAATCAGCAATCGTATGGTCACAAGAAAATCAAACCTGTTTGTGCAAACACAAAGATGGAAATGAAAAAGACAAAGTAGCACAGAAGTGCAATGTTTGATCTGGACACAAGTGATGGAGGACCATCTGGTAGAACTTTGGCAAGCCTTTTCGGTGTGTGTGTGTGTGTGTGTGTGTGTGTGTGTGTGTGTGTGTGTGTGTGTGTGTGTGTGTGTGTGTGTGTGTGTGTAAGACAGAGAGGGAGAGCAAGAGACAGATTATGTGTTATAAAATCTGTCTCTTGCACTGTGCATCCATACCACTTCATGTTGTGGATGCACAGTGTGAGCACTCAGGTTGCATCAGAGCATGGGGCTGTATAGTGTGAGACCCTGCATCGTGACCTACGAACTTCTAACCCCTGCTATTCAACCGTATAGTTTGAGCAGGAGCTGAATATAGGACTGAGAAAAAAAAAATCGCAGTGTGTGCCCAGCTTAAGCAGATCTGACCAATAAGACTGTGGCATTTGATAACAAGTGCGCTCATAGGTAAAAACATGTCACAGTAATGAATGTATAAATAGTAAAATAATGCTATTTTACCTCGACACACAGCAAGATGCTAGTGTGGGTCAATTGGCTCATCATTGCTTGATGTCAACTTCAAGTCCCCCCCCTTAGTTATGCTGTATTAAAATAAAGTATAAAGTAATTATAATAAAGATAATAATTATAACCCAGAGCGCTCCCTGACAAATACTGAACTGGTAACGATATACAGTAACTATACTCAGGTAGAAGTGAAATTGAAACTACATATTTTCATGTCAAAATGTTTGTCTTACTTTCACCATAACAGTCATGGAATAAACCTTTTTCATTGACAGATTTCCTTTAGCTTCTTTTCTTGCAATGTTGTGCTGGGAAAAACTATAGAAAGTAAAAACTGACAAGATTACTCTGGCATCCAAACCAGTTTACTATCCTGTCAAATCCTGACTTGAAATAAAAGCCACAGATGAGTCACTTGACTCAAAGTCCCTTCTCCTCAGTACTGTGGTTCATCAATGTCAAACTTTAACTTGGGTAATCTACACACACACACAAAAATAACAACACGATCAATGCTGTACAGTAGCAGTAGCTGCAATCATTTGCAGTGGAACAGATTTAACACTCACACAGTTTAGGACAGCACAACACAATCACATACAATAAATATCATTTTCAACATCCATCGATGTTGAAGTTCATCATCAGCCAATGATAGCCTTGATTTACTGCCAGAACAGACACTCAGCCTTCAAGAAGCTTAAAAGAAGAAATACCTGATTGTAGAGCTGGGCGATAGAACGATAACGATATGTATCGCGATATAACTTTTTCTCGATAGAAAAATTTAACTATCGCGATAGACCTCGCCGCTCTTGTCCTCTTAAAAAAGAAAAAAGAAAAAAAAGAGCAGCCAATCCAAATTAAGTAGCGCAGAGCCGAACCAATCACAGCCGCAGCGTCACGTCACGTGACTTGTTACGTACAGCACAAGTGCCAAGCCGCACATGTGTATTTGTTTGGGAAGCAGCCAGCCACCGTACCGCCCGGGTAATGGAGGAAATGAGTGTGCCGACTAGAAAAATCAACCGAGCATGACCGAAGAGAAAACAGATGATGGTTCCAATGCCGGAGAGATTGTCGAACGGAAGAGCCATAGAAGTTCCGTAGTGTGAAGGTATTTCAGCTATTTCAAGTCTGACAAAAAACAGAGTAGTGTGCACTGTAAATTGTGCCGAAAGCAAGTCTGGAAATACAATAAACTGGTGCATGCGCTACGTCCACACGTACCCGGGTATTTTTGAAAACGCAGATTTTTCTATCCGTTTGCACCTTTCGTCCACACGTAAGCGGCGTTTTTGGTCACTGAAAACGAAGATTTTTGAAAACTCCGTTTTTGCATTTACGTGTGGACTAGAAAAACGGAGAAAACGCAGCGTCAAAGGTGTGCGCATTTTTTGACGTCACACTGTGCGCCACGTTATTGTTTCGGTGAAATGAATTTCTACAATACTGTTAATTGTACTCTCTGCAGTGTTTAAATGCTTACATATACACACAGTTACTGTCCCTCCACACATACGACTCGGTTCTGCTTCTATGCCCCAGCTTTGTTTACTTTTTCCCGGTTAGGAATCTAGCGCCACCTGCTGCTTTGGCATGTTCATAGCAGCGTTTCCCTTCATTTCTGCCTTTATGTGTGGACGGGATTATTTTTTAAAATGAAAACGGAAAATCTTCGTTTTCAAAAATACCCGTGTACGTGTGGACGTAGCCTCAGTCTCTGACTGGAAGCGCTAATTCGTCATTCGGCTTTTGTCAGACTAAAGTAACTGTTAAAACTGTTTGAAAAGCTCAGCTATACAACAAGGAGAGATTGAGAATTTCCTTTTAGTTCTCAGTTTATTTGATATTGACAAAAGTTAGTCAGTTTTGTCTGTTCTTCTGTAAAACAAACTAAGATTTATTTTTAGAATTAATATTTTGTTTCTAAGTGGAATTGACAATTTAGTCTGTTTCGTTTGTTCTATTTTGAAACTTAAACGCTTTAGCGGCTGCCTTTTGTGTAGTTTGCAATATTTGCCTTTATTTATCTGAAAAAGTCTCATGTTCCTTAAGTACATCTACCCTGTTGAACTTATTATGGGAAATAAATATTTAAATCAAAACAAGCTGCTGATTATTTCACATTTTACTTGTGAGCAATGGCACATTTAAATCTTACAAATATATTTGGCTTATATCGTGATATATATCGTTATTGCCTGAAATGAAAAAAACATATCGTGATATGAAAAAATCTTATATCGCCCAGCTCTACCTGATTGTGATATGTCAACATTAGTAATGTTGGTAATGATAATACACCACAAAACAACTTCTGATCTTATGAAATGTCATTCTGCTGATAAGATTTGACATTTCTTTCATACACACCTGAAGTGCGGGACAGAAATTGGGTGTTTTCCATAAGAACGTGTCAGAACCCAAAGATAGACGCCCCTAGAGAAAGTTAGTGGGGCTGAGACACCAAAACAGCAGTCAGAGAGATTATCACACAAACAGATTCACTGTTTGGACTCCGTTACCACCCCCGATAAGGAAATGATTACCACGATTCCTACAGAGGTACAACAGCAAACCAGTCGGAATAACAGGTCTTTGTCTTGGGCCGACTAATTACACCAAACACATTATTTCTTACAGTAATCTTGAAGCACAATGCACAAGATTTTTTTTGGCAATTCATGTGAAGTTACTGCTCTGCAGAAAACTGAGGGAAGCTGTGGGAGGCCTGAGAGCCACTCTAGTATCTCACAAAAGATGGACACAATCAAAACCTCTTCTTGTTTCTGAGAACAGCAGGAGCTGAGCAACAAACAGCCAGAGTAAGGTTTGGCCTTCTATAAACGAATAATGGAGGCCGGACCTGTCTGAACTATTAAACATTAGACCCATCGGAATATCAGATTTTGTAATCACCAAATATCAGTCCTGGTTTTAAAGTACTTAAATCTCAAGGCTGGAACAAATGCTAATATTACATCATGTCCTATAGCGATGCGTTTGCCCTTACAATGAAGCTAAATTTCTATTTTTAAAAAAATAACTTTTGTTAAAATATGCAGTCACTATAAACTAATTCCCCTTACTATTTCACATACCAGAGTTACAACTTAATGACATCTTATGAAAGCAAAGCAAAACATGAGGAAAGCAAATAAGAGAAAAATGAAAAATAAGAGAGCTGTAGCTCTCAAACCCATGGGGCGGATCACACTTGTGTGAAAACATCTGCTGACTGTGTGTATTGAATAAGCTAAACAAATGTGACTTGTGATTTGCTATTTGGTGACGGGGCCATCTTGTGCAGCACACAAGATGGATGGGTGGAATGACAGGAACTCGCTCTGTGCAAGTTCCTGTCATTCCATCCACCCAGTCAGTCTGCCAACCAACCCAACAGACCAACCAAGCAAACAGCCAAAGAGGCAGCCTGTCATTCAGCAAGCGCCAACGCCACCAGGCAAATCTTCTCTCCTAGCTGTAATGAAGTGGAAGAAGCAGTTTCCAAAGACGACCTAAATATAGTTCCTTTCATGATCAAACGTAGAAGAGGTGGTGCTGCCTCAAAAGGAGCAATTTCCTAGTTATTCACCTCTGCTACGCCAGGGATGTTTAGGTCGGACAAAATGACCTGCTTCACAGAGAACCACGATCATTTTCAGCACAAATCATCTACTGCTGCACATTAAAGCTGGGAAAAGCATGGCCGAAACAACCCCGCCCAGCATGGTGTCAAGGTGCATCAGCAGGGCCTTTACTGACCAGAAAAGAAATAAAGAAATTCTCATGTAGAAATAAGCCTCACAGTTCCTAGCTGTCATGCAGCTTGATGCTGAATCAGATGATGTGAAGCATGATTGACGTCTATAAGCGGCAATTTGAGGTGAAAAGCCAAGCAGCAAACCACACCTCAGTCTAGTGTACACAAAACAGAGGCAGGGAAGAGGAAACCATGCATGGAGCTTAAAACAACAAACTCCTTTAAAGAGTATTCCAAGAACAACCCACAAAGCTGTTTCTAGGAAACAACCTGGCTTATTTCTAACAGAAACAAGCAACCCTGTGAGGGATGGCTATACAAACAGAGAGCTGATGGTAGAACTGCTAGAAACTAAAAAACAAACATACTATCATTTTTACTTTTGCTTTTAAAATAAAAGTGGTATGTTAGATATGTAAATAGTTCATGAGTTAACCAGAAAAAGTCAGTTAAAGCTGTCATCAAGTATTCTGGTCATTCATAACATAATTATGTATAATGTTAATAAAATTTCTTGAACGTGAGCATATTATGTACATTTTCACCTCCTTTCTTTATACAGAGACTCTACTAGAGTTGCTTTGCATGATTCACAGTTCAAAAATATTCCTTATTTCATAGACAGCAGTTTTAACTCCGCCCCCATACAAGACTATACCTCCCAACCAAGCCTGCTTTCTTCTGATTGGCTAAACCTTGCAGGAAATGGTGGGTGTGTCAGGCCAAAAGAAAGGTTACACTTTTGTACCCTTTGTAGTGAAAATGAATCCCAAAAAGGATTTATTCGATCTAGATTTTTTCTCACAATAATAAAAATACAGAGAACCAGAGGAAGAAAACAGATGAGATCACTCCAACTTGCATAAGATACACAAGAGCTCACAGCACTGAGGTCACCATTAGCCAGCTCCCAGCACACAGTGTTGGCCATCTGAGAGCCCTTAAATAGCATCATCTCTGAACAATATGTGATATTACACACAAACACACACAGAGGGTTTTTCTTCCATTCCCTGTCCCAGTGTGTATGTGTGTTTGTCCAAGTCCATGAGGTAATCTGACATTTGACAACTCCAGAACTGGATTGAAGACATCTGGTTTATGTTATATGTGGTTTCTGTTATTCTCTGTATCCATCTCACTCTCAATGATTTCCCTCTCAGGCGTTCCTAACTAAAAACCCTCAGATAACGTGACATGTGCCAAGGCCCTGCTTTAATGGCATAATTTGGTCAGTGGGACTCAAATAAGTCACCAAATTAACTGGAATGCAAAAGAGAAGGGCTGTGCAAGTGCAAGATGGTAAGAATCTAACTCTCAACAATACAATTAGCTAAACAAAGACGCTGGAGCAATGAGCAATTTTAAAGCACACGATGCGTTAACTGTCACTATGGTGACAACTGAGATAAAAGCTTGAAAAATAAAAATGAAAAAAATAAATTACAGAGGGGAGAAGTGCAGCATATCCTCTGTCGCCGTGTCCTCTGATCCATTTGCTTAGAAACACTAATTTTAGATGCACTTTGCGAGAAGAAGCAGAGGTATCAGCGAGGGTACATCTCAGCAGCAGCTCATCAATTAGACACGAGGAAGGCTGACGAACACAGTCACCAAAGAGATTCGACAGCTGTGCAGGTGGAGAGATCAGCGACTGTCATCAGGGAGTGCTACGAACAAGTTCAACTTAGCTCGACTCTCATTGGCTCGCCTGGCTTCACACAAACCTTATCATAAAGCTGATTATCCACCACCTCCTTAGGCTATGAGCCTGTTCAGCCTGTTAACAGTGCTTCTGCTCTTCACTTTTAACTCAGCTGTAAGCTGTCTACTTGGGTTCAAGTGCGGAGTTAAAGTTCAAGTTAACGCTACGGATGCCACCGGCTGACCTTAAGGGTTTCTAGGAATCAGACACGTTAAGACGTGATACAGTTAATGTTCCTTTCTGCTGTTTTCATTTACTTCCCTGTGACTTTTAGATCTGTATTTGAAAGCTCCAGACAGAGCTCACTCAGAAGAGAGGAAACTGTGTGACCTTATATATGAGGAAGTGACATGCGACATAAAACATTAAACCTGTGAAATCGAATCCTCTATCAATGCCACACTGATTCATTCAAAGCTTCCCCTTTAAAAACATTTTAATAGCACCTGTCCCTTTCCATTACAGTTAAATTAATAATTGTCTAATAAGTCAACTCAATTATATCTACCTGTTGGAAAGGTTTTTTTTTTCTATAAATAAGGAACATGCTAACGGTTTTGTCTTACTTCCTTTTCTTGCTATTGCCTCACAGCAAGAGAGCAGATATCAAGATTATTATAATCAAAACTGTGAGAAAACAATTAGTTAAAAGAAATACAAACTAAAATTAAAGACGTAAACTTTAGGAAAAAATAAACACTGACTGAAACAGTACAAAATAATAATACTAATGTCGTTAGTTTTTTTTTTTTTTTTTAATATGGTCAAATTTACCAAGACAACAAGCACAAAGATGTGTTGATGCGTATGTTTACGGAGACTACACCAGTGTTCAGTGAATTCTAAATCTAAATGCAATAAAAAACATTAAAAAAATAAAACCTCTGGTACAGGATATACCAAATACACATTCATTCACATTATTAAACAAAATGTTGTATTAATTATTAAAGCAGAAAATGCCAGAAACAGAAAAGTTTAAGCCTAACTTTTGAGTACACTGTAAAATTTGATGCATTTTTTATAAACTGTGCAAACTCACTGCCTCAAAGAAAAATGGACAGAAAATACAATGATAATCAACGCATAGGTAGGACAAGGCAGCTTAATATTATCTTGAGATTGCTTGCTTAAGTAAAAAAGCTAAACAAATGTAGGTAGAGATTTACCTACATTTGTTGTACACAAGCTTTTCTTCATGTGTAACGAGCTCAGTGTTTGCTCAATTTTTCAATGTCTCATACAGGAAATTACGTTTTATTAAAAACTTATTAATAACCCAGAATAACACAGAGAGGTAGGCAAGTAATAATTACATCACTCCAAAATGTAAAAAATGTAAACATTAGGATTATAGAAGGATTACGGACAGCTTTTGCGTTTACAGTGTTTGTATATATTGTAAAACTTGACCTGCACCCCTTAAATGAAACTCCCAAAAGCTACTGAAAGCCATTTCTTTAGGCCAGGCTGCCACCTGAAGGGACCACAGCAGGGTAACACACACACACCAGAGGGGCTTCCCAATATGAGGCGGCACGTGTTTGGAAGTGGTCAAAACACATGTGTCTCTCTGCCTTTGGTCCACACAAGTGTTCCACTGCAAAGTTCTGGAGGCTAAAAAACCAAATCCAAATTTCCCCACGTAACCCCAACATCCAGCCCACACCAAGTTTCATATTACTCTCCCTTCCTCTGTTGCACAGAACAGAAACTGTCTGTAATCAGTCCCTCTTTTGTGCTCGAGCAATCTGATCGGTTCGCTGTTCCCTCCGAAAATAGAGGACGATGCCGATTTTGCACCAAAAGCGACACAAGGACACAGGGCTGCCAGAAAGCTGTGATTAGCTCTCATCATTGCTGAGCTATGACTAATGTTCCACTGCTGATTTCTACCAATTGTGGTTAGAGGGGCAAGGCTGTGAAGACTGGCTTGTGTCTTCAAAGAATTCACTGTTTTGATGACAGATTTTAAACAGACCTGAGAAACTAGACTAAAAATAGCAGCAAGTTTATTGCAGATGTTCCATTTCCTCTGCAAGGCCTGAAACCTTGAATTGTTTCTGACCAAGTGCTGGACACATGCACTCTCTGCGACCGGTGTTACAATGCAAGATACGGCTTTAGAGGAAGGCAGTTGCACGATGCAGGAAAATATGCAGAGAATTTGGTTTCCTCTCGTATGTGGGTGGGTGTCTAAACATGCAACCCGAATATGAACAAGCACGGGCGATAATGCAGTCGTCAGTCTCTGTGTGAAAAAGGACTGAATTGCATCAGCTCTGCGTTCATGTGCGCCTGCTGCCCTGTTCTGTCATCTGGATCCTGAAAAATCTGCAGCTGCAGTGAATGAAAACTGGAGTGAGTGTGTGTGTTTATCCGGCTATTAAAAAATAAAAAAATAAAAAAAAATATATAAAATATGCCTGGGGAAATGGTTGATATTTGGTGGAAGGAGTCAAAGCCGATTATATTCCTATAGGGCCGGAGCAGCGGCTTGAACCAGCAGAGCAGCAAAACTGGCACAGAGGAAGAGGATGTAGGGGGGGAAGAGAGAGGGCAGCATACAAAGAGGGGAAAAGAAAAAAAACATGGAGCATGAAGAGACTGAAGGTAAACAAGAGGGACGAGAATTAGAAATGGTAAAAGCAGAAAAATATGGTATGGCGTTTTGGACCTAACACCGTTAAACTCTCAGTGTTTGTCAGATTTCATAATTAGCAGATTCCCTGCAAACAGTCACTGGGCAGAAAAAAAAGAAAAAGAGGGAAGTCGTAAGATGAGAGACGAAAACAAAGAAGAAAAAGTTGGATGCACGTGTCGCAGCCAATGGCGCATCATCCCCAGATGTTCCTTCCACTCAACCCAGTCAAGACCTCAAGGGTACATACAAGCCTGCCTGCGGGATAAAGGGCTGAAATAGAGAAATAAGAGTGTGGAGGGAAAGGAGCGACACGAGGGGATTTACACTATGTGACCTCACAACAACAAAAAAATATCTGTATCTGTAAAGAGCCTTCAGATGGGTTAGTATGTTGATGTTTGATAACTGTGAACTTTTTTTGGGGGGGGCGGGGGACTTAAAAAACTGGCCATCATGACTCCCTTTTATCTAATCTAATAGAGTCAAATGTGTTATCCATGGAGTATCTTATTCATGAGACACAGATTTCAACGCGCTTTAATTTTGCAGCTGTTAACTGCTAATGATCGAATGAACTGATAGAAAGAGCAGATTGGTGAGTTTTGTGTGGCTGCCGTAGCTTCACAACAGCTACAGTGACTCCAGGCATGCTTGCAAAAGTATGGCATGAGTTTGACTATCGTATGGCAAAACTCGAATGTCCATTCATTGAAAATCAGACTTAAGTACACAGTTTGCTGCGATAGATACTATAAGGTAATGAAAGTATGCACACGGGGCAAATACAATCACAGCGGAAGAAGTTTGCTGTGCTTGACGTGCAATCATGTGCAAGTGGGAAAAGTCCTGGAGAGGCTCAGTCCACGTCAAACTAAAACAGGCAGGTACGCACAAGATGTGGAGGAAGTAGAGGAGAGTGAGACTTTCTGCCAAGAATGCCACATCAAAGCTGAACTCTTAACATGCATCGGGTCATCGCCAACACCCTTACTTACTTTACTTTATTGATTTATATAGCACTCTTGACAGGATAAAAACCACAAAGTGTTTCACAATAATATATAACAGATAAACATAAAACAGTACAATCAAACATACAGAACAAATCTAATTAAAAGCTAGTCTAAATAAATGAGTCTTAAAATGATGTTTAAAAGAATAAATACAATCCAGGCAACGTAAAGATGGAGGGAGAGACTCCCACAGCCTGGGGGCCATAGCTCTAAGAGATCTATCACCTCTGGTTTTAACTAACTACCAACAGCCTTTGATTAGATGATCTCAGGCTGCGAGAGGGAGTGTGAGGTCCTAAAAGATCAGAAATATAGAGAGAAGCGTCATGATTCAAAGCTTTAAAAGTCAGTACTAAGATTTTAAAATTAATTCTAAAATGTACTGAAAGCCAGTGTAGTGAGTATAAAACTGGTCTACTGTGCTCTCTTTTTCGTGTCTTTGTTAAAAGCTTTGCCGCAGCATTCTGGACTGACTGCAGACGGTCAAGATTCTTTTTGCTTTAAAGAGCCAGAATACTGCCACTTAACTTTGGTACTGGGAGCAAAAAAAAAAAAGAAGATAAAATTATCCTCAAAAAATTAATCCTTAAAAATTAAAGTTGAGATTAAAGTTGGTTGGTGAATGACTGAATTAAGAATGGGTGAGACTGAATGGTACGTCAAGACCGATGATGCTAGGTTTTTAAACGCTAAAGTTTAGTCTTCAGCACTTCTGTTATAAGATGTATCGATGTCCACTCTAACCTGTGAGACACTGTAAGACATAAGATACTAACTTGCAAAGCCACCCTTACTGCTTAATGTGCTGCTATACCAAGGCTTTAGAGCAGAGTACTGACAGCCACAACCACAACTAGAAAGTAAATCTGTAAGAAACACTGAAGGGCGAAACTAAAACACTGAGAAATACAACACAGATCCAACAGCTGTAAAAGCAATGGTTCAAATTCTGGTTTCGTTTATGCTGCTATGCAACATTCAAAGATTTTAGGGTGATGAAAGTCAGGATTCGTGGGAGGATTTTAGTGTGTGGGAGTGGATAGCATCTCTCTGCAACTTATTAGCAATGAATTGAATTGCATGTGTATTTTATTAGTTTTCATCTGTACACCGAGAATCCAGGCCTTCAAAAACAAGATGCTATCCAGTCTAATCTAAACCCAAGTAGAAAAATGTATTTATTATTAAACTGATAATAGTGACGTCCTGTTGTGAGGTACATTGGACACACAAGTGGCTTTGGAAAATGAGGAATATCGAGCAGATGAATAAAGAGAAAATAAGGCACAGTGAGAGAGCCACCAGCAACTCCCAGCAGAAGCACTATCCTCGTCTCTTTCCTTTGTTGATACTGAGGATTGGATCTCATCTTTCACTGAGAACATTAAACAGAAAATCAAGCCGATCGATAGCTGAAAGAGACAAAGCGGCAAAGATGCCGCGAGCGGTGAATGCAAGCATCTCTGTTTGGCCGGCGGCGTCTGAGAGACAGCGAGCTGCAAATCAGCCAAACATCACCAGTGGTGTGGCTGAGACGGAAGAGACATTGATAACCTTAAACACTCGCAAAGGGAAGAGAAATACATCGCAGGGGGAATGAAACGGAACAAGTGAGAGTCGTGGGAGAGTTAGATGCTGCAAATCACCACCTGACCGTTCGTTACATCTATCTCTATGCCTGGTGTGTGTGTGTGTGTGTGTGTGTGTGTGTGTGTGTGTGTGTGTGTGTGTGTGTGTGTGTGTGTGTGTGTGTGTGTGAGTGTGAGAAGAAGGAGATTACATAGACTCCATGCCAGGGGCAGAACTTTGGATGAAACATGGTTAGAGAGGTTGATTAGCTACATTAGCAACAGCGTGGTGAGACATGGCATCACATGCAGTTTGACCAGGCCCCATCTGCTTACTGCTAAGAAGCAATCTAAAGGCCACCATAACAGACATCTGTGCCCGTTGTCTTTGGCTGAAGAAAAATTGTACCATGTTAATGTAATTCCTCAACCTCTAATGAAGCTTGTACAACACACAACGCAAGGCAGCTGCAATCTCAAGACAGAAGGAGCTCTTCACAATGTCTAAACAGTTGGCAGGGAACTACCAGCATTGTATGCAAATCATTCATGGCCTTATGTGGCTAAAGACCTGGTTCATTTTTATTTCAGCAATGTGAGATTTAAAGGCGTGAGGAGTTAAAGACTCCTCACTCCAGTAGTTTTGGTTTGTAGTCTCTCTATGCGCCTCTTTTCTGTTCCCTCTTTCCATTGGAAACGGCGCAGTCCCAGAGCTGCTGCTCAGCTCCATCTTGATAGCAGCCTCCCTGAAAGGCAGGCGTGTTGCACTCACTGTCCAGATTCTTATCTCTGTAATTGCGTTCCAGTCAGGGAGGAGCGCCGGTGGAGCTGGCAACAGCACTGCCCCTGCTCCAAGACAGAGGACATGCTCCAATGGAGGCTCTGGAGTGCTGGGGCCTTTAGTTCAACTATCAAGAGAGACATTGGTGCAGCTTTGTCAGCTTTGACATACATTCAGGCTCCAGATGTCTCTGAAGGGTGCCACTGGTTGTTTTAGGCCAATAGGCCACTGCAAGTTCACTGAGATGAGTCACAGGTCCAGCTACGATTTCTGTGGAACAGGGCAGTTCAAGCCAAGAGTGCTCTGACAATGTTTTATCACGCTTGCCTGCAAAGGCAGGGCTCATTAACCGCCACCTAATGTCACAAAACCCGCTCCATCTAAGAAGTCTAGCCTTCCATAAACCTCTACAAATATTACATCTATTTTTTTTTTATTCCATTTCCATGTAATTACATGTAAGCTTTTTCTTCACTACAGCTGCAATTAGCTACTGATTAATCTGCTAATTCCTTGGTTTGCAAAAATGTAATTAAGCTGTAATTAATGACAAGGTTTTATGCTCAAATTTAGGACTGGGTCATAATATTACATTTTGTTTGTGTGTTTGTTTTTAATTACATATATTAATGCATAGATATATCTTCATAATGGAGATGGAATGGGACAATATTGTTGATATGGTTATGCTTTGATGTTGTATTACGTCTCCATCTGTACTTCACAGAGCAAGACAGTGCTGCTCTTTCAACAATGGATATAAATTTATATAATAAAGTTTGACAGGACACATTTATGTAATCTTAATCTGGGGCAACAGGTGCAAAGTTTGTTGATTTGCAGAAACTATTGCACACAGACTGTGGCGGCTTTCGCCACAGTCTGCTGAGTTTTTTGGGTTTTTTTATTATTTCACAGAAATCTGGCGCTGCTCGATACTTTCACTGTTGATTTGACGAGTACATTCAAATACACCACTAAATAACCAATCAAAGCAGCAGCAGACAGCTCAAATCTTTTATGAGGCGAACTTCCTCATTTTGTCAGTGGAGTCTGGTGGAGCGTAACAGCTCTGCTTCCTCGTCGTAAAGGCCCGTCTGACAGCAGGTGAAGCAGTGAAAATGTTCTAAATATAGAATCCACTGAAACAGATATTGATTCCTTCTGTTTGGTGGCTAAAATTCATTTTGCTGCCAGCCGTGCCCACAGCAGAGTACGGCTTTATTTTCTGTACAGGTGGGGGGTGTAAATACTGCCATCAGCTACAGGTAACACAGTAACTGCAGATCAGAACCTTATGCAACCCCAAACAGACTGCAGTATTGTTACCCCAAGTAAAAAAACAACAACAAAAAAACAATGTTGTTATTTTGAACATGAGAAAGAATATGCACAATGGTTTTAATGCGCTTACTGAAAACCGCTCCCGAATGAGAAACAATATGACTCCTGGTCTAAGGAGCTTGGAAAGAAAAGCATCTGGACATCTTTCACATCTCATCCAAGAAGCTTCAGAACTGAAGAAGCTTCTCTGATCAGAGGTGAAACGTCGTCAAGAAACTGAAAGATGTCCAGACGATTCAATGCATAACACTAACTTGACAATCTTGATCGACTGAATATCAACTATCAACTAAATCAACCGATGAGTCAAACATTTCGGCTTCACTAACAATTATAACAGCTTCTTTTAAAACGATCCCTGTCTTTTTTTTTTTAAAGCCCAGAGTACTCTGGCTTTTGAACACATCATTTTGAGTCATTTCACTGTACAAACGTTTCTATTAGTGAAAGAGCAGAGAACTCATAGAGGTACAGTCAAAGGCAACCTTCCAAAGATGCTAAAGAAGAGCAGAAAATTGCTTTAGTGCCAGGCAAACAAACCAAGGCAGGTGAAAGGATGTGGCATTAGAATGACTGCAAAGCAGGCTTTGAATATCACAGAAACAGGAAGAGAAAGTGAGGGTTTGTTTTTTTTACTGAGCAATTCTGAAAGTCGGACACCGTCTGGAACCGTTACTATATTGATTACTGTTTTTTCATTATCACATTTTCTTTTTTTTAATTTGCATTTGTTTCAAAATGATGCATCCAAGGTTTACCGCGGCTCACCACAGGCCTGTGCAGGGTGGTTACATATATAGTTATAGAATATAGTTAAAGCCAAAAAAAAGAAAAAGAAGATGAAATAACAGTTTTTAAACAAAATAAAAAACAATTAATCTGTTTAGTTACTCAGCCATAAGATTTTTAATGCGACGCTGCCTTTTCTTTTAGATCTGTGGGCAGGTGATCTATGTTCTCTTCCCTGGAGGAAACTTCAACGGCTTCAATTTTCTAATAGAAACTGCCCTGCCCGTATATATGACTAGAACTTAATTTCCTTGGGCAGCTCTGAAAACAATATACATTCATTTCACACACTTTGGTCATGTAATTTACTCGGTGTTGCCTTTCAAATGTTCTACACTGTATCTCTTTGAATTCACTGCTATAAGAGTGAGTGGCCTGTTTATATCCTTGACAGGTATTTTCATCACAAACACTCACACTTTCATTCAACTCTACATAATTTTGTCGTATTCTTACCGTCCTTTGTCATGTGAAATAACAAATTCACAAAGGCCTCATCAGCACTTCCAAAATGATGGCGGCAGCACAGCACAGCAGTTCTCATTAGAATTACACTAATGCCAGTGTTTCTTTGAACATCTCAATCAGTCTAATCCAATTCTGCACATACTGCTTCGCTGTGCAGCTTCACATTCCTACTGTTTAATGCTGCGCAAACAACTGAGAGCAAGTCCCTCAGAGGGGTCTCAGAAAAACCAACACCTCATTCTCTCAGCTGGGCTGAATTCATCATCTGAAAGCTGGCAGGAAAATCAATGAAAACTAATAAAAGGGTCATGCAGCGTGAACACAGGCCTTATTTGAATCAAGTCCAAGGATGCGGTCTGGACCCATCAAGTGCAGTGGCAATACTGGGAAAGTTTAGCTAGCTGCATGCCGCAGGAAAGATATTGACTAGAGTAGTTTTAAAGAAATTTTCTACAGCCACAATCAGCTTATTCCCATTTCTCAGTACTGTGTATGTATCAAACACTTCTAAAAGGATGAGTGCACAGAGACATTTATAGTCTTTCTAAGTGGCACAGGATCAATGACCACTGGAGCCAGGAAGGTGTCTGATTCTAAGCTTGTACTGATAACATTTACAAATCCAAATACAAAATAAATCCTTTAGACTGCCCCCCACCTTGGCACAGCATGCACACAAACACTCTATTCCAAAGCGAAAGAAGACTGCCGCACATACCTGCCACGTTTACTTTCTCTGAGTTTGGAGCACTGGGCGTAATAGTGCTGGTGCCGTTGCTCAGGTTGGGCCCTGTGCCATTGTAGATGTTCTCCACCTTGGACTCTAGCTTGCCCAGCCTCATCATGATGTTATCCAGCAGGACTGCGAGAGTCTTCTTCAGGTCTGCAAAATGAGAATGTTAAATTTTATTTCTCTCCAGCAAAAAAAAGCGGTGTGTCAGGTCCATGAGTTGGAGTAGAGTGCTTAAGTTGTCAAAGAGCTTAAGTTGTCAAAATCAACCTTTAATCTAAAAAGTGGTGGGAAAGGCATCGATGGGGGATTTCTTCTAAAAGCTGAAAGTGTTGTGTGACTAAAGCAAACATTTTAAGGGAGAGGAATAAAAACCAGGCTAGAAATTTCTGAGAATTTTATAAAACCAAAGTTGGCACGTATCTTGCCCCTGTTTCCAGAAAACCAGTTACTTTAATGGTACAACTGCACACTTGAGGTTTCAGCTGTGTAGTGGCAGGCATACTGGTACTACGGGATAGACGTAGGCAAGTGTATCTTTGATTTTTTTTCACTTGCTCAATCCATAAAATATGATATTTGCTCAGTGCTCTTGTGGAATGAGAAAGAGAAGCTGTAACTTTGGACTGTAGCTAGCAACACTGTGAGATGGTAGTACTTCTTCTGCTCTGGTGCAAGGTGGTTCACGTGTAGCTTCATGGAGCTCAACGAAGCAGAACAAGGACTACTACCGCCAGCTGCCATCTGAGTGTGAGATAGTCACCAAGTGGCACAAGTTGCTCCTAGAAGGATTTTGACTAAAGTCCTAACGCTTTTGTTTTAAATTTGGGGTCTCCAGCTTAAGTATCATGGTCCTGGGTCATTTTGACCCAGCATTCTTTGTTTCCTTGTGTTTCTGTATCATGTTAAGTTCAATGTTTTACGGCTTAATTACCACAAAACGGAAAGGATAGTAGTTTCAAGATTACATTCTCTTTCTTTTGTTCTCCACATACTCCAAACACTGTTTATTCGTTTGCAGCAAAAACCAGCTCAAATATGGTTGGTCAATTATGATATTTCTTTAGAAATCGACACAAACGTGCCATTAAAGCTGCCATCTGTAGTATGAGCAGTGGTATTCAGCCAGGACAAGCAAGGCAAGTAGAGCTTGCCTTTCTGTAAAAGTCCCCACATGGAACTGACTGAGGAAAATTGCTCAGCTATCTCTGACAATAAATAGCTTCAGCTTCAATGACAAGCTCAGGTCCTACAACAACACATTCTTGAGGCTTCAGGGACCAGCTTCCGGCTCATTTAATTATTAATGGGGAGCACCCGAGTCTTTGCAAATGACTTCCTGTTCCTCCAGTTTTGTGAGGGTCTTTGCATTTCCACGTAAATCTTTTCTAAATTTACTTTCATAAAACACAACCATGGCAAAATGCAGAACATGTAGGAACGTTCCTGACCAGTAGCCAGATAGATGAGGCCATATTTAGATTATATTTGCACAGTCACAATGCTTAAATACTGTATTTTTGGACCCATTTATCAAGGTACTTGTCTTGATACTTTAACCTGTAACAAATGCACTGGCATTTACAGAGAAATGTTAAAGCTGCTGGAAATGCTACTCAGAGCACAGAGTATCCCCTACCATTGGAAAGCAAGGGTACATAGGTAACAGACGCAAGTCTGCTTCTATGAATACATCCACTCAAAAAGGTTATGCTAATGACTACCAATGGAGCCAAAGGCCATTACACAGCTATGCAAACAATGATAGCATTGAAGCTACAGCCAACAGTTGTTATTTATATTAGCCAGCAAAGCTAAGAGAGGTTACATAAAGATAACTTAAATGCAGCAACATCAGGAACACAAATGAATATTAGCGACAGTTTAAATGTCATGTTATGTAGTTAACAGAGAGAAAACGCCTACGCTTGCTAATTTTCATTGAGAGAAAAGGTCTGAGATACTCTTAAAAGCCATAGCCAGTTATATTATTTGTATATTGGCTTAAATATCTACTGAACTAATCCAAAATGACTCAGGGTTGCTTTACTCAGAAGATGGTAATTGCTGCTTGTCTGTCACATGTAAACACCACTTTTTCCCGCGCCATGATGCATTTAACACGCCATTTTTCATCACGTCAGACAGATTGGCAATAGGACAACGAGGCCTGGCACAGCACCACCAGTATGTTTCGTGTGAAGGGAAAGGCCAGAGCATTTGTCTGATTTGGACGAGCCGAGGTATGCTGGGAGGAGCAGATGTACAGAGAGCAGCTCGGTGACACCAGGAAGAATCCAAACGGAAAGCTTTGCCATGCCAAGCTATTGGGCCGAACATAATATATTCACCCCAGAAACAGAGCCCTGACTTCAGGCCGAATAACACAGAGATTCATTAGACTTGTTTCAAATTTCATTTGGTACGTCTTTCCAATAGGAGAGCAAAAGATAGAAACTTCTAGCTTATGTGACAGATGTATGAAGTTATAGTGTGCATATGTTAAATGTTCCTCACAACAAGAGTCCAAACACTGTCCATGGTCACTCCAGTTAAACCAGACTTACCTGAGCAAGCCAGTAGGGTAATTTACCAATTGTGTTTATTACCATTAAGCATGAGTACTGGAACCAGTATTAAATAGGCACACACAGACACCTAGACAAAAAGGTACAGCTATTGATATTTATGCAATGTTAATATATGCGATACCAACATAGCTGACATTTTAAAATTCCTAAGTGTCACTGGTAATGACACTTAGGGTCAAGGGATTATTCTTGATGTTGCCATGTTTCTCTGTGCTCTACTGTCATGGCTGACAGAGCAAAATGTTCAAAGGTTTGTGCTCACTTTACTGTATTTAATGAAAAATGGAGCTCAGTGTGATATTCCGCATGTAAAAGGTTAGATGCTCTGTAAAAGCCCTGACACATATACAAATCTGACTTTAAACTAAATTTGAATCAGTGCAGTGTAGTTGGCTGCTTTAGGTCTGATGCTGATGAGATTTGCCAAACTGTTAAAGCAACTGTTTCAACCTCGAGTCAAGATGAGACTGTTTTGATGAAGTTAGGATACAGTTAACATTCCTTTTTTAAAGCGTATTCAAATGATCTTATCCTTTGTTTTTTGGTTTTGTTTTGGGTTTTTTTCAGAAAACCAACAGCCCCAGCTTACACAAAGCCGGTGGACTATGTAATCAGACTCTATGCATAAAAATTGCCACTTTCCATATATCATTAGATTTGGAAGAGGCAGTAGCTATACCCTCTCTGTTGAGCAACAACACCTGCAGGTAAGAACCATAACAAATTCAGTTTGTTTGGGTTTTTTGGACATTTTCTGGAATGCACTAAAGGTTACGACATCCGATTTCTGAGGAATCTCGATGTTATGACCCAGTGATGTGTTTGTTGGTGTTGTGCCTCCCACCGGAGGATGGTGGCGGTATTTTCCCTTTTTTCTCTCCTAGGAGGTGGACACCTGGGCGTGGCTGCTAGGTATCTGGGTGGAGTCTCTACACACCTTCCGACTGGATAATTGATGGACCACCTCCAGTACTTAACGTCCGGATGACAGTCACCTGGGAGTGCTGTTTGGAACCCCGTTGACTCGGTCACAGAGTTGTGTGTTGTGTCATTGTAGTGCAGGCTGGAGTATTCACGTGTACCTCTAGCCTTGCCATGTAAATAATTGTAAATAAGTTAACCAGTGGCGGTCACTTTTTTGTTCCTTTGCTGTATAACTTTCACTGTCGCAGCCTAGTAGGCGTGAGAAGCCGTTTTCTTTTGTTGAACAAGTTTTCTCCTGTTTTTCGTTAGATAGTTAGGTAAGTGACTTGTCTTTTGTTTTGGCTTCTTTTTATTTTGGTGTAGGGAAGACTAGGGATTGTTTTATAGGGAGTTTTGTTTATTGTTTTGGCATTGCTCACTGCTGATGAAAATAAATGGCTGCTTAAATACTTAAAAAAGGTGTCGTTGTTGGGGTTTGTGCGTGGGTGGGAAGTGAGTGGGGCAAACTATTTGTTACGTTTATTTACTTGCCGGGACCAGAACGTAACATATTGGGGGCTCGTCTCTTTTGTGTTCTTTTTGTGGCTTGTTTTCTTGGTTGGCGGTTTTTTCTTGTGTGGGGGGGTGTGTGTGTTAGGATGGAGTTTAAGTTGGAGGAATTCACTCTGAGCCCGTCTGCAGAGACGTTGGGTAGGTGTAAAAAGGCTGACCTCTTGCTTATTGCTGATTTCTTTGATGTGACTGTGCCGTTGACTGCAAAGAAGAAAGAGCTTAGGGAGCTCCTATGTGGCCAGTTGACGGACAAGGGGGTGTTTGGTGAGCCGGGTCCTGGGGGGGGGGTTGAGCTGGGGGCCGTGGCTGGTGTGTCTGCCCCACTGAAAAATCTCCCTTCTCCACCTAGCCCACCTAGCCCTTCTGCAGAGGAGCTGCGGGTAACGCTGCGCATTAGGGAGGTGGAGCTAAAGAAACAGCAGTTGGAGGTGGAGGCTATGCACTTGAGGATCAGGGCTCTGGAGGTAGAGAGGGGAGCCTCTGTGTCTGCCAGTCCGCCTGTACCTCGGTCAGCCCCGCAGCCACCATCTCCGCAGGCACCCTCCCCGGAGTCATCATCCCCGCAGTCGCCATCTCCGCAGCCACCGGCCTTGATGCCAGGTGGTGGCTTTGATGCGAGTAAACACATCAAAATGGTGCCGGCGTTTCGGGAAACTGAGGTGGATTCGTATTTCACAGTGTTTGAGCGTATCGCAGGTGCGCTGCACTGGCCAAAAGATGTGTGGTCTCTTCTACTCCAATGTAGATTGGTGGGGAAAGCTCAAGAGGTGTGCACCGCTCTTTCTCTGGAGGACAGTTTTGACTATGATATGGTGAAGGCTGCTGTCCTGCGTGCTTACGAGCTTGTGCCAGAGGCTTACAGGCAGAGATTTAGGAATGGGAAAAAATCCGCCAACCAGACCTATGTGGAGTTTGCCAGAGAAAAGAAAACTCTGTTTGATAAGTGGTGTCATGCTAGAGCAGTAAACACCTTGAATGACCTGCGTGAGTTGGTGACGTTGGAAGAGTTCAAAAACCAACTACCAGACACTGTGGTAACCTACTTAAACGAACAGAAGGTTACGACTCTCACCGCTGCTGCTATACGGGCTGATGAGTTTGTGTTGACACACAAAGTGGTGTTTTCGGTTCCTGCTCACAGTTTTCCGTCTTCCAGTAGCCCGCCCAGATGGTCTCCAAGGGGCACCCGCCGTGCCATCCCCTCATCCATTGAGAACTGCGTGTGTTTTTTTTGCCATGAGCAGGGACACCTTATTGCGGTTTGCCCTGCTCTGAAGAGAAAAGAAATGACCAGGGAGGGTACATCTCCTTCCCCAATAAACCTTCTACAGACAAACTCTCCTACTTGGGGGGAGGTGATGGCACCCGAAAATGATAAAGTAGATAAGGGGTTTAAGCCGTTTGTGTCAAACGGCTTTGTTTCCTTGATAGGAGAAGATCGGCGGACTCCTGTCAGTATTTTGCGAGACACTGGTGCGAAACAGTCGCTCATTCGTGAGGGGGTCTTACCGTTT
Source organism: Mchenga conophoros (assembly GCF_057382185.1). Taxonomy (NCBI): domain Eukaryota; kingdom Metazoa; phylum Chordata; class Actinopteri; order Cichliformes; family Cichlidae; genus Mchenga; species Mchenga conophoros. The sequence continues at coordinate 34,463,012 of NC_140547.1, forward strand.
TCAGCTCAATCCTGTTGTGGGGCGGATGTGTTAGCCCGGGGAGTTAGGATGTGTGTAATACGGGTTCCTTTACACTTGGTGCAGCTTTCGTCTCAGTTTTTGTCTGGTGAGGTTAAGCTTGGGGTGCGACCCCAGTTACCGGTTGCAGGTATTGACATCATCTTGGGAAACGATCTAGCTGGCGGCACAGTTTTTCCGTCGCCAGAAGTAGTCGATATACCACTTACAGATAACAGTGGTTTCGATCGTGCCACATCAAAGGCTGTTCAAACCGTCAGTGTAAAGACATTTAGGCAGAGGAGAGGTGCGAGTGGATCCCAGCAACAGCAGCAGCAGAATAGGAGGCAGCCCAAGGGGACGAGAAGAACAAATATTCAAACCACAAGGGTCGCTGAAGCCACCATGCAATCAGACCCAAGTAGATTCACTTTTCAGGACAGTCAGCAGCAAAATGCTGAAACCAGGCCACCTGCTAGAAAAAGACAAGGACCTCGACGGCCTAGGGACCGCAGAAGAGGCCAGCTGATGGTGGCTAATGCTCCATCTCCCACCCTTAAATTTGACACAGACTTTGATTTTGATTCCTCCAACGCGCAATTCATTAAGGAGGCGCTTGAGAAGAAGTTACAGGAGGGGCTGAATCTAAAAGATGGGAATTCTGAGGGAAGGGAAAAGGAGGGGTTGCAGCTGAGTTCAGGGGAGGATCATTTTGGTCCAAAGTGCTACTATGACAAAGCAAAGTTTTTCTTTGACAACATCTCATCTGATAATGGGCTCAGACTGACGTGGGCAGAGGAGCGAAAGCGCAATCTGGAGACTTTTGGTGTCCCTGGGCGGTTCCTGAGGGGCCAAGGATTCAGAGGTGGACGCCAGTGTTTTGGGGGCGGGTGCAGTGCTCGTGCAGGAGGATGAAAATGGCATTGACCACCCAGTCTGTTTCTTTTCTAGAACATTTCTAAAACAGCAACCAGCGCCTCATGCGTTGGTCCTTACTCCTACAGGATTTCAACATTGAGATCCGATATATAAGAGCTTAGAGAATGTTATGGCTGATGCCCTCTCTAGGTCGTAAATCAAACATCTTTGTGTGGGGTTGGATGTTTGATTTTTTTTGGGTGGGGGAAACTGTTATGACCCAGTGATGTGTTTGTTGGTGTTGTGCCTCCCACCGGAGGATGGTGGCGGTATTTTCCCTTTTTTCTCTCCTAGGAGGTGGACACCTGGGCGTGGCTGCTAGGTATCTGGGTGGAGTCTCTACACACCTTCCGACTGGATAATTGATGGACCACCTCCAGTACTTAACGTCCGGATGACAGTCACCTGGGAGTGCTGTTTGGAACCCCGTTGACTCGGTCACAGAGTTGTGTGTTGTGTCATTGTAGTGCAGGCTGGAGTATTCACGTGTACCTCTAGCCTTGCCATGTAAATAATTGTAAATAAGTTAACCAGTGGCGGTCACTTTTTTGTTCCTTTGCTGTATAACTTTCACTGTCGCAGCCTAGTAGGCGTGAGAAGCCGTTTTCTTTTGTTGAACAAGTTTTCTCCTGTTTTTCGTTAGATAGTTAGGTAAGTGACTTGTCTTTTGTTTTGGCTTCTTTTTATTTTGGTGTAGGGAAGACTAGGGATTGTTTTATAGGGAGTTTTGTTTATTGTTTTGGCATTGCTCACTGCTGATGAAAATAAATGGCTGCTTAAATACTTAAAAAAGGTGTCGTTGTTGGGGTTTGTGCGTGGGTGGGAAGTGAGTGGGGCAAACTATTTGTTACGTTTATTTACTTGCCGGGACCAGAACGTAACACTCGATCACAGCACTAGCGAGTTGGATCATAGCATGAGCTGAGAAAGTTAAATTGCAATACTTTGAGAACTTTAGGGGGATTATCCCAGCCCTTGACCCTGGAGGAACATTAATAAACACCAGCACATCTGCTTAGTAGGAAATGAAAAACATCAGTGACTATAACCACCATCATGTCTTTATTTTATAGTAAAATGTGGAGAGTAGCATCGATAGGAGTATTTATCAAGTGAGGAAGTAATATCTGTCACTATAATTACTATAGTTAAACGTGAGGCTTCACTGTAATTAAATGTGAGATTGTGATTCAAAAACCTTCATCAGGCTGTGTGTTGCTGTGAATAATGCTTTGACCTGTCGTTGTGTGCATTAAATGTGCTGCCAGGTAAGCTGGATGAGTAATGGCACACCTAGGGAAACATTTCTGCCGGCCTCCATCCTTCTTATTACTGATGCACTTGCAAAAACAAACCCTGCAGCAATAAACATAGTGAAATTCATTCTGTTATAAACAATAGTGTCAAACTAGGCAATGATGTGGTTACACAATCACCTGGGACATTTCATTAAGCTCGTGAGCATTAAAAAGAAGTGAAGTGATGACCTGGAGGACTGAGAACCTTCACAGACATATTAAAAAGAAGTGATTACACAGAAACATAAGCCCAAAGCATTTATCAGCAACCCCTGTTCTTTCCTATCATCCACAACCAAAAGCTCAATCCAGCCAGGCAGTGGGCTCCATCTGACTGACCGTAGCAAAGAGCAGGGAAGCACATGGTGACCTACCATCCTGGAGAGGACGAAGAAAAGCAACATACCGAGGCTGCCGGGCCAAGCACAGAGCACAAGAGCTTTATATGTTTCCCAACCATGAAAGAAATCCACAATAGCTTGATAGCTACGTGGTAACAGCAGATCGTTCCAACCAGTTCCATGGATCAGTTTTGGAAAGGCGGAAGAGTAAAGCTCATATCCAATCATATTCATTTCTAACAGCCTTTTTATTCAGGTTTAAAACTGACGCTGGCTGGTCAAGTGAGATGACATGACTGAAAAACTCTGCTTTCCCTGTCAGCTGCTCAATCCCTCATAACGTTATGTTCACTTGATGGGAAGCTTTCATTGCACTTGCAGTGACCTAACATTTTCTACTAGCATGATCATAAATGGTAAATAAAATGGTAAATGGCCTGTATTTGTATAGCGCTTTACTTAGTCCCTAAGGACCCCAAAGCGCTTTACACGTTCAGTCATCCACACATTCACACACTGGTGATGGCAAGCTGCATTGTAGCCACAGCTGCCCTGGGGCGCACTGACAGAGGCGAGGCTGCCGAACACTGGCGCCACCGGGCCCTCTGACCACCACCAGCAGGCAACGGGTGAAGTGTCTTGCCCAAGGACACAACGACCGAGACTGTCCAAGCTGTTGAATTGAAACATTGAATGAGTTGAAAGAAAACAGCAGCGCTACTGACAGTTCAGCCTATCCTTAACAACTCACTTGAGTATCAGTGTCATAAATCAGAAGTGAGCTTGTCTAACTTTTCAACTTGTATCAGACTCCTTTCATTAAGTTTTAAAGCTTCTTCCATAGTAAATAAAGCTGGACGATTCTCACTTGGCATTGACACCTGAGGTAAACGGTGGACTGACTCTGGGGCAGATCCAGGCCAAACAGCAGCAGAAACACGCCAGCTGGCGCTATGGAGTATGACATGTTTATAATGTTTTGATCTCTCTTGGATAACTAAAACATGTTTGTCCTGTAGCAGCCACTGTAGCTAGGGTTATGCACTTGAAGTGTGAGATGTAAGATAACCGAAGCCAGTTGACTGCAATCTACTGAAATATAATTGAAACATTTTACACACTGAAAACTAAAACAGAAGACTTAATAAAGCAGGAACACAATGTCCACTTTAAAGTTGCTTGAAGAAATGAGCTTGAAAGAAATTATAGTTAGGAAGCAAAACAGGGAATTCAATATACTTGTACTAAAGGGATTTCTACCAATCAGAACCATATATTTCAAATGTAATTCACAAATCCACTTTCTCATTCACTTATTCAATTTAAGGTTACAGGGTGCCGAGTCTAACACAGCTTTCATACAGTGAAACGTATTTTACATCCTAAACAAGCTGCCAGTTCAATGCAAGGCCAATCCAGAGACACAGACAATCATTCATGCTTACAGTCACACCTATGGCCAATTTAGAATCACCAATTAATCTAACAAGCATGTTTTTGGACTGTGGGATGAACCTGGAGTACCCACAGAGAACCCATGCAGTCACACGAAGAACATCTCCACACAAAAGGCCCCAGCCGGCTGATGATGTGAACCCAGGACTTTCTTGCTATGTGGGAAATCAGCTACGAGTGGTTCTAAGTACTCCCCCACTAATTCAATCTTCCTAAAAATACACTTTTACCTGTTGATGAATTCAGTTCATATAGTAGCACAGGATTTTTAAAAATCTAAATATAACCCTGAAGATGTTTTTAAACACCCGCAGAGAGAAAGAAATACCTGAAATCTTTCAGCGACTGGCTGTGTACAAAAAGGCTTGGACTCACTGATTAGATGCTTCTCAACATGTGGGTTTCTTAAAATTATCCTGACCATTAAAAGCAACTAAGTGGCCCAAATCAGCTTTCAGGAGTTACAGTATTAAAACCACATGCATTAAGATGGCATGGGTCATTTATGGGTGGTAAAGGAGGAAACGCTGTTTCCCAGTAAACTCATTACGAATTGTATCAAGCCAAACACAGGAAGCACAGAGGATCCCAGTGCTCGGCTATCTAATCAAGGACTTGAAATGGACTGTGATGGGATATTGGACGCCGGTCAGCAGACTGCTACAGCAGTGTGAAAATCAATCGATCATATAAGGGAACAAAACAAACTGGACAGGAATCTGTTCCCTGGAACGACAGGCTGATGTATTACAAATAAATCTATGGATGGGGCTCAGACCACTTTACCCCAAACAAATCACAGAGTTTACAGGAGGATAGGTCCCATGCAAATGTACTTCAAGTCTGGGCAATGAAAGCAGCACAAACAAGCAATAATAATGACTTAATATAATAATGCAGATGTTGAAGTTTATTTCCTCCAAGCAGCTCAGATGACACTGCTGAGTTAAATGTTTTAAGCAGAGCCTGATTACTGGCAGTAATTTGGAAAGGAAGACGTTTTGCGTAGGGACCTGAATTTTTTCCACATTCTGCATGCACTTGAAATACATGAAATAAACAAAAGCAGTTTAATGCGTGTCAGAAAAGGGGGGGAAGCAGAAATTTGACACCCTATGCTACCAGCGCACTTGTTTCTCTTCTCTTCTCGCTCTGGCTCCTTCTTCACGTTCCTAATCTCCAGGAGCTCTACTGTATCCTGTTGTTTCTCTGGGCATTAGAGAACAATCAATTCCAATCTCAGGTTTCTAATGAAGCCTCCCATTGAGCCATACAGGTCTATTAATGGCATGAATAACTTATTGATGGCTCTTCTGGACCTGTGCTATTACAGTATTATGCTCCAATGCAGCCGTATTGACGTTAAAGCTCCCGAACATTTTTTTTTAAAAATAGAGCCGATGCTGCACCTGTTCAGGAGGCAGACAAGTGGAACTATTCCATCCAATTTAAAGAAGATGTGGAAACAGAGGCCAACAGCCTAAAATAACTGTCTTGAATTTTGCTATGCTTCACACTTAAACATGTACATGTATCTGGCCTTTTACACTTAAAGTGACACATTTACAGCACTAAAATAACCAACCATACCCAACCTTAAACCTGGAGAGCGATATCAGTAAGATGGAGATGGGGGGCACTATCAAGAGAATCAGGTCAAATGATTTTCTTCAGCTCTTACATACCACGCACCAGGAAACGATCTGTTTCATATGCATTTGCACTTCTGCAAATACTCTGTGGTCTAAGCAAGGAAGCTGCTTTAATAAGGGTGTGTATAATGCCAAGTACAGGCCCACCACTTGTGAGCACTAAGTGCCCCAGACTACTTGCAAATCACAGCAGTCTCACAGAGATTCATACTCCAGAGGTCAAACACTGATTGATGACATGCACTGTCAGGTATGTCCCAGAAATGTTCAGCTCTGGAAGCATGTGTCAAACTATTTTGTGACTGATTGAGACATGGCATCCTGGCCTTGCTGAAGAGCACATTTGGCGACAAAGATTCTGTAGTAAAGGTAGAAAGATTGCTCTTGTTTGCTAAAATCAGAGCAGCCATGTCAGCGAGTCGACTACTCACCGTAAGCCGTCATGGTTCCAACATACGGACCATCCATGACACTTTGGTTCTCCTCAGCCAGTGCTTTGATGTAGCGCTTGCTAAGGTCGAGGATCTGCTGACGCAGCACGGCACTGTTCTCGTGGCTGGCTCGCTGCTGGATGGTGAAATGCAGCAGCATCATGCCCCAGATGAAGCCGAAGCTGACCAGGAAGAAGCCCAGCTTCTGAGAGGACAGTTTCCACAGGAAAGGTGTAGCCATGCTGACAGGACAGAGACTTGGAAGAGCTGGACTGACTTTGACTGGACAGGGGGAAAGATAAAGAGTTGGGCAAGAGGAATCAGGAGGGCAGGCAAGGCATATCTGTGTCAGTTGGAGCGACTCCGGCAGTTTTTGGAGGGTGGCATGCAGCTCGTCACCGTCATGATTTCCTTCTTTGATCCATCCTCACCGCTCAGTAACATCTCAGGGGGCAGAGTCCAACCTGCTGCAGAAAACACAAACAGAGAGGAAGGAGAGATCAGGAGTTAGGTAGTTGCTTTGCTAAACTCAGATAACAAGGGAGTTGCCTTCCCTACCCCAATCCCACATGACCAAGATTAATTTAAAACACTGATAACCAAGAGAGGTTTGGCAGTTTGAGATATAACTTACAGTAAACTGAGGTGGGGTCCTATTACAAGCATGCACAACATACACACACTCAGCCACATGCCCATATGTAACTAGCATGGAAATACTTCACTGTAAGTGAAGATGCAAAGTTTACCAAAGTAAACAACAAAACTACTTCAATCACCCTCACCCAGATAAACATGAAGATTTTAAAAAAGCCAACAAAGGCAAAGTAGCTAAAGTGTTAGCTAAACCTATCCCGAGCTCAGAGCCAGCAGCCTCAGTATGAGCCTCGGTATTAGCAGCGAAAAGATTAAAGCAGATAATGAGCAAAACTGTGGAGATGAAAACGAGAAAATGGCCAATGTCCTGTTATTTGTTAAAGTTAAAAACTTAGTGAAAAATGATGCAACAACACAACATTTGTTTTTTTGTGCACCGCAACTCCTATTCAGTTAAATATTTGTAGTTGATTCAAGTAACAGACCACTTCAGTTGTTTCAGTAACGTCCTGGAGTTTTGAGGTAACTATGAAGTTTAAGGCATGCAATTTAGTTGAACAAATTCTTGAAAATGAGTAACTGGGTGGAGGTGCTTAATGTTAGTGAAGCGTACTTCTCCTCCACTATTAGTTTGAGAAGATCAACCTGTTTCTAACTGCAGCAGGCCACACACAACGGAGCCGGAGCACACCCAGCTGAAGGCTGCTGTGCTCAGTGTGTGGAGGCTCATTTAACGTGGCATGGTAACACACCAAATTCGACTAGTAAAAAAAACAAAACAACAGAAAAAAAAGGAAAAAAGAAGACAAAGAAATGACTTTAATGCTTCTGCGACTCTTGAAACAGAAGCAGTCTTGTTTAATCCAGATAGTATCGTGTGTGACTGATGTTGCTGTGTGAATGTTTAAGCAAAAGGGTGTATACTGTCCCTGAAATAAAAACATTTGAATAGCTTACAATTTATCTTCCTCACTGACAGGTGATGTCCCTCCAGGACATTTACAGCACCCGTCTCACTAAAAAAGCCCTTTGCATAGCGGCTGATCCCACGCACCCAATGCAAAGCTTCTTCAAGCTGCTGCCGTCAGGGAGGAGACTGCGGAGTCTCCAGGCCAGGACCAGCAGACTGAAGGACAGCTTCATCCATCAGGCTGTCAGGAAGCTAAACTCCCTCCCGATTCTGCCCCCCTCTCCCCTCTCCCCCGATCGTGGCTCAAGAGTTAGGAGTTCACCTTGTAATCGGAAGGTTGCCGGTTCGAGCCCCGGCTTGGACAGTCTCGGTCGTTGTGTCCTTGGGCAAGACACTTCACCCGTTGCCTACTGGTGGTGGTCAGAGGGCCCGGTGGCGCCAGTGTCCGGCAGCCTCGCCTCTGTCAGTGCACCCCAGGGTGGCTGTGGCTACAATGTAGCTGCCATCACCAGTGTGTGAATGTGTGTGTGAATGGGTGGATGACTGGATATGTAAAGCACTTTGGGGTCCTTAGGGACTAGTAAAGCGCTATATAAATACAGGCCATTTACCAGGCCATTCTCCACCACGGTCTCACTGAACTCTGTCACACACACACACACACTCACTCTCTGACGCACTCACTGGCCTGCTCCAGTCACTTTGTGGAGCATTGGACTGCTTAAGCATTGGACCTCATAAGACTTTGTTGTTACACTATCTCTTACCGTACACTACTAAATCCCCATTTGCACTATTTGCCTATTTTGCACCACTATGCCTTCTTACTTGAATATTGTATATTGTATATTGCATAGCTTTTTTTTGTTATACGTAAAATTGTATTGTATTTATTTAAATTTTTACTTTTTAATTATTTTATTTGCATTTTTCTAATCACTAGGGTTTGAGAGTAACGCAATTTCTATTCTGTGTATGTCCTGTACATGTGGCAGAATTGACAAATAAAGTTGACTTGACTTGACTTGACTTGAACACAAACAGAATTTTAAACCCTTTCACTTTTTGTCATTGCACTCTCATGTTCGCAACACGTTTAGAGAGGGGCTCAGACTTGGTCTGCGTGTGGGGTCGGACAGCAGTACGTGAGTTTGAGGCGTACAGGTAAACACAGTAAGGCAAGACAAGCTGAGCTACAATTAATTCATCAGTTAATACGGGGCCTGGGTTTCACTAACATTTAAATTATTAATCAACCAGTTGTTTAATAATTGTCTACAACTTCCAACAGTCTGAGACAGTCTTGCCTTTTCAGCAGCTGTTTGTGGTGCTGTACTAAATGAACTACACTTTTTTTTTTAAGCTCAGTTGTTGATATTCGTTTAAAAAAAAAAAAAAAGAAAGAAAGAAAAAAGTCTACTATTCAGAATAAATTCACACCGGAGTTTGGGGGACACAGACTTTGAATCTTTTCAAGTCACAGGAAAAGAGAGTTTTTAGAACTATTTCTTCTCGTTTTAAGTTTTTAGAGCATGCCCGATGAAGAATATCAAAAGCCCATCACTGAAATCCAGTCAGCAGAAGTTGTACACATGTGGCATCGTACCTTGATGAATAGCTGGAATGCAGGTTTGCACATAGCACGTGTAATCTGTCCAGTCAGCAGCCTGTATATGCTTCTTGCATCAAACCGCCCTTCTGCTGTGCTTGTAGTATCGCTCATTTTGTGAGATTTAAATCGCATGGAACCTCCGAGCTAAGCAGGTTACAAGACTGTTATCCCGATATAAGACATTTATCAGCCCGACAATGATATATATCACAAAAATTTTACATTTTCTGTCAAATCTGTAAATCTCGGGCAACTCGACTTGCGTGACGTGTTTTCCTGGGCGTCGTGTACCTGGAGTCTAGTTTTGAGCGATGCTTAAAACTATACATTTTAAGATGCAAGTTGTAATGGCTGCCATTTTCTTTGCGATTATTTATTACGCGGCGTGCTGCTGGGAAAAGCCTGTTTTAACGTTTGAGTCTAAGGTTTATTTGGAGCACCTGACGACTCTTCTTTGCTTCTCATCCGTAAACTCTCTCCACACTCTTTCACGTGATTCTTGTGTATGTGGTAGAACAGGTTTGCTGTGTTTGAGTCTGATATGGGGTCCAGTTTCCTGCATAATTTCCATAGTACAATCTTCTGGTCCGTGTCAGACTTTTCATAACCAAACCATGTCCATGCTACAGAGGGAGCCCCTCGTTTAGGAATAAGGTCCTGGATTTGTTTTGACTGGTCTTTCTGTTTGCCATCATCTCAGTTTATTTTAAAAAATCTCAACAGGATCTTCAGCTTTATTGTGAAAGGTTTATGTGGAAAATAAACAAGCGGATGACGGAGCCACACGCTGGTTTTACCATCGTTGTTGCTAACGACAATGCATAAAAACAGTCACTTGACCATCAGTAGTGTAGATATTTTAAATATAAGAGAAAGGGAGAACTTTAAGAAATAATATAGCCACTAAAGCGACCATCAAAACCATGAAAAAATATTGCCGTGAACAGTTTATTTTGCGACACCATGAAACAAACGAAAGCGTAAGATGAAACGATAGACGTTTTCATATCGTCATCCAATATATATCGTTATATTGAATAGCTCTACACCGAAGCCATATGCTGAGTTATATTAAAGAAAAGATAACAGAATGGAGCCATAACAAGAATAACAGGTCACCTTTAACCTGCAACTCCCGCGCTAATCTTAGCAGAATATACTTGATGAGAGTACTGAATACCCCGATTATTATTTACAGCAACAGGAAATAACGTTTATCAGAAACACACATCATTAATATTAATCTATGCTGGTGCCTGTGTGTGCTGTAAACAAGCAGCTACCAGATATCTTATTAACCAGCATTTGCGTGCATGCCTGACCACATGAATGAAACCGAAACAAACATCCCTTTTCTGATTATAACGCATTGTTCTGTTCTCTGCCGTGCGATCAGCTTCTTGTAGAGAAAACCTCACCAGGCTAATCAGCATAAACATTCAACTCTAATTTGCTGCACTCCCTGGCTTTATAGCTAGCTGAACATAACTGCGCCATTATCAGCAAATTTGGCTTTAACCATCAAGCTTTTGCCCATAATGTAAAATGAGGCTGCCCTGCAGCACTTTTTGGAGCTGTTAAATAGTTCAACAAGTATTAACTGACGACCTCTAGGCAATTTCTGCTAAGCTAAATAAATGCCTCTGGCTTTAAGCATTATGCCACAGCAACAACAACATAAAAAAAAACCCAAACAAAACAAGCAAACAAAAAAAAAACTTTACAGCACGCAGTCAAGCCAAAAGAAAAAAGATGTGATGTCATCTGCATTCAGCCGCTGCTGCTGTAAACGAGGGTAAGTGTGAGGAGAGGATTTCTGCAGCCTTGCTTCTGAACTGCGTCTTTCTTAGACCCTTTTAGAGCAGCTCTAACCAGGTCAAAACCACAGCCGCTTGCATGAATGCAACACTTTGAAAAACCCCAATACTCTTAACTACAACACCACATGCTCCTGCCTATATCAGAATTACTGAATTTGTTGAACATTTACAGAGGAATATTCGTCCTGGATCTAAAGCACAGCAAAGTTGGATACGCCAGCAATTAAGTTCTGAAAGGAAATCATCAGCACCTTCCCAAGAAACACAAAAGGCAGCCACACAAAGGCTCTTTTCACCTTCCATCCATCAGCTTCATAAATAGGTCAGAGACAGCTGTGAGCAGCTTCCAGCAGGGCTGGAATCTCACTGCAGGTTATGACACACCATAAATGTTCAGTCATTTAGGACGAAGGCCTGTTTTTGCTTTTTGCGTGCACAGAAATGGTTTTATACATTTGTACAAATATGACATTGTCAGAAATTAAGCCAATTCTGTATTCTGTCTTTCGGACATTTACTAGTCCAATTTGCTTTGTGATGTGTGCATAACGGGAACAACAATAAAAAAAAGGCAAGAAAGAAAAATCTCGGTACTTCACTGTGAATTCATAAGACAAGCCTTTGGCAGCAGCGCTGGCAAATCTGCAGTGCTGATAACATCGGATGTCTCTCGCTGCTCGGGACTCTGTTGGAGGAGGGCACGAAAAAAGGCTGGCAGTGCTCTCTAGTTGGGCGCTGACAAGCATGGGAAGCTTTGGGGCTGTTTATCAGAAAGGAACGCTGCTCAGACAACCCCGTGGTACATCGCTGTAAGATGCACGAGCCAAAACCTACACAGAACACTGACTCAACCGCTTCGGTTTCTGAAAACACACATAGTCCCAGTTGGTGCCAGCTCTCTCGTCTGACCTGATTTCCTGCATCTATCCATCTTATTTAACTCTGAAATCCATAACCCCTTTGTTAGGAGGCTTTCTGATGTCCTGTGATCCCTAGAGAAAGGAGCAATGCAACCATTCAGCCCCCAGTGGTGCATATATTGCCTCTCAGTTGCCTTCTGGTTTCTAATTCAGGATCTTAATTAGTCTGGCAGGGAGCCCCCTGGCTCTCACCAGCAACAGCCCACTGAAACTCGGTGTGATGACAGCCGGCTACGGTAGCAGAAAATATGATCCGTGGCAACTTGAGATGATGACATAACTACCTGCTGAATGGCCATTTCATTGTTGGAAGAAATGGCAGTGCATCAAACTCTGAAGGTTCAAGAGGCGACGGTAAAGATAAAAACAACTGAATCATTCAGTTCTGACAGAAATCAGTGTCCTCCCAGAGCAGTGGCAAAGTTCTTTATCCTGCTGGGACAAAAGCAGTGAAATTTAAGCTTCAGCTGTTGAGCTTAAAGCAGTGTGGATTAACCCTATGTGCTCCAGGTAGACCTGGCACTGATATTAGACTTTCAAATGCAGTTTCTGTGGTGGCATTTCTGCATAGCTGCAACAATAGCAGTAAGTTTCACATCGACAGAGAGGGTGAACTGTAACAGCTAAGAGTATGATGGTGCCGATGACAGAAAACAAGCATCCAAGGCAAACTTCTAGTTGTCTAGCTGGAATTAAAACTTTGTGTTAAAAGGATGAGGACTAAAACTCACATTTCCATAAAAATAGGATTTCCCACGATAGAAAGAGGCCTTTTTTGGCCGCTCCCTTGAGGGAGGAGTATTTCTTCCCAGTCTCAAACCCAGGACCTTTTACGCATTAGGCAAACATAAATATAGATTGTGTTTTATCATTTCTGTCCCCTTACTTGATAAGGTTTCTGCTTTCTGTCTGAAGATTAACAGTGTTAACATCAACTGGAACTGCTGTTTGGCATCTTTCCCCCAGAAAGTGTTCTTCGTCAGAGCCACATTTACATACTTTAAATATGTTTGAAACGAGTCTAGCTATGCATCAAATGCTGCCCAGGTCAGTATTCAGTCTGTGTGTGCAGCGCTTCTTCCCCAATTCCACAGTAGTGCAACTGTTATAAAAACAATTAGATCGCTGTAAATATGCGGGGAATTTCCAACTACATCTGAAGGCATGCATTGAATTCTGTCCAATAGCCTTAAGGCCACTGCTGAAATTCAAGTCGTGAGGAAAGATTATAATCTAAAAAAAGACAGTGATCAACAACAACAACAACACTGGCAAACACAGACCATGAGGTTTTTCTTTGAGGGAGACGTCTTAAGGGTGTGTGTGTGTGTGTTTTACTGTCAGAGTAAAAACCGTAAATAAAAGATAGGTGTAGCCACTGTTACCTTACCCAGTGGTTTCAAAACTCCGGATCTTGAAGTTTCAATGTTAGCATTATGTCAACTGTCATGTTTTTTTGAGGCCATAGCCATATTTAGAGATGCTCGGCAGTTCCCAGCTAATGTTAGCAAGCTTAATTAGTAATGTGCATATACAGCAAGTGCTAAGTAACAGAGGAATAGAACCTGGACCGCATGTATCTTGGACACACTTCAAACCAGAGTTGTTATAGTTTAGCATTTTGTTATTCAATTGTATTTTGGGATTCATTTTCAATATTTGTCTTAATTCAATTTAGTTACAGTTCATTTTCAGAATGTTTTTTTCTTGTTTCAGCTTTTCAGAAAATCTTTTTGTTCTAGTTCACTATAATAACCCTGCTTCAATGGCCCCGAACTTAAACCTTACAAGTATCAAAAAGAATGAGAAAATTATTAACTGCAAATAGAAATTAGAAATATTTTTATAGTAGTCTGTGCACATGTTAAATGATACACATGGTTAAAATCGGGAACTTTAACATGGAAGTTGAATGGGGATACACGTGGTCCTACAGTTATTAACATCTATGAGATGATTTTTTAGCCCCAGAGGTTGCTGCTTGCATCGTTTTAGTTTAAAAACAAAAAATGACAGACAGAATTTAATTTCCCTTTAAAAACTACATTATGAATGTAAAATTTCATGTGCTAGCTACAGTATATAACAGACTCAGCAAACTGAAGACACACTCAGTTACAAAATATGAAACTGTGTCAATTTTGGAGTCACCACTAGTGGCGCTATCTGCGATTAAGTACCTTCATCATGTATAGCCTGTCCAGCTCTTACAAATGTCTGTTCAGATTAACCAAAGCCCTTATGGTTGCTCTAGGCAGTGTTGGGGAGTAACGGAATACATGTACCACCGTTACGTATTTAAAATACAAAATATGAGTAACTGTATTCCATTACAGTTACCGTTTAAAAAGGTGGTATTCAGAATACAGTTACTTTGTTGAAATAAATGGATTACACTGCGGTACTTTCCTGTTTCATTTTGTCGCGGGTCAGGACTGTTTGGGTTTTGTTTGACAGCTACGTTCTGTTGTTCCAGGCGGCAGCGTTACGGTTGCCATGGTTACAGGGCGGCGCTCTCTCTCTCTCTGCGACTGTGTGTTTCCTGGGTGAGAGAGCACCTTTTCGTTGTTGTTGTTGTTGTTGTTGTTGTTGTGCTAAGCTAACAGGCAGAATGCTACAAGCATAGCTCTAAAGAATGTAGCATCATGGGCAGTGTAGTCCGTGCTGCAGGGAGAATGCACTGCCATACACGTTATGCGTCTGTGAGCGCGAGGAGGGAGAAAAAGGCGAGTGGAAAGGTACGAGTTGTCATCGAGGAAAAACGGGAGCTGGAAGCATGTAAATATAATAATAACCACTTCAGCCAAGAAGAGAGCCTGACGAGCCCAGTTGTAAGTAAGCTATTAAGACTCGACTGTACACCGTGTTCGTGTTTTCCTCCGAAAACAATAAGTTCCGTTGGAGCAGCCTTTCAACGCCTCTCTCTGTCTCTCGCAAGAAAAGTTGACCCAGACAACAAAGTAAAGCTATTTTTCGGCTACGAGCCGACAGGGACCCCGCCGTATTAGTCAGAGGTCCCTTTACTACAGTTCGGAGTCGCGGACCTTCAGTAATAGTAATAAATCACACAGCAATAGTACATTCACGTTGTTGTAAAAAGCATGATAATATATTAAGTAATCCAAAGTATTCAGAATACGTTACTGTCATTCGATCGTGGCTCAAGAGTTGGGAGTTCGCCTTGTAATCGGAAGGTTGCCGGTTCGAGCCCCGGCTCGGACAGTCTCGGTCGTTGTGTCCTTGGGCAAGACACTTCACCCGTTGCCTACTGGTGGTGGTCAGAGGGCCCGGTGGCGCCAGTGTTCGGCAGCCTCGCCTCTGTCAGTGCGCCCCAGGGCAGCTGTGGCTACAATGCAGCTTGCCATCACCAGTGTGTGAATGTGTGGATGACTGAACGTGTAAAGCGCTTTGGGGTCCTTAGGGACTAAGTAAAGCGCTATACAAATACAGGCCATTTACCATTTTATTTACCATTTATGATCATGCTAGTAGAAAATGTTAGGTCACTGCAAGTGCAATGAAAGTGCCATCACCAGTGTGTGAATGTGTGTGTGAATGGGTGGATGACTGGATATGTAAAGCGCTTTGGGGTCCTTAGGGACTAGTAAAAAGTGCTATATAAATACAGGCCATTTACCATTTACATTTTGGGGCATGTATTCTGTAATCTGTAATGGAATACATTTTAAAAGTAACCTTCCCAACACTGGCTCTAGGTCATAGCAGTATCAAATACAATTGCTTACAATCAGTGCTATCAGTCTAGCCTGGTGCAATCATGGCCAGGAGGTTTATTTTCCCTGCATTCTCTGTAAAGTCACAGGGATTAAGAGTAAAAAAAATTATATCTCATCATTGTCAATCATCTCTGGCTTCACTATCCTTCCACAGGAGTCCCAATCACATAACCTTTGCCCTCATACGATTATGAACAGGACATGCTGCAAAGCGAGATACAGGCTCCATCCATTTCCTCCACATCTGAGATTAGAGCTGAAAATAACTTCCTTTAAAGTGCAGTTTAGGGGATGTTTCATAAAGGTGAAGCAGACTCAGGGAGGTCTAGATTAATTCCACTGCATTGCTTCAGGCCTAAAATAAAGAGAATTCAACTGAACTGAAAAAAAAGCATACACTAAGAGCTTGTTGCATAAGCACAAAAAGTAGTGAAATATGCTCTAGATGTAGCCTCAGCCATCAATTATTGATCAGCTTTGAAAAAGGATCCATTTTCCCCGTGAATATAAATAGGGTCTTGACTTCTCACATCCAGGTGACCGCAGAGCTCTCAGGTGGTGACAACCAACAGCCTTACTTTGTCTGACTTTTGCGATACACATTCTTTTAGGATTAATGCTATCGTCCAAAGACAGAATTAGTGTTCGTGTTTATTATGATTAAGCACCTAAAAACTAACTGAAATTCCAGAAAAACCTGCACACACACAACTTAGCTGAAGCTCTTCTTGTCCCTTTGACTTTCTAGCCTTTCCTTCCTGCAGACGAGCACTGTCAACAAATATGCCAAATTCAATTGTATAACTAAATGTTGAAAGAAAAAAACATTCAATAGTGAAAATGAAACAAATGAGGGAAAGCAGTACTGATGCAAGCAGTGTGGGGTTGTTGAGTTTCCCTTTGAAGACACTGGGGGTAGATTCAACTTGAGAGAAACGTCCTCAATGGCGACTGAAAATGCAAAGCATTTCTACCAGAACACACTACGCAGCTCCATTGTTAGCAACAAACATGTTTGGAATGAAAAAAGAAAACCATTACAAAAGAAATATCGGCTCATGTATCAGAATATCAGCCTTTAAAGGCATGAAATATTGGTATCTGTATCAAGTTTAAAAAGCCTGTATCGGTTGGGCTAGTTGGTCAAATGAATGTATTTAATGCACAGTGCCAGTTGCCAGCCAGGATATTACAAAGCCACAGACCACAACAGGGAACTGCAGCCCTTCTAATGTGTAGGTAAGGTATAAACATGTTTATGCTGAACTATAACTACTTATCAAAGCAGTTATTATGATTTTTGGTTCTCTTGTGGATTATAATGCAATATTTGAATGATCTGACCCTGTGTCTTTGTTTTGTTTTTTGCTTGGGGGGGGGGGGGGGGGGGGGGGTAGTTATTGCTGACAGCTCTAATGCAGCCAGGAACTGCTGGAACCTAACGTAGCACCAGCCTGAGGGTCACTTCCACCTGCAGTTTCCTTATTTGGTTTCAGCTGGGTGAAAAACACCACGGACCCAGTCATGGAAAAGTAATGAAATATGAACAGCTGCACAACTTTGACCACAAAATAATGAATCTAAACCAAAGTTTTGACTCACGGATGTTGTGAAACGATCCAGTTGAAATAAAAATCCTCCTTCCAGGCCAATCTCTCTCAGCCTAACACAGTCCTATTTCGACTGTCACCTGGCCAAAGGAGACGTGATCCTGATAATATGATCCTGCTACCATGGAAACCACTGTGACTCTGCATCTTAACTGACTCCTTCACATAAGCTCCACCTCTTAATTATTCATATGGGCCCTCCAGAGAAACAGACCATGCTGCGGCTTTGTCACCTTACTGGTGTGAATCCAGCTTGGAACCAGATATCAGCAGCCAATCCTGGGCTTGGGAGTCGGGCGGGAAGTTTATCTAGGCACCCAGATCAATGTTAATGAGATCTCCATTCAGTCACTTTTTTTTCTTTAGAGGAAAAAACCCACCTTCATGAATAAACAAGGATCAGATTTAATAAGACAAAACTTCAACAGGCTTGAGATGGTGACAGTGAGGCCACCATAGAAGTAGAGAGAAAAGAGAAAGTGATTATTTTTCGATATTTGATTGAGCTTCCAGTGGATCTGCTGATAAGATGTGTGAACACAACCATCTCCATTGTTTTATTTTCAGTATTGCTTGAAATATTATTTACCCATACCTACATATACAATAAGATATTAGTCACATATTTACTAGCTAAGTGCAATGAGTAATTTCAGCAATGTAGGCCTATTCTAATCTGCATATTTACACATGAATGAGTGACTAAACTGTAGAAGTGAATAATAAAAATGCTAATTAGATACATTTCTTTTGCTCAGTTTAAATTAGCTGTTTATGCTTTTCATTATCTTCTGATATATTATATTTAAATGTAATAAGTTACCGTAGTGAATATTCATATTTACCTTGGAAACTGTTTTAAATAATGAGCTCAGACAGTTTTTTCCTACTCTCTGTAAAGAGAACAATGACAGTGAGAGCAGGTATCCCAACTATGGTCATCTCAAGAACACGTCTTTGGCTGTGTGCACAGAAGCCCCACCTGACCTCCGCCAGGGGTAGCTAGTCATTACGAACGTGGCTTTAGCTTGAGTAGTCCTCTCAAACTGCTGGTCTTCTATAGACACCCCGTTATTTTCAGCCAGATGAAACAACAGTCTGTCAGTAACAACGACCCACACTGACAGTACTTTATTTTGTTGGTGCTGTAAACAGACGAGTTCCAGGTGTAACATTTTTATCAGCTGACATCATGTTGACCAGACAGAACAGACAAGCACTCTCTGTAAGCAGACAGGCAGCCCGTAGCTACCGGCGAACTGCTCGTCTACCAGCACTACCACCGCTGACCCATCATTTCCCATCCACCCATTTTCTTCCACTTATCCAATTCAGGGGTTGCAGCGAACACCTACGGCCAATTTACAATACCAACTTTACCTAATCCATGCATGTCTGTGGATTGTCAGAAGAAGCTGGAGTTCTTACTTATGTCAGCATGTACCGCTCTTCACTCTTTTCCATCTTTACAAATAAGACATATTTGGATTTTTCTGTTAATCAGACAAAACAAGCCATTGGTATCGCCAAAGATGTTGATACCGATAGATACAATTACACAATCTGCTAATATGACACACAATTTGAATTCAATAAAGATACAGACGAAATGCTGAATAACAAGAAAATGTTTGAAAAGAAACACCAGAGTGCCGTTAAGCACCATCGGGTTATCTTTACAGGAAGGGATCGAGCTTGGTGACAGCTCCCTCAGCCATATTTATTCAGAGCTTTGAACAGTGTGCCTGACCTTAAACCTTTATCTCCACACTGAGAAATCTAGGTCCAGCACAGAAGTCTAAATCCAATCAACTGTGATCATAGGCAGCATGGACGGCTGGGAGGACCGTCAGCTGAGACTGAGAATCAGACTGGCCTCCCAAAAGGGAACACAGTGGCTCTCACACAGACTTAAGGAAAAGAAGTAGGTGGTGAGCCACAGATGTGCTTAAAAAGAGGAGGAAAAAAGTCAGAGTAATTAAGATCAGCAGGATGGTAGTAATACGGTGGCAAAACCCAGCAGAAACCCAGTTTGGCTGTTTTATTTATTTACTTTATTTAACGAAGAAGTGAAACTCTTGAGATTAAAAATCTCTTCAGTGGCTTGGCTGACCAAGAGGCTGTCTGTATCCCGAATCCAAAGAGGGGCATGAAAGATGAAGGCTCCGTCTCCCATTCTTCTTCTAAATATCCTAGAAACGACAAATTAACCAGCAGTCTGAGAGTGCTCCCAGTGCACTACTGGGGTGATACAGTAGTATGAAGTCTTTAAGATAAGATGGTGCCTGATTATTCAAGACCTTGTATGTGAGGAAACATGGTCAGGAAACACCTGGGTTACCTTGTTGTGTGTTTTTGCTGCATCATAAACCATAACAGCACCATCTTAGCTGTTGTTGCGATGTCAAAAATGGAGGCTGACTGGGCTAAATCTGGCAATACTTTGTGTGCGTACTCTGTGTCTCTAAATATATTTTACAGTCATTGCATATGTTCTTTTAGTAATTGTTCTCTGTGTCCAGCCCCACATCACCAACAACAAAAAAGGTGAAGTCATATCTGCGCTTGGTGGAAACACTGTTGCTGGCCCAAACAAGCCAGCAGCCGACCAATCAACTTGCCCGACAGACTTTTGGCTATAGAGACAGCGGTTACATCGAACCCTAGTATTGTTTAACAATACCTGAAAAAAAAAAAACACTAACACCACAAGTACGTGGTAAACACAGCAGCAGAAAGATGATGCCAGAACCCAAACTCGACCTGTGAATACCCAGAACCTGCAGGGCTGACTTTACAGGAACTGCTCTTTGTGGGCCTGAGCCTTTGCAGCTCAGGCACTACAGACCAGGAAGGACAGGTTCAACAGGCCACAACATGACCTACACGTATGGTAACCACAGGTGGGGTGCTGAAGCTACACAAAGCTCTTCCTTCTTCCTGTTCGTGATGCATACAAGCTTTTTTGTTGTTGTTAATGATTACAAAAACATGGCACACGAAAACATTAAAGTGAGAAAAACATGGAAACACACACCTTAAATTTTACACATGGGCAAATTATCCTCAGCTGACTTAGCTGTTCTATAAATCAAGTGCAGCATTTAAGGGCAATGTTCCAGCATGACATACATACACTAACACGCCTGTACCGACTTTCACTGACTACATTAAAGCTCTAAACCGTAACACTTCACTTTCCCCAACATAAAACTAATCCTTTTTCTGCTCTTCACTCTTAATGCACGGCCAAATCCTCTAAAACCCTTTAAAGATGTCACAAGTGGCAAAATGTCCCCCCTTCCTCTCATTAAAGCTCCAGCAGTGACATTTATGTTGACAGACAGGTAAAACCAGATTCTCTGGACCATGGTGCACTACTTTTATAATTCCAGGTTTGACAAAACAGGGGAGGGTTATGAATCAGCAGAGCTTACACCAGCCCTTTCACCACCTGTAAAGAAGTGACTGCACTGTGGGAAAGAACCAGTTCAGAGAGGAAATAGCAAAAAAGCTGATAATATAATATGAAAATGTTATTTAATACAATTGGAAATTAGGGATCGCAAAATTCTGGGCCAATACTAATACAACGAAACAACATAACAATATGACCAACAGCCCATGCCAATTTTCTTTTTCTTTTTTCTATTTTCAGTTTTATTATTGCCGCATTTGTTCCGAGGAAAGGAGATAAGAGACTAGAGAAAGTTGATGAGCTCAGTGACTGGTAAATAACAATTAGCAATGCAAAGTGGCCCGACCTTTGTAGCCATTGAACTATGCAACAAAGTGCAACAAAGAAATTTATAGACAAGGTTTCTATTAGCACGGTGGTTAGCACTGTTGCCGCACAGCAAGAAGGTCCTGAGTTCAATTCTACCATCAGGCCGGGGTCTTTCTGTGTGGAGTTTGCATGTTCTCTCCGTGTTTGCGTGGGTTCTCTCCGGGTACTCCGGCTTCCTCCCACCGTCCAAAGACATGCAGCTTGTGAGGATAGGTTAATTGGATAATCCAAATTGCCACTAGGTGTGAGTGTGAATGGTTGTCTGTCCCTGTGTGTTAGCCCTGCGACAGACTGGCAACCTGTCCAGGGTGTACCCCGCCTTTCGCCCTATGACAGCTGGGATAGGCTCCAGCGACCCTGAAAAGGATAAGCGGAAGCGAATGGATGGATGGTTTCTATTATTTACAAATAATAATAATTGCTATCGCCATCTGGTGGCCTTCAAATACAATTCAGGCTTAAGGCACTTCCATGCTGGCTTTATTTTTCCAACCTGGAAGTTAGGTCCATCTTTCATACCGTGTTTGTGATTAACTGATGTCAGTCAACCACAGAGCCATCAACCAATATGAATATATGCAGGGTATATTGGTGCAACCTAATACAAATGTATTGCTTTCAAGTCTTACTGAAATATATGGAAATACTTCAATTTTGTCTATTGACAGCTTAACTGAACATTGACCGATGTCAGTCAAAAGGGCCACAAGCAGCCAAAAACGATCCTGGATATTGGTACATCCCTGTTGTAAATCCAATCACTTTCAGAGATCTCTGGCTTTTTGGAAACACTGAAAACCAATGTGACACAACAAATAAATGCTGGCCACTGCCACACATTGTTTGCTTAGATACGGATATCAATTAACAAAGCCAATACTGGCCGATATAACAGTGCAGCCCCATTGGAAATCTGATAACTTTCAGAAATCGCTGGCTTTTACCATACTGATTTTTTTAGCTCAGCGATCAGTAGCCAGAAAGCTGGCACACAGCAGAAACACAGGTGTGTTTGTCCTAAGAGAAACAGGAGCCTTTTAATCACAGAAAAGCCAAGTGTTCTATTTTCCCTGTGTGGTTTCCATCATCACCACAGTGCCTCAATCCCTCCATCTTCAGTCCCTCCTTCCTCACCCCTCTGCTGCTTCTGCTGGCTCTCCACTGGAGCCCACCAGAGCACACCCTCCCCTCACACTTGCACACACGCACTCTCCAACGATTTCTTGCCAGTGAAGCATGCCACTGAAGCAAAGCTCCTTTTCCTCAGGATTTATAATCCCAAAGGCTCCAGCAGCAAAAAAAAGCAACTCAAAGAGCTCTTTATAAAGCCAGAGGGCAGTCAGTGGCTCACCTCTGGATGGACACTACTCCCAGCATTAGCTCACAGCGTACAGTCGAGATCATAAGCAGGAAGGAGGTGAGGTTTTGCTGGGTCGCGTCTAATAATACAGGATTTCCTCCCATTCTGGGGGGAAACCGCCAAACTTTTACCACCACACATGTTTAAAGACATCTTTACATCCTTTGTGTAGACAATACAATCACATTTGGGGCCTGCATGATAATAAAGCAGGATGCATTTCATATGATCAAATCAGTGTGTCATAACCTGATTACATGAGGCTACTAATGGGTGCACGCTGAAATGAGTGGCCTGCTCTGGCGAGCTGAGTGCTTGAGCAATGAGCACACAAAGAATCTCTCACTCTCTGTATGTCCTTGTTACCAGGTATGACCAGCTTTGCCTGCCCTGGTATTTTTTCCAGGCATTTCCTTTCATTTTCAAAAACCGGTCCTTTTCCGGGCAGCTGATCAAAAACGCCCACGGGGCAAGAATTAACACGATTAACTTCCACAGCCTGCTATATCAGCCTGTGTCACCAAAACGCAACATCACCTCGGAGCAGACGCGTCTCCCTCGCTCGTGTCTAACAAGCTGGAATGCCTGGTTACTGTTTCACCGAGTTAAGAAAGTGCTCTTAAAAAACACGAGGAAGTGCAACACAGTGCGAGAAGAACAAGGTCGTCTGTCAGCCACACACCGCGGAATGTTAACGACTCACCTTTGTCCGGTTAACAGCTCCGTGGAGTGAAACAACACGGAGCTCTCCTGGTGAAGTGCAGACAGCTGCTCCGAGGCTGCTTAAATAAACTGTCCTTGACCGAGACATGTTACAATGACCTGAGAGTTGGGCTTTTTGTTATTCCTGAACAGCCTGTTCTCCGTAGTGATGCCATTCGGGCAAAAAGAGCAGCCATCGCCGCCTTCACTGTAACACCGCGTTACTGTAGTTTTAGTTATAAGCTAGCTAAACCGGCAGTGTAATAACAATGGGACCCCTTGCTCGCTGCGGCGATTAACGTCCTGACTCCCCAACTGGCTCGAAAAATCAGCTAGCGTTCACGTTAGCTATTCAGCTCTGTTACCCACCACTGGGCTCGCCTTTTACACATCCAGCTGCCTTTCGTGCCAGCTATCAGGCTATCCTAGCTTTGCTTTGGAATAGGGAGATGCCTAGCTGTCTAGCTTCCTAGCTACGACCACCACACATTTCACAACAAAACAGCCGCAATGACAAGTCGCCCACTCCCGAGCACACAAGGCAAAACACTGCGCCTCTTCTTCCAGCGATATAACCCTAACTACGGGGCAGAAAGCGAGCCCCGAAGCCGTTGCTGTGGGGAAAGACGGGTCTCACCTTTGCAGTGGTTTCTGTCGGCAGCCCGCCGTGATGCTACGAGATGGTTTTAAGGCTTGAGACCCCACATTGAGCGTGCGGAGACGTCGTTATGTTGAATATACCAGAGAGATTCTGGGCACAGCGCACGAGCCTCTGTGTTCGCTCTGCCCACTTGCAAGGCGAATAAGCGCTCAGGGGCCGTCCGCGTGTTACCAGTCCGCGGAAAAACGCACATAACCATAAAACTGTATCGCTACTATTAATACTGCTGCTAATAATAATACTACTGCTAATATACTAATAATACTTATACTAATACCATCACCACCGCTACTACTACTACTAATAATAGTAATAATAATAATAATAATTATTATTATTATTATATTACGTATAATACAGAGAAGGATCTATAGTGAACAAAATGTCAATACACATCAATGCTGCTTTTTATCTATCTTTTCTGATAGTGATTAGCACAACAGATGATCAGGCTTCAAAGAAACATGATATGATTTTATACCACAATTATCTTTTTTGTTTGTTTTTAATGACATTTATGACAGGTGGCAATTCCCTTTAAATGTGACTGTTTAACAGAAAGAAGACACCTATATTAAGATGGTCCCTAACTGCATGCTCCTTTGCTTTATATACGCTCTGTTACAGAGCAATAAAACTTTGTGTTTGCTGCCATCTGCTGGCTGGTAGAAGCCACAGACTGTTCATATCTGGACTGTAAAGCACTCAGTCATCATTACTGTCAATTGCTGCTCCTTCACGGTCCTTTTTGCACATCTGTCCTGCTGTTACATATACAGTGCATTTTCTCATTCAACCGGGATCATACCTTCGAGCAGATACTGATATCAGAATTCAGGAAATTTAAATTTAAAAAATACTGCAATGCAAATAAATTACACTTTTCACTGACCCATGAAAACAGAGAATTTTGATCTAAAGCTTGCGAGAAAGCTGTATTCATCACCTCCAGAGAAAGGCATTTTCAGCCTGAGTGGAAATAAAGTGGGTGGTTGTGCTGTCGTGGAATATGACGAAATGTATTTCCATAAACAAATCAGAGAAAACCTGTTTTGTGTTTTACTGGGAACGTCAGTGCTGTCAATTGTAACAGTTTCCAGTGAAAAACCACGAGCCCCAAGGTCAGCCTCTGAGAAAATAGATTTAATATTCAAATAAGCAAGACAGACTACACAGTGGCTTGCAATCATCAGAGAGAAGACAAATATAGTAGTTGATCATTTACAGACATATGAAGTTTAGGTTTTTTTCCCAGCAGCTCTACAGAGATGACATGAAAAATTCACATTCCTATCATATTCAAACATGCATAAATTACTGTACAGACATAGAGCCGAAGGCTGAGGTGACTTGATTCTCACTAAGGCACCCGTGATTAAATCCTCTACCATCAGTGTGCATAAAAGAACTAGCTAAATTTGGTTTATTTAGGTGGTTACTGTCATGTATGATCTTTTTATTACAGGCTGATTTCCCAGACTGAGAGCATTGTTGTTTGTTAATTAGAAAAAGAAAGTTATTGTTGAAAACAAGACTGTAACCTATTAAAAAAGGGCTACAGAGTAAGTATTTGCTGTAAACTACAGTGTGAGGCAATATAACAAGAAAACTATATTAACAAAAGAAAAACAAAGATTTGTAACTTTTTAAGAAAATCTGTCTTGTACTCTGTATATAACTGATCAAATAAATGGTTAATTGCCTTGTTAGAAAAAGGAAGGCCATCACAGCGCTGACGCTGCACCAGTAAAAGACAAACTGCTTTGGCTGAGACACGTTTTTAGCAGTGCTTTCCTCAAACACTCAGGAAAACTGGAAAACACAAAATCATATCAAAATCAACAGGGAAAAAAAAGAAACAAACAAACAGAACAGTTAGATTAACCAATATCCAAGACATTTATGACACTAAAAATATGATTTTAATTAGTAAGGAGATAATACTTTAGTAGAAATTGGGATAAACACATCTTAACCTCCTAACACTCACTGGCTGTTTGGGGATCTGTCGAGTGCAAATTTTTACAAAAATTTTTCCTACACTTTTGACACCTTGGTTTGAATGACTGTTAACATCAACTTTAGAGCATCGTTAGCTGAAGCAACATAGGCAATTATGCTAAATGTGTGTGTGTGTTGCTTAGGCAGCTATGCTGACAAATGTTGCATCTATGAGCAGGGGCGCCTCCAGAATTTTTTTTCCGTAGGGGTGGCCACTAAAAATATTGGGGTGGCACACCAAAAACCGAACTTACGTTTTGTTATGCTGTTGTCAAATATAGGTTACTTGAAAAATATTGTGCAGGGTGGGAGTCACAACAGGAAATACGAATGACAAATATTATATATGCCGGAATAAAAGTTAATGTTTCACCTTATTGTATTATTGTATGGTCTTCCTTTCTCTTGACACCACCGCCCCCCCCCCCCTCTCAGTGGCCCCCTCTCGGAGGCGCCCCTGTCTATGAGCCTTGAAGAAAAAGCTAGCCAATTAGCAAATTAAGGCTAACTTGGCAAAAGTTAAAGCAAAAAACAACAAATACAACAGTTTCTTTATTTTTTTTTATTATTCTATTATTATTATTTTATTATTATTTGTTTATTTACCCAAGAAAGGCTAAAAGAATGACCAATATATGCAGAGAATCTGACCCATGTAAACCATAAAAGAATACTGGGACGGTTTTGTGATTTAAAAGGTTTCCCAGCTGTGAAACTATCTGCCTATCGGTAGTTTTTAATATGTTTAATATGAAGTTGTAAAAGTAAAATTGAGTATGCGAGGTGTCAGCTATTGCTACTTATTTAATTATTAGTGTTTATTAACACATAATGTTTCTAGAGGCTAATGATGTAATGTTGCTTGGTACAATACCACCACAAAACTATCTGTACAAAGCAAAGCAGTCCTTCCTTGCACTTGACTACGAATAGTAGGGTGTGTTATATTTGCATGACCTGTAAACAAAAAGGGATTTGTTTTTTTTCATTTGCGCTAAATTTAACGGAATGTTTTTTGTTTGTTTGTCTTTCTTTTTTAAATTTTTTTTGCTGGCATTTGATTTTAATGCTACAGTTTTTTCCTACTTGTAAATTTTCGCTTTGATCATTGTGTTTGAATGTAGTGTGAACTACACTCCCCAGGCAATTTTACTTAGTTCACCTGCTGTCAGTTCATTAATCACCGATGACTGGACAGTTGTTGCTTAAGGCAGGGATTTACTATACTAAACACTGAGCTGCAAACTTCATACATTTTTCCTCATTGAATCTTTTTTGAAAAATGATTGTAATGTAGCCTAATCATTATGAAACTATTTTCAGCCTCTTTAGTTTGCAAGCATCGTTTGATGCGTCAGACATCTGCTGCTACACAGTACCATTACAAACACCATTCATGATTTTTAGCACCTTCTCTGAAACATCACACCAGTGTGCTACAGTTAAACATATTTACTATATTACTATTACAAGTGACACACACTGTGCCAAAAGTGTATGTAATGGTTTTCAAAAAAAGAAGCGATTTATTAGAAATTTCTCAATAAAAGATAAAAAGGTTCTTGGGTGCTTGTGATGCATTCATTTCCCCAGCCTCCTGGCGACATCCTTATAGGCTAGCTCGATTTCCACATCAGCTGCACAGGTGTTGATGAATTCGTCCTGTTTGTAAGCATTTCCGAGGTACCGCCACAAACCTTTGAACTCTGACGGGATCTCATAGTTTCTGTATTTCTTTGCAACCACCTGTAAAAGCGCAAGTTATTTCGACACTGCTAAAAGCCAAAGTTAAATGATTAAAGTAGCTGAAGATAAAGAAACCACTCCGGCGGAGGCTACCTTAACGACATGAAGCTTTGGTAGAAGGTTGCAGTCAGCAAGTGTCAGTTCATTTCCGTCCAGGAACTTGCGGGTGGATTCTCCCTCATCTGCCTCATCAGGGAGAGGACTAATCAGGTACTCGTCCAGCTTAGCCAGGGCCTTGTTTAGATTGGCCTCTAAAGCTAAAACACACAGGAAGCATTACCATAGGATTTTAAAAGACGACAAACCCAATTACAGACATATTGGGTGCTGCATGCTCACCTCGATTTTTATCCGGTTTTGTGTTTTTGACAAAAGCTGAAAATCTGGCAAATATGTCATTTCCTGCTGTGTTGGATTCACGATTCTTTGCTGCAAGTTTGGGGTACCTGAAAAAGCAGCAGAACATTGTTTCGGGTTGTTACCTGGCCTATTTACCAATCTCTTTTTGTCTGTGTGTGAGACCTACTTCGGTGGAGCCAGCTTTCCCTCCAGGAATTCCTCTATTTTGTTGACATCAGAGTAAACTTCCCCTTCGAAAGTGAGGAAGGGCGGGTGTGTCCCAGGAGCCAGGTTGTGAAGATCAGCTGGTTTCCTGATTAGAGTGGAATCATTTTTACACCCTCTTCAATAAATATGTCAAATATGTAATAACACTGATAATGTAGTAATGAGGCTCTTAAAACTTAATTGCGACCCTCAGAGATTTTGTTTATTACCGTCATGTATATCTCAGAGCAGCACTTGGAGCCAGAGCGTAATTAAATAGACCTCTGAAAGCTATTTTTTAACTTTTGTCGATAAAAGAAAATGTTAATTAGGTTTGTGTAATACTGCAACAATATCAAACATTTTTTTTTTGTTTTTCTTATTTAACAATGTTTGTTTTATGGCTATTTCGAGTCACAGAACTAGGAACTATTCTCAAAGACTGCTTAAAGAAATTCCAATAAAGCTTATAAAAGAATGTTAAAAAGATAGTCATACAATATACAATGTAATACATTTCGTAGTATGTTTACACGTTTCAATAAAACGCTACATCTAAGCTGTGTCCAAATTCAGAGGCTGCATCCTCCTTAGGACCCGGCTTTTGCGGTCTACGTGGGTCGGGTCCTCCGAAGGCCGTGTAGGCTGGAAGTGAGCAGCTGTGAAATGGGACGGTCTAGCCTTCAGATTTGCATCACCGCTGTCTCTGTGGAGTTTAATAAACTCAGCCGCCTGCTCCTTGCTATCTAAAATATAACAGGACACTGCCGTAAATTCTCGACCATCTCACACTTCTGTTTAATCGGTTTTTCTGTTTAACGTTTTTTCAGCTGTGTAGAAACTATAACTTTAATCTCAGCCAAACTGATTTACTCACAAACAAATAAAACACTGAAAAAAGCCAAACAATAACTGTTTAAGTTATCTAAGTGACTGAGGCTACGTCCACAGATACACGGATATTTTTGAAAACGGAGATTTTCCGTTTTCGTTTTAAAAAATAATCCCGTCCACACGTAAAGGCAGAAATGAAGGAAAACGCTGCTATGAACATGCCAAAGCAGCAGGGGGCGCTAGATTCCTAACCGTGCAGAAATGTTGGCCAATCAGAAGTCTAGAAGCCTCGGTGGGAAAAAGTACAAAGCTGGGGCTTAGAAGCAGAACAGAGTCCTATGTGTGGAGGGACAGTAACTGTGTGTATATGTAAGCATTCAAACACTGCAGAGAGTAGAATTAACAGTAACAGTATTGTAGAAATTCATTTCATCGAAACAATAACGTGGCGCACAGTGTGACGTCAAAAAATGCGCACACCTTTGACGCTGCGTTTCTTCCGTTTTTCTCGTCCACACGTAAATGCAAAAACAGAGTTTTAGAAAATATCCACCCTGGCTGGCGTTTTTAGAAATCTCCGTTTTCAGTGACTGAAAACGCCGTTTACGTGTGGACGAAAGGTGCAAACGCATAGAAAAATCTGTGTTTTCAAACGTGTGGACGTAGCCTTATATATCATGTTTAACCTGAGTAACGAAAGACCGCAGGCGGTATGAAAACAATGTGCCTGGAGTCCGGTGTTCTTGCTGGCTAGCTATCGAGCTGGGAAACAAATGTCTCCGAAAACATCGGAGCACTTTTGGAAATATGTGATACCTTGATAAACCGAACAGATATTTGAAGTTTACGCAGCTACGTTCTCGCCTGAAAATATCGTAAAAGTTTATTTTGTGACTCAGAAAGAGTAATAAGAGTAAAACTAAGTATTGTTGGAAACTGGAATTGGCTGGGCCACGCTATGAATTCTGGGATAGGTTGGGCCACGAAGGATACACCCGACCTCTGCTTCAAATCTGGGAAGAAGGAGGACCATTTGGAAGAGTCTATGAATTTGGACACCCAAATCACCAATTGTTGTTGAATTGTGCTATATAAATAAACTTGCCTTGCCTTACTTTAACAAAGAGCAAAACAGACAGAATTCCTGTTCCTACAACTGTGCAGCTGAAAATACAGATCTAAACGTAATACTAATATTGTGACAAAGCTTTATTTGCATTACATTGTGTATCTATTAATTAATTAATTAATTTATTTATTTTTACAAGTAACGCAACCAAGAGAAGAATTTATATGAATTTTGGGGCTCAAATAAAAACAGGCACAAAAAACCCCAACCCAAACAACAAAAAACACCAGTTGAGATATTTTATATACTTTATAATATGTAAATGGCTTGATTGTGAACTGTAACTTGACAGCACAACACTGTGTTATCATTTAACACAATAACATTTAGTTATTACCTCTTTAGGTCAACAGTGGTGACGTTGAAGACAACACCTTTCAACCACAGGATCATGAAGAGGCGCTGGGAGAAAGGACAGTTTCCAATGCTCTCGCCATCACTCCCAGCCTGTAATATAGTTTAGAGCTGAGTACAAAACAGAATGTGCATTTGTAATACATAGAGATGAATGCTGACTTACTCTTCTTTTAATGCATGCAAGAATCCACTGACAGACACATTTACACACATACACTGATTCACACACTTGCACACAATGCATGCAGTCCCGATGAGCTATCAATTAATCAGCTCACTGGCACAGTGAAAGACAAAGAATCAGTGCTTTATAGTGTGAAGCGGGGGTTTTGCAGTTGGGCTTGTGTGTATATTATCGAAATAGAAAGTGTGTATGTTTGTGTACATGTGTTCTTCAGTGTGTGCGTGAATGCAAAGCTGCAACAGGACACTGTAACGAGACACCAGGTCTAACATGAATAATCCACGCTGCTTCCATTACATGCTTCACTGCCTGTTTGGACTTCTGGTCCCTACCTACTGCAGCAGTGTGTATCAAATCATACAACAGCGGTCACTGTCGAGCCGAGGAAACACTCATACTTCACCTAAAATATTTTTCAATCTTATTTTAAGACAAGAAAACCCATTTTAGCCAAAAATGTACTGTATAAAGCTTATAGTGTTTCAAGAATTTTCTCATTGCTGTTGCCATCCATTCAGGTACAGTACATAAGACACTGAAGCGCTGAATGTTGCATAATATATACATTTTAATCAGTTGGAATGTGAAGAACCTGACTTATATGCCACTTAAATCATATTTTCATGTGATTTGTGGTAATTGGTAATTAAATGCTCACTGCATCTACTGTATACAGTAAGCTACCATTGTTTCCGATTCACTTCTCCAATCCAACCTCTTCTTCTATCAAAACCAGCAAGAAAGTAACAAAAAGCAGGATTCTCTTCCTGCCCTTGTTGATTGCTGCAGCTAGCAAAGGGAAAGTTCACTGACCAGTCTGTAGACTTGCCTAACTGTGACTTTAGTGGTAAATTTCTCAGCGGCTGCAGAGAACACTCACAGCCAGTTAGGGAATACTCTTTTTTTCCCCTCACGACTGGGGAAAAAAAAAAAAAAAAAAAAAAATATATATATATATATATATATATATATATATATATATAAAATTATTATTTTTTAAATCCACTAACAGTCTCAAAACAAGCTAAAAGTTAAACCAGATAGCTTAAAGTTTACTAGTTAGCCAGTCAGTTCATTTTAGCATAAAGACCAGAAATAAGGAAAACAGTTTGTCTGGATCTGTTAGAGACTCAGTTTGGATAGAGACTAATTAAACAAAATTAAGAAACAATGACACTCGGTTAATTCAAACAAATGAAATGAATATGTTAATTTGTGGACTCTAGAGATGATGAGAGATGTGCTAGCTTACATGGCTAGCTAATGTCTCCTTTTTTCTATTATTCTTAACTCGGCATATATGTTCAAGTGTTCACAAAAATAGAATAAAGGAATAAAAAACAGTAAAGTAACACAATGAAAACTACTTGAAAGGTTATACATTCATGTTATGGTCTCATTTCAGAAAGGAAATGAATGTTCTCTTTACAGATATGTCAGTAACTTGTAAAGTGGGAGGAATTTGCCTTAGAGTCATCTCATCATCACTAGTGATGACTCTTATTCTGAAGAATAGAAAAACAGACTTTTTGGAAAAAAAATACTGAAATATTTTTATTTCTGTTAGGTAGAATCAAATTCATGAACAGTTTAATAATTCATAATTTCCTTGACTGCTGATTGTGAGGACTGTAAAATGTAAATATTCTGATTGGTTACTTTTAGAGTTATGGTTAGGGTTTGTAGTCGTCAACAACTTTGATCTCAGTTGGTTAAAGGGTTTCTGGCTGAAAGTGTATTACTTAGTATACCTAGCAAGGATACATGTTATGCATTAGCGTATTATGCCACATGCCAACAGATATTGTGGCTTAACCTTCAGCTATTAAAAGCTGCTGCTCTCAATACTGAAAGGACCCCAGTAATAATTCAGTGGGAGAGAGCAAGAGAGAGATTGTTTGTGCACGTGGGTGTCAGGTTAACACACGGAAAATCAGCACGCTACAACAACAACAACATGGCATGCACACGCTTGAAGAAGCCGCTAACCCCCCACCTTACCAAACACTATTCCAAACACTCGCTATTTAGGTGATAATAATGTGTGCATACTGAACTTAAATGTTACTTGTCATACAAAAAACAAAAAACATTATCAACAGCATGCAAACAAATGTGCAGCAACATTAGATTCAGAAGTGAGACAAGAAATGATCGAATATTAGTTTGATGTTAGTCAAATGTTGATGTACTCACACCAAAATGCACACATTTAGACCCCCACCTTGACAAACAGCTCAATATCAGGGTCTTTGTCCTCCTCGGTGGCAGTATCCGTCATGGTCAAGAAAGACTGGCTTTGTTTGCGTGTTTTATTTCCACAGTGCAGTTGTATTTGTTTGTGTGTATATGTTAGTGAGCCAGCTCAGTTTTCAGCAGATTCTCCTCCGGGTCCATTCGGTAAAGTCAGCTCAGTCCCACAGCAGCTCTGTCAGAGTGTCAGCTGAGGATGAGTGACGAAGAGAGAGAGAGGGGAAGAAGGTGGAGGGGGTGGTGTGTGTGTTTGTAAGGGGCTCAGTTTTCTACCTGAGTTCTTAGCCGTGGGGGCGTGACATTGCTGAGCAAAAATAACCCCTCTGTGGAGGGGTGGGGGTGTTGGTGAAAGTACTAATACAGTAAGTAGGGAAAGAGCAGAGCAAGGGTGCCCTGGCCCCTCGCACCTCTTACAGTTTTGATGGACAACAGCTGGGTGATTCTGAATCACCACGAGTCATCGTTACCATCTCAGACTTGTGGTGACTCAGACATCACCACCCATAGGTCTCATGGTGTCTGTGTCAGCATGGCAGCAAGGTGATGTCAAACATTCAGAGAGCTTCTCACACAGTGCATGGTTTGTTTTGCACCCTATATCAGTGCTGTTCATCCCTGTGACCAAGATGTTTTAAAGGGGATCAGGAACAAGAAACATGATAACTAAATACAGTGTACAAAGTTGATGTAGAAAACATTAGGCATAATTGTATTTTTTGCCCTGTGATATAACCCTTTAATACAGATGATATTACATTATAGTGGGACTGCACACAAGCTTAAACTTCTATTCCAGTTCAGTTCATTTATGTAGTGCCGAATGACAACACCAGTTGCATCAGTGCACTTTATATTGTAAGGTAAAGATCTTACCATAATAGAAAGAAAACCACAACAATCAGATCACTCCCCCCCCCCCCCCCCCCCCCCATGAGCAACTTGGCAACAGTGGGAAGGAAAAACTCCATTTTAGCAGGAAGTCCAGGCCTCGAGGGCTGGTGTCCTGCAGGTTTTATCTGAGCAATCTGAGCAATGGGACTAGAAGGGAGGTGACCGAGAACCTGGTAATCATTTTGACAAAGCTCCAGGGTTTCTGGGTGGAGATAGGAGAAACTTTCTAGGAGGACAGCCATATCTGCTGGACTAATCAGGCCTGATGGCAGATGGTGAGACTTCTTGGTAAAAGGCACATGATAGCCCGCCTAGAGTTTGTCAAAAGACACCTAAAGGACTGTAATAGAAAAGACTGAACTCTTTGGACTAAATGCCAAAAGTCTTGTCTGGAGGAAACAAGGCACTGCTCATAACCTGGCCATTACCATCCCTAAAGTGAAGCATAGTGGTGCTATGGGGATATTTTTAGGCAGCAGTGTAAAATGAAAAACATACAAAAAAATTATTTCTCATTTGATATGTCTATAGAACTAAGAAGTGCAACCTGAATAACACCAGATGTATATTTTATCCAATTTAAGGCATTTTTACAATAATAGTTTTTGGCATATTTCAGATTTTATTTTCAAACTAAATTATTTTTACATTCAAAACTTTTGTCACACTAGTGTATCCTGTTTTGAACATTTTGCATAAGTGGCAACCCTGTAAGGAGTTGGTACTTATGCACTTTACACAAATAATAAAGTGTATACAATCATAATGTACAGCTGACAAAAGAAAGACAAATATGAGTGTATTTCTACACTAAGCATTACGTTCTTTACTATATGACTGGTCTCTCACAGAAAGTTTGTACATCATACAGGCTAATAAATCATTAAGGAAACACCCTCACACTATTCTGCCAAATGAGCATTTGTAATTAGTATGTAGAGTTTTCCAAACGACCTGTGGACATGTTCCAGGAGGTAAAGGATAAAGAGAACTCTATCTCGTTGTACTTCCACTGCTCTGTCAAAGCAATGATGTAGCCTTTAATATAGCTAATTACAGATGAGCATCTATATTATTATTATTGTTACTATTATCATTATTATTATTTCACAAGGGAGCTTCCCCTGTCAGGAAATCAAACATGTGGAGTCACTCACTGTGGTGACCCTTTGTGAATAAGGAAGCAACTGAAAATAGTTTCTTCTATTATTATTATTTTTATTATTAGTAGTATTAGTATGCTAAAGTCTGTAACCCAATAATTTCCAAAATAAAAAAGGAATAAATCATTTATCATGTTATCTTTATAAAGGTGCTCTTTAGAAATGAGTATCGAATGTTTAGCTTACTAGCTGTCAAATCATAGCAACTGATGCTAGCTAGTCAGGTTTAAGTGAATGTAGAGTATAGCAGTGTACACAGTAACCAGAGTTAGCTAGCTGTGTCTGTATATTAAATGTGTATAGCTATCTAGTGACTTAAGTTTGGTTCCCAAGATAACGCAAGGCTAATGTAAGTGCAAGGTAATTTAGACAGCACCTTATCAGACCTTAGAAGTTATTCAAACTGCTTTGCAGGCAAAAGATAAAAGATTATAAAACTGAATCTAACCAGAGGTACGTGTTTCAGATGTTTTAATTTAGAGGTTTTAGAATGAGTCTAAGAGAAAGTGGCATTAAACGGATGAGTTTAAATGAATCAGGATATTCACAATGAAAGAGTTCAGAGAACCTGGGATTAGTTTGCGGGCTCTTTGTTGTTGCCTGCAGCAGACTTTGGCCTCTCTAATTCTGCTGCAGTGGCCTCTGGGTTATATTGCTATGTGCTGCTTTAGTGTCAATGTGTAACATTTATGATCCCTGTGTACTTGAGTGATACTGGACTTTAGTGTGGAATGTGCTGATTGTGTAATAGCACATGTGTGGATTTAGAATGCTTATCGCTAATATAAGCTCGATAGACGAATGAACATGGACACACTCTCACTGTATACATAACACACATGCACATACCACTCTTCACATGGTCATTTGACAGGGACCGTCCCCAACTATCCCGGCACTGACTCCGAACATTCCCGTCAGTTCAACTGAGCTTATATTTAGAATCAGAGTATCTCGCTCCAGCACACATCAACACATGTGCAGAGAAATGACTAAATAATATGGCCTATTAATAGAAGGACGTTTGTACTGAAGAGGCATAAGGTTCAAATGTGGCTTTATCACATTCCACATAAATTCACACACTATAGATAGTCACCGACCTTGTACACCACGATGATATGAACCTAATCATGACTGAAATTTATGGACGCTATAAGTTAGTTCAAAGAAAGAGAAGACGGCGTGTATGTATGTGTGTGCGTGTCCTGTAGAGCCACAATATATTTTACATTCATCTGATCTGAGCCTTTCTCTTTCCTACCTTAACAAAGAGTACGACCTTTGGTCCATCTTTGTCAGGCACTGGCTTCTCCTTAGCTGTTTCCTTCTCAGAGGCTGATGAAGATGATGATGAGGATGAGGATCTGCGTGATTTGTCCACCTCCATCTCCCAGTTTAACTCATTCAACGGCTCTACCTGTGTGTTCTCCTCTTCTTCCTCTTTTTCTACTTTTTCTTCCTCTACCTCCTCCTCCCCACTGGAACTCGCCAGCTCCACTTTCTCCTCTTCTTTCTCATGAGAAGAAGAAGAAGACGATGAGGAGGATGAGGAAGAGGACGTGCTCCCTCGCCTCCCCTCTGCGGGAGGCTCAGGCGCCGGGATCGAAGGAGGAGCTGGTATTCTTCTTGAGGCCACTTTGGTGTTTTCATACTCAGGAGTCAGATGCGAAAGATCTTCGTATGGGGCCTCGTAGGGCAATTCATATTCACCTGACGACTGGTTCCGGTAGGCCGGCTCTGGGTTCTCGTACACATTCCCCTCAGAAAGATCCATCCTGGTTGGAGAAATCAAACAGAGATGGTGGAGCGTGCCAAGGTGTAAAGCAGAGTGAGGGCAATCGCAACAGGGCCTATCTTATCAGAAGATGCCCAATCAGGACTTTGGACAGGGATGGCCGAAAGGCTGGGCCAAGGGGAACTGCAGTAAGTCAGTATACTGCATGTTATTACTGTCTTAGTGTCTATAAACACAATATGAGCATGTTTAAAAAATATATATGAGGGTCCATTCATTCCAAAATTATGTTCACACTGTCTATGTCAGCTGAACACATATCTAAAGTGTACTTCAGATGCGGCAGAACTCTTTTGACAGATTGTAATTGTCCACGGTAATGTTGAGGTTATTATATTTTTTATGATTTGGAGAAAGCTAGGTAGGGAACGCAACAAGACATATAAACTAAAATTGCACAGAGAAATGTTTTGTCAGTTGGGTTATCAGCATGGACAATTTGTCATAATAGCTTTGTCACAACTGAAGCACAAGTCAAGGTTTAAAAGAACGTGTAGACACACATGGAAATCCAGCATATAAGAGAAAGAGCTTGTAGAATTCTAGAGAGCTTAGAAGTTAATATTTTGTATGACTGCCTGCCATAAATCAAAGTTGGCTAAAAATGTTTCACACTCTAAAGCACAACCCAACAAGTGACACAGTGCTGTTCAAAAACTGTATTAACACAAGGCTCTCTTAGTAAGGAGCAAAGACTTGATGCCGCGGTCAAACGCCATGGTTTTTTCAGGACTCGGTTCAAGCAGCAATTCTGTCAGGAAAGGAGAGAAAGGTCAGTGGAAGCTAGAGCTATTATGAGGATGGAGTGTCTTAACTGGATTAAGTTCTTCCTTGATGTTTCTTGGGAAGCAATGGTGGGACAGGAATGGACTGACCAGGGCTCCACAGAGAGACCAGAGATCTTGATTACCATGTCGATCTGACAGACAGTTGTGTCTTGAGCTAGTCCTTGGTGAGGAGTGGCAACTGAGATGGCTCAAACATTGGGCAGACAATCCACTCATGGCCACCTGAAGGGAAAAACACTAGGAAGGCAACGAAGGAACCCTAAACCACCTTAAAACCATGGGACCAACTGTATTTTCGCAACACAACACGACCTCTGTTAGCGTTTATGTAATTTCCTTAAGTAGTCTTTAGGAATAACTCTAAATGCTTCTTGGAGGACATTCCAAGGCTCTTTTAAGGATGTTGTCTGCTTTTTCTTCTGTTCTCTGTCATGGTGATCTCATGCTGCTTAGGTAATGTTGAGTTCTGTGCTCCGGGGAGACCAATCCATGACCGATAGTGTCCCATTGTATGCTTTCTATCCTGATATGCTTTTACTATATTGGCAGTTTGCTCTGGATCATTTTCATGCCGAAAAGTCAAGCCAAGCGGTATCACATGATCCAACACTGTTGATCCTTTTCTGTATTCATAATTCCATCGATAGATCCTCAACAGTGCTGGTTAAAAAGGAGCCCGTAACCATAACAGAGCCTCCACTCTGTTTTATGGTGTGGATCACCATGATGCCAAAAATGGCTTCTTGGCAGCCACCCTTCTACTGAAGACCAGTGTTGGGACTAACGCGTTATTAAGTAACGCGTTATTAAGTAACGCGTTACAGTAACTACGTTATTATTGTGGTAACGAGCACAGTAACTAGTTATTATGCCAAAACCGGGAACGCGTTACTCGTTACTGGGATTTAGATAGGCTCGTTATTCGTTACTTCGTGTTGTGGCTATCGCGGAGCTTCCACAGATTCAATAACATTAGCAAGTGGTGGAGGCCGGCAGGTGGATGAAGG
This sequence comes from Mchenga conophoros, assembly GCF_057382185.1. NCBI lineage: Eukaryota > Metazoa > Chordata > Actinopteri > Cichliformes > Cichlidae > Mchenga > Mchenga conophoros. The sequence goes on from NC_140547.1 coordinate 34,501,517, forward strand.
AAAAGGGGAGGCAAGAGGAGAGACCCGAAGTGGCCGCTGGTCCGAGAGTGTCAGGTGAACTGAACTTCAGGTAAGAAGTTATGACCTGCAGTCCATCTGGGTCAGATATGAACCAAGTTTAGGTGGAGTTTATTTTTGTTATGCTGACTTTTTCGTACTGCGTGCTAGCTAGCACGACGGAGTTTCTATACAGCTGGGTGGGTGCTATGTTACTAATGTTGAACTTGATTTTGTTCATAAGGTTAATTATTAGAGTTTCCAACCGTCCTGTAAAAAACGGAATCGTCTCGTATTCAGAGAAAATATTAGCGTTTCGTATTTAGGTGAAAAGGAACAGTTTGTCCCGGACTTCCGCTACAATGAAAAAGGCACAAAGCTGGAGTTATTCTGTGTTTACGCTGCACAGCTGCCTCTTCTTCTCTCATTCTCTCCCCCTCCCTCTCCTGTATCTACTTCAATCATGAAACTGATCGATGATCAGCTGATCGGCTCTCTTGTTTGTTTATCGCCCACTTTGCGCCAGAAAGAGGAAACCAGTGGATGTCGCGCTAAACAACAGCAGAATTTTTAAGCTTGATCAGCTGTTGTTAGAATTTATTTAATATTAATTTCTAGTATCAGCTGATGTTTGCTGGAGCCACAGCTGTAAAGCTGCTGGTCATGATATCGGTTTGAATATGTGATGAGAGGGAAACATGAAGATGAAACCAGGAGATGTCCTTACTGAATCATCAGAGCTGTGATGGAGAAACAGGTTTACCTTTTAGGTGACATGAATGAGTTGAAGGGAAGTTATGAACTGTTTCTGAGAGATAAATAACACCAGGATCCTTTTCGGTGTAGCTGACAGCTGGTAACTGTGCAGGGGCGGGTCTAGCAAAGTGTTGCCAGGGGACCATGTAGGGCATTAAAAGGGAAAGGGGGGCACAAGGAAATACTTTCTTATTCTCATTTAAAATGTCTAGCTTTTAAAAAAATAATTATCTGAGTCTTACAACAAACGATTGATAGATTGATACATATATACCATCAGAACAGTGTACATCACTGTCACAACTGTGTTTGTTTTCATTCAAAGGCTTTATGATTTTTCCTATAATGGCGGCCGGTCTCTAGTCAAAATGCCTGGGACGATTTTTTTGTCCTTGTCCAGCCCTGTAAGCAGCTCATCTGCAGTCTGGTGTTACCTACATCTTCCTATTCAGAAGGCAGAATTTCCGAGTTCTGAGTACAATCGAAAGCACCACGACTGCAGTTTTTGTGTTGGATGTAAAAAGCGAGGATAGAATGGCTAGGATAGAATCAGGCGTGGGATTTCTCTCGTGGAAATGTGCACATTATTTTTTCCTTTCTATTGGTAGGTGGCACAGTGCACTTGTGGCAAGTAAGCAAGCTAGAAGACTGGCAATCTTGCTGGGTATCCAGTTACGGAAGCAACACATTAACAAGAGAATTCTGAGTTAAACCAAAGTTACTTTCCCTAGTAACTAGTTACTCTGAAAGTAACGAGTAACTTGAAGTAACTGAGTTACTTTTGATAGAAGTAACTAGTAATGTAACTAAGTTACTAATCTAAAGTAACACTGCTGAAGACATTTCTCATGTGGCTTCGGTGAAGAGTAACTAGGGCCAGATGCATTTGTTGGGTCTTAAGGATATGACTGTCAGATACTCATCATTTGCTGTAGATACATTTATAGATCCGCCACTTCTTCTTTTCTCATCCACTTAGTTTCCTTAAATTTCTTAAGGACACATTGCGCACCGGGCTGAGATAGGCCAAATTTTCAGCTTATGGATCACATTGGTGATGGAAAAAAATTGAATTTTATTTATTTTAAAATACTTTTTACCCAGCTGCTTAAAGCAAAAGTGTGTTTTAGATTTAATATCAAATAATATTTTAGGTGAAACCTGCAGGACAAAAAAGTAAACTGGATCCTATAAACTCTCATAATTTCACCTGTTAAATGAAAGATTACACTTTTTTTGGTTTAACTTTCAAACTCTCATCTCACTAAAACTGGTGTACAACCTACTTTTTTCCACTCTGATATGCACAAATTTGTGCATACAAATCTACACGGCTTTCTTTGTGGGTTTAACGGTCCAAACAGGGAATTTCCATCATCAGAAATGTCAAGGGAAATTCCAACGCACGGCTAAAATGTTACCTTGAGGGGCATCATGTTGGAAAATATTATCTCAGTTGTTTTTTTTTTAACAGATTTACTAAAAACTGCATACAACTTGGGCCACTCTTCTTTTTGATCTGCAGGAAATTCTCTATTGTGACAACACCATGAACTTGTTTTACCATGTTACCTACTTATTCTGAAAAAAATAAAGTTCACAGTAATTTAGTGGTCAATATAATGTGTTCAGATTCATCTCATAAGTCATGACACACCACTCTTTCCTACATATATCCTTTATTTTTATTTTATTTATTTATTTTTCTTGCCTGTCCCGTTCAGTACTTTAGCAATCAGAACTGTTGTCAGAAGGGAAGGAAAGATGCCCAACAGATTTATTTTTTAAGTGGCGAAATTATGGCAATGCCATATTGGTCCACTTGATTGATCTATATTATCATAAGCTGCCTTTAAAATATTGGTATCTGTGTTAGTATCTGCAATATTTGAAAGTGAATCGATACCAAAAATTGCAGCATTGCACGCCACTAAGCAGATGTTCCTCTTTAGCGATCCCTATAGGTAGTAGCCGAAAGAAGAGAAGATGTGTAATTTTTCCCTGGTCATGGCATCAATCGACCGGTACGTCAAGTTTGCTACAACAAAAGCAAATAGCGAAAGGTTTATTTCAAAATTAAAGCACTACATTTTAACGCTCTATGAATAAACCAATTTGTGCAAATATAGCATTTATTAATTATAAAAAAACAATTAAGTTGGCATTAAAATAGCAAACGAAACTACCAGACGCCAAAGAATTGCATTTTTTTTATATCGCCGTTAGAGCCGCGATTTATTTTGGAATTTCTCACCGGAACTGAGTGAGATTGATATTAGCCAACTAGACAGCGTCTCAGCAGCGTTTGTTTGTGTGTTTTGTGAAAGTCCACCGGTGATGTTGCTGCGAAGATAGGGGGAAAGGTGTTCAGAGGCGCTGTTTGGAGCACAATTATCCGTCAGCTCTGCCAGGGCAGGTAACGTGTTTAAACGGACTGTTGTTGGGGGAACGCTGTGACATTGGCAAGCTAACTTGGTATACGAACTGCTAACACGCGCCCTGCGGAAAGTGAAAATAAAAATTTTCTTGGTCGGGTGACCCAAGACTTTTTGTATTTCCAATCTGCCACTAGAAAACACGAGTTTTTGCATGATTTTCAGTGTTTATTCGCTGTGTTATAAGTAGAGCTGTGTCGATATTTTCCCTTTAAGAACGGCGACTTCCTTGTTGTGTTTATTTCTCAGACTGTGAAAGCCAAGGCTTTTCGCTGGAAGTCCTTGGTGTCACTTCAGTACTTCCTCCAACACGTATATGAAATGTAACTAGGTAGCGTATGAATAAAACAAAATGTCTTTAAAATAAATAGTTAAATTAATGAATAAGGTATAATTTTATTTTTATAAATTTATTAATTGTGTTGTCTTTGCCGCACTACTCCATGCACTGATGAAATAAAATCGAACGTAAATGGCAAAGTTGTGAATAGGAAGAAAGCACCGGAGAAACTGGTCCCAGTGAGGAGACTCATGAGTAACCGTTCAAAATAATCCTTGTTTGTGTGATTCTGAGCTTGTTTCAGACAGTTTATCTTCTGTCTGAAACGAGCTGTTCTTTAGGCCGATGTTCTGATGGTTACCTGTGCCTAAACAGATGAAGCAGGTGGGTGGTGTGAAAGATGGCCTTATTTGTGGTATCTGCTCTTATTGATGTCATACAGACCAAAATTGGGTTGCAAACCCCCCAAAACAAACTGTCTAAAGTGAAGAGCTTATGGCAGGCTACAACCTGAGCTTCTGACTCTCAGTGATCACTTCTACTCGTCATTCATTAAAAATTTGGCCTTGTCCATTATGAGCGTCCACCAATGTAACTGTATACATGCAGAAATAATCCTCACCCCTCACTTGGCTCACTCTGAGCCTCTGTTCAAGCCAGTTCTTCCACCACTGTGACATACTCTTATGTCACTTGAGCCACTTATTGACTTTGTTTGCACAAAACACATCCTGTTTATCCGCGTGCAAACTTGCAGGAAGAACAAACCTTCCAGCTTAAAGCTGGTTTAGACCGTGGTCACAGCGTGTTAAAAGATTCTTACGGTTTCTGGCGACTGGTATTTGTAGCTGGTTGGAGTTTTCCGGCTTTCTTTGACTGCAAAGCCAACAACTATAAGTTTCACTTCCTATAAAGTAAAAGTGAAGGGCCAAAGAATGATTCTGGTATTTTGAGAATATTCATTTTCTTTATCTATGTGAGACTTACACCTAGGGAAATCATACCCGGTGTAAGCCGATCTCATTTATTTAGCCTTTTTTGTATCTTTATCCTGAAAGCAGATTAATTTCCTGCAGGTGGGATTTTCAGGCTGGCACACTGTAACCTTTAGCTTAGCAATGTGAAATTAAAACCCCTCTCAGCTTGGTTCGAGTATTTCAGGTTTCTGTTTTTTGTCTGACACATTTTCAGGATGTTGTTTCAATTGGTGCTGGCTTTCCTTTGTGGTGTTGGCGTTTGGGCCACAGAAAATACCACCACCCAGCAGGAACCGCCGCCGCTGCTGCTGGTGTCATTTGATGGGTTTCGAGCTGACTACCTGAAGAGGTTCCCCATGCCGAACCTGAAGCTCCTGTACAGCCAGGGGGTCCTGGTGGAGCAGCTCACTAATGTCTTCATCACCAAGACGTTTCCAAACCATTACAGTCTGGTAAGCCTGCTTTTGTTTGTGTGCGTGTGTGTTTGGAAGATGATCTGTCTGATAGCTGTGTCTAATTCTGGTCTGAAAACATTTCCTTCCTTTGAATTTGATGCAAGAAATAAGCAGGTTCTTCTCTGAAAAACACGTTGCCTCAAAACCCACAGCCTTTCTTTCGCTACCGTTTAACCCAGAGGCGACAGCACTCAGGATTTCCAAGAAAAAAACCAAAAGCCTCACTGCTTTCATCTTTCATCAGATTCACTAGTCGTTTCCTCCTGTTTATTTAGTCTGTAAGCATGCATTAAAAAGAAAGAACAGGGCCCTATTTCAGGAAGCCGGTTTAGAAAACTCAGAGTGAAAAACGATACTCAGGGTTGAGTAACCCCGAACTGTCCAACTCGGAATATTCGGTTTCAGAAAGGCTGATAACAATTAGTTCAATCAACGTGGAGTTGCTTTAACCCCAAGTTAAGCGCGCGCACGGGGATGCATAAAGCCCTGATTAGTGGAGCACAGATTAAGCGAGTCACCATGGAGACGGAGGGAAAGAAGGCGCGGTCAATGTATTTTACAGCGCTTGAGGCCGAAATTCTGATGGCAGTATAGGGCTTTGGAGCGTGATGTCACGGGGGTGGGCGATAACATGCAAATTTTGCGGAAAAAAAGTAACACAGCCTCAGCTGCAAAAGAAAGGGAGCATGCATGGCAAAACATAGCCGACAGAGTCAATGCGTGAGTGTTAATTTAAACATTGATCTAGGGATTTCCACCCATTTAACACGTTATTTTATTATATTTTATTTTATTTTTTATTTCATACATTTTATTTTGTGATGTGATGTGAGCGCAGGTGCAACCCAACAGGCCCCAAACGTTCCTGGCAGCAAGTAAAAATGAAATATAAAAATATAGTCCAAACAGGTAAGGTGTAATTGTATTATGAGCCATAGTGCTTGGTCTGTTTGTCCGATGTAAATCGATTGCAGTTAGAGGCTACATTAATTTCCCCTCTGTAAGCACTTATTGAAATTATCTGAGCACATTACAAGTACATATTTGCTTACTCTGTATGCTCAAATGTGGCCCGTTATAGCCAACAGAAAAAAAGCGGAGGCCTGAAAAACAGGTGGGGGTCCTCCACCACCACCACTCACAGAGGCTGAGCAGTTGGCTTCCACATTTGTGATAATGTTGGCAGCATCACATATGATCTTCACAGTGCAGAGAACACAAATTAGCATCCATTACTATGATGAAATAATTTGTTAGTTTGACATGCTACAGGGAACTATGTACCTGTACATTAATGCTGTGGAAAGACTTCCTGTTCACATAGTCTCCTTCATTTACTGAAGGAGCAATGATTGGAATGTGAGTGCCATCTATACAGCCAATCACGCCTGGGAACCGTGAGAATAAATGTAAAATTTAAGTAGTAGTTCAAGTATCACCACATCATGAATTAAGTTTTGTTCATCCTGATACCTGCAATTTTGTGGCATCCCTCTTTGATAAATCTTGTGGGTCTATGACCGGGGAACACCACAGACGAGTACAGGAGACGTTTCAGTGCAACTGTAACATTCCTGACTGCTCGACAGACGGTAGCCTTGGAAACGTGCTCAGCGTCACCAATATTATATAGAAAGCTCCCGTTTGCAAAAAACCGAAGTGCAATACAAATAATATGTACAGAACTGAGAGCATGTCCGCGATGTGTCACATGAGCAATATTAGGCCTGAGGATGTTATTCAAATAAATTATAGATTGTGCTGAAAAACGGTAACGTTCACACAGGAAATCATCAGGAAATGATAAAATGTCCGAACGCGCTCTAATCACTCTCTCCCGGCGGAGAGCTCTGCGGAGAATTTGGGCCTCAACATCTACTGGCTCTTCAAGGAAGTGGCACGCCATGTCTGACACTTCCTACAGTCAGGTTTCCGACAAAGAGGCGGAGAAAGTTAGGGTTAGTTGAAGTAAACCTGCTAGGGGGCAGGTTAGCTTCACGGAGTGTGTCGTCATAGTAACTCGCTCAGAATTAATCTAAACTCGCTTTGTGAAACCGAAAACCCAGAGTTTTCGTTAACTCAGGGTATACTTACTCAGAGTTTGCACTAAACCGGCTTCCTGAAATAGGGCCCAGAGCTTTTGTTGAGCTGGAGTATCTCTAGAGTGAAAAGTTACACCAAAACATTGACTTGGTCAGAACCATAGACTGTATATAAAAGATGGACATAGTGACTTGAGTTGGGAGATGCTGAACACCTGTGATTGACAAGTCATTAGCTGATGAGTAAACTCCTTTTAATCTGCCTTTCTGATTACAAATAAAGAACACAATTAAGAGGGCTATTATTCTACCATATGGGTTGCCCCCAGGTGGCCAACAGCAAGAACGCAGGTTTAAGAGTTGGGTCTTTTTTTAATAATTATTCTAATTATTAATTAATGTCATTAGCTGCAAAATGTTTCACTGGGTCTTTTATATATTTATTTTTTTTAAATCACACAAGATTTTCAATTTTCCCGTAAAAGCCTTGTAAATGTGATATTGTCATTGAAGTTTGTTACTGTCCGTCAGATTTAAAAGGAAATATAAAAAAAAAAATCAATTTCAAAGTGTGATATTAGTGCTACACGATTGTTTTTGATCAGTACTGTGATGATGGCTATTTGTCATGATCATTCATTTATTTTTTTGGACAAAAATGTTTTTATTGCACTGTGAAGTAAGCATAACACTGCTTTCATATCCAGGTAAGGAGCTGTATAAAAACCTAGTGCTAAATTAAACTGGGGACTGTATTTTCAGTGCAGTTTTGTTGCTTGGCTGCACATCATTCTTTGCATATGATTTGTTCTTGGTTTATACCACTTGTCCTATTGCTAAAGACTTCCAAGCAATGCATCAAGATCCACTTCTAGGAACAAGCTCTTTGCATTCTGATGGTGCAGACATTCAAATCAAATCAAAATTCAGTTAACTGGGTTCCCAAAACTTTCATCATTGCATTCACCTTTTAACATTTTGGAAGCTGCTTTTCATGCTTGAGTAATCAAGTCTCTTAAAGCTAGATAATAGAACAAAATCACATAGACAGTATAATATTATTGTTTTTATTATTGTTACCTCTGCAGGTTACAGGGCTTTATGCAGAGTCTCATGGTATCCTGGCCAGTAGAATGTATGATCCCATCAGCAAGAAGCACTTCAGCGTTAGCAACGACACCGACCCGCTGTGGTGGAATGGGGCGGAGCCCCTCTGGATCACCGCGCTGGACTCCGGCTACAGCACTGCAGCCATGATGTGGCCCGGCTCCGACGTGACCATCAGGAACCGCACACCTACACACTTCTTTCCCTACAACCGCCATGTAACATTCCAGGAACGACTGGGGAATGTGACAAACTGGCTGTTAGGAAATGCAACGGTAGAAATATCATGTCTCTACGTTCCTATTTGTGGCGCTTTGTGGAGATGGTCTAATTTGGAAAAGCTGGAAGGTTTGACATTGTTTATGATTTTTATAATCCCACCAGGAACAACGAGTGAAGTTTGCAGCTCTCTACTGGGAGGAGCCGGACGAATCAGGTCACACGTTCGGCCCTGACAACACCACCGCCATGGGCAAAGCGCTGAAGGAGGTACAGTCATTTGGTTATATTCAAATGCTCAAACAAGCTTACTAGGTTGTCATACTGCTACAGCAAACCTGCATGTACAGTGGAGGAAATAATTACTGGGTCCTCTGTTGAATTTGTAAGTTTGCTCACTTAAAAACAAATGAAGAGTCTGTAATTTTTGTGGTCGTTTCATTTTAATGCAGAAAGACAAAATATCAGCCAAAAATCCTGAAACCTAATACATAAAAGTTATAAACTGATGAGTGAAATAATTGGCTACCAAGCAGAAAAATGTGATATTATTGGAGGAGAAACCCTTGTTAGCAAGCACAGCTGTAAGACGTTTCTTGTAGTTGGTCACCATGTTTGGACACACATTAGGAGTACACACATTATTTCCAAAAACTCTCTAAATCTTTTAGGTTTCTTGGCTGCCACTTATAAACTTAAAGCTTTAGTTTTAAGTTTATAAGTGGCAGCACGACTGAGGTCTGGAGACCAGCTAGGCCACTCCATGACCCTAATGTGGTTCTTTAGCCACTCCTTTGTGGCCTTGGTGTAATGTTTTGGGTCATTGTCATGCTGGAAGACCCATCCATGACCTATCCTTTGTGTTCTGGCTGAGGGAAGGAGGTACTCATGCACTTTTTATGGCCCCATTCATTGGCCCCTACATGCAGTGAAGCCATCCTGCACTCTCAGCAGAAAAACAGACCCAATCCATAATGTTTCCATTTCCGCGCTTTACTGTAGGGCTGGTATTCATTGGGTCACATTTCTCTTACTCTAAACACGGCGGATTGAGTCGATGCCAAAGAGCTTGATTTTGGTTTTGTCTAACCACAGCTTTCTCCCAGTCCTTCTCTAAATCAGTGAAATGTTCACTGGTAAACTTCAGACGGAGCTGTACATGTGGCTTCTCTGAGCAGAGGCACAACAAGATTTCAATCAAATGCAGGCTGGTGCGTTATCATTAACAAGCTCCTCCCATGTAGTTTTGGACTGATCCGAGACCTTTCTCTTGATCATCCTCACCACATCTTGCCTGGAGCTCCAGACCAATATTCTGATATACTGTCTCTCCACTAAAATGAAAGACTAGTTCCAGTGGTGCAAGTCTTTTTTTTTTTTTTTTTTTTTACTTGATGCAGACATTTGTGTCTGCTTGTGTGCAATTAGGTTGACGACAACATCGGCCTGCTGATATCTGAGCTAAATCGGACCGGCCTCTGGGGTCGCATCAACGTGGTGATAACGAGCGACCACGGGATGGCCCAGTGCTCAGCCGATCGCCTCATACGGCTGGACGAGTGCCTCCCTGAAGACAACTACACACTGGTGGACCTCACACCTGTGGCGGCGCTCTTCCCAAATCAAAGTAACTGTGCTAAGCTCATCTCATATTACATAATGAAACTTGTCTCTGTTATTCTGTGCATTGAGCTCCCAGTTGCAATTTTCCATGTGTCTGCTGCCCAGGTGATCAAGCTGATGCTGTCTTCAATGCGCTAAGTAAGTGCCACCCCCACATGACGGCATACTTGAAGAAGTCCATTCCTGATAGGCTGCACTACCAGAACAATGTGCGCATCCAGCCAATCATACTGATTGCTGACGAAGGCTGGACCATAGTGAAGAAGGGGAACAAGTTGCCGAGATGTACGTGCTTTTTTTATTTTAATTTATTTTTTTAATAATGTTGAGTTTTTGACATGTTAAGACTAAAAGACAAAAGCCAAAGCACAATGAATTAACTGCCTACAATATTAATGCCTGGTAATCCTCCTGTTACTCCTGTTTACTTTTAGTGGGCGATCATGGCTATGACAATGCTCTTCCCAGCATGCATCCTTTCCTGGCAGCGACTGGGCCTGGCTTCCGTCAGGGTTATCAGCTGAACAGCTTAGAAACTGTGGATGTTTATGCACTCATGTGCCGCCTGCTGTCAGTGCGTGCGCAGCCCAACAATGGCACCCTGACCCAGGCTCGGTGCCTGTTGGCCGCTGAGGCCTGCGTAGATCTTCCCCTGGTTATCGGCCTGGTGGTGGGTGTCCTGCTGGTACTCACTACAATCACTGGTGAGTAAGAATAACGTGTCTTCTTGTTGTATTGTGTTGATGTGGGGGGGAAAAAAGGGGACCCAGATTTGAACCCTGTGGAACCCCCCAACATTTTCTCAGCCTTTCCATTAGATGAACAAGCTGTGATTTGTTTTCTTTTTTCTCCTCCTCAGTTTTGTTCAGGTCTCTGAGCACTCGCCGCCAATCAGGGCCTCGGCCTTTCCGGAGGCTGCAGGTCGACTATGATGATGATGACGACGACCCCTTGTTGGAGTAAACCAACTGTGTCGCAAACAGGTTTAGAACCACACATTTATCAAGAGCAGACCACAATGCAACCCAAAACAAGAATGTAAAAATGTAATCCAGGCTAAAAGCAAGCAAGAAGCTGCTTCAACTAAAGCCTGGAAGGAAATGCAATCTGTATAATTTAGTAGGCCTGTCACTTACTTCCCCATCATTATGCAAAGAGAGTACAATTGTGCAGTTTATCACGTGATTGTGTTATGAGACATAAATATGTCATGCTAGTCTTTCAGCTGCTCCCCAGGCTTTGCTCTTGGGAGCACATAAAGGTTAAAGACAGAAACATATGAGGGAGTTCAGAGTTCAGCGAACAGACTCAGAACCTTACCAGAGATCATTTTTTTTTCCTTTAAAGATTATAATGTCAAGCATGTTCACACAGCTTCCAGCCTGGCTACTTTCAGATCATGCTGTAAGAGTCCCTTTCCGACGATGTCAACAAACCATTTGAACTTGGAAGATCATTGCTGGTGGTGAGAACGGGGTCGCTGCCAACGGTTTCAATCCAGGAGTCACATTTTCCAGGGACGGTGCAGACTAGAAAGGAAAGCTGGGAGACAGAGTGGTAGTGACATGCAGGAAATGGCCAAGAGTGGACTTTTTATACCATAACTAAACATGGCACTTTTCTTATTACACACACTCCCTACTGCATTAACAGTTTAGCCTGTATTATGTTTAACCTCTCTTTAATTGTCTGGTATTATGATTGTAAAATATGCCGCTCTGCTTCCTGTCCACGTTGGTGATTGGTCTTATGTTCCAAAATCCGCTCACAGCTAGACTGGGAATCCGTGGATAACAACGTTTGTGTGACTGCTAAGCCTGATTACAGAGGTCGGGTTTAGTGAACCCAGATAATGAAAAGACATCCCCGGTGTGGAAAACTAGCTTAATAATACAGGCCTCAGGTCTGCAGATCCCGTGCACTGGTATAAATACAGCTGTGGGTAATGCTATATTCTGTTGTTGTTACTGAGTCTTCATAATGTTACTGCTGTTAAAAATCCTTGGACTTGAACATGTGACAAGAAGCCAGTGGTGATTAGCTGTGAAATTTTGGGGAAATATTGGCGAAGTCTTTGGTGGGAAGACGGTAACAATGAGTCTGATATTATTATTATTCTCAAAGAAGAGACAAAAGCTACTGACTACTTTCATTTATCTTTTCTTTCCATTTTTCTTTGGTAATGTTGTTTGAAGTTGTGTGCTGTTACATTTTTAACAGCAGAGGGAGCCACTAGCTCATTTAATTCAGCTGTGACAAAGATTTAATTGTGATTAACCTTCAGTTTTCTTTATCTGGTGTTCTGTGGTTGTTGTTTTTTTTTTTGTTTGTTTTTTTTTGCCCAAGTATGCCAAAACCTGAATTTTAAATCTGAATTGGTACAATAATATTAATTTGTTGAATTACAGGTAATTCCTCACAGTAGCTTTCTATGCCAGTTGTTCACTTTACATGAGGGTGTGTCAGGGGTCCATCTGTGCTTCCTGTATATGAGTGATACCAAAGACTGTTAGATGCACAAAGAAATAATCAGCACTTATGTCTTTTTTTTTCTTACACAGGGATTTGTATTACAAAATTAAAACTGTAATTGTTATTTTTAGCATCAGATAGGTTAGCTGCACACTTTTTTCTTTTTTTTTTAAGAAACAGTACAAACGCAAATTCAGGTAGTAGTTTGAAAGTTGAACAGTAATTTCAAAGGCTGTTTTATTTAATCTGATGCTCACAGAGGGAGCAACCACAGGTCTGCTGTCCTGATCAAGGAAATTAGATGGAGCACACGCCTGTTAGCAGGATCAGAAACTGTCACCGCTCAAGGTCACAGCATGAGCCTGTTGATATTTAACACTCCTATTATTGGCAAATTCAACAACATGACTTGAACCAATGAGGGATGGATCCATATGACACGTTTTGTGGAAATGTTGCTCTTTTGCTTGTAACCTTTCCTGTTTCCCCCCCAAAATTTTAAAGAACATCAGTGACACACTGCTCCTCCTCACCAGAGCACTAGATGAATATTTAATAACATAAAAAAAACTTCTATCTTGTTTGTCTTGTAAGATTTACTGCAAACCAAAGGTCCCAGTTGTTTTGTTCATTGTTTCTTTATTAAATGGAGAAAAAAATAAATAAATAAATATATATATATATATATATATATATATATATATATATATATATATATATATAAAAAGAAAATGGGTGAAATATTTTCTGTACTTTTCAAGGGATTTATTGAGTATAACCACATCACACAATAAAAACATACAACTTGCACTCAGTGCAGAGCTGCTTGCATACTTTAACCATTTAGAATGTGAAACCCTAACTTTTGTAAAGTTTGCCATGTGATGTTCCCTCTTCTGCATATTGCACATATAGTTATTTCTGATGGCTTTATGTAATGTGCACATATGTGGGCAGCTGTGGCTCAGGAAGTAGAGCAAGTTGTGCACTGAGTTAAATTCAGGCCACTGGTATGACAGGTTTTTTTTTGTTTTGTTTTTTTAAATGCAGATGTCATATCCAGGTGTTTAAATGCTACATGTATGCTCTCTGTATTGCACTCGCATCAAGGCTTGATGTTTAAAGTTACTGTTTTTAGAAGTGTAAAAGAAATCTGTACTATGCAAATTGTGTCTAACATGTCAAAATATTTGTGTAGTTACGAGATTTTGACAAAATAAAAAATGTTGGGAAGCCTGATTCGTCTCTTAATCCTCCTCAGAATCACTACACAAAAACTCCTTATGTCAGCTGGCATTGGGGAAAAACAACCGAGACACCTTTGGGAAAAATTAATTTATATTCCTTTATATTTTTTTTTTCTCCATTGCAGTCACATTACAATGTAATAAAATGATAAACATATAAAATCAAACTCAATACTGACGCATATACATTTGTTCTGTGTTCAAAACCAAACGAACTGTACATGTTTTCATTTATATTTCTTTCACATCATTTAAAATCTGTCATAATTTCTATGTAGTCATCTGTATTATTGTAAATCTTTGTCTCTTCACAGATAAATAGACTTTATTTTCAGGAGGTATTGTAACAAAAATAACACATTTCCTAATGGTGGCTGCCTAGAATCACCGAAAATATCATTCAACTCTTAACCGTAATGCTTAGGTACTATCGTAGACACGCAATACACAAACTGAAGGTACACGATGGGTCTTCTCGTTCCCCTCCCATTTGTATTTGTTGTGAATTAGGGAAACCCCCTGAATGGTATCTCTCATGAGCTGACGTGGGAGCGATTTGAATTTCTGTAGTGAAGTTAGGAGATGTTAGCCAGACAGCCCGACTCGCATATGAAATGTAATACACGCCCATGTTTTGGCTTTTTTGTGATTGCACTGCACTCAGCTAGTTGATTATATGTGGAGTTTAAAATGTCCTCCTTATCCAATATATACATTTTTATCACAATCACCTGGACTGCAGGAAAAGGGAAATGGCTAGTTAGCTTTTTTTGTTTTTGTACGAGACACTGTATTTTTTAGTCAGAACCAAACTAGCGAGCTGATATTTGGAATTGGGGTGAATTGAGAAATTGAACATTTTTTTAATGAAGGTAAAAACTAATGACTGACTTGGAAAATATGGACAATTATAAAAAGATGCTGCTTTCATGTCTAATGATATGTATGCTAAATATACGACTAAAAGATAAATGATAAATGTGACTAGAAGTCACAAACTCTCTAGATAAGGTTTGTACAGAGATTAGATGTGGGAGAAGTCTTCTTTTATAATAAATGAATACTTCCGATTTATTATTTTATATCTTTTATGTTATTTATTCCAAACAAAACCAATTGTGCGAAAAACTTTTTCGTTAGCGTTAGCTTTTTGGCCAGAACTAGCTAGCTAGCTAATTAGCCATTTCCTTGTACGTTAAACTTTAAACTGAAGCAAAAATAATTACCCAATGGATTTTTTAATTTGACATTTTTGTAGTAATATGTAAGCAAAGATAACCTGAATTGATGAAGTGATAAATGTGCAAGATTGAACTCAGAAATCAAGATTAAGGTTTAAAAAAAAATAAATTAGTTGTCAGAATGTTAACTTTTTCTATTTTTACATTTACCATTATTTTGTCTTGTTAATTTCCCCCCATAAACATGAAAGTCTTCTCTCTGAATTTTCTGTGACTAAAATCATAATGTATAACAAATTATTTTGTTATATATTATGATAAACATTTCTTGTGAAGGTTTCTTTTGAAATAAATTATTGCTTAATAATTATTTTATTTTAAAGTAAAAAAAAGGAGCACAGTTGTCTGGCAAATCACCTCCAAAAACGTCATCCCACCCACAGAGCTAATATCAGTGTGCTTATACTCAAGACAACACAATGGCACAGATTCCTATGAAAACACAGCTTCCAGTCAGGCTGAATTTTTCTTCTCTCGTTTTACATTCTGGATATTTAGAAAGAACATTTACTATCGGTACATTTCAAAGAGCCATCTAAGCAAACCCATGGAACATAGATCCAACTGAGAAGGATTACCAGAAAAAGGTATTTACAATCAAAATGCCACCCACAAGAAAATAAAAGTTACTTTTGCACATCGAAGTCGCTAGAGCTACTTTTTTTCTCCCCCCAAGCTGAAGAACATGGTAGAAAAGCATGACCCTAACAAAATAAAAGCTCATGGTACGTCTAACAGGTACTTCCAAGTTAAGGTTTAGTTTGACCCTGCCCTGTGCTTATAGTATCCAAACCTGAGTCAAACCACTGAAATCCTTTTTGTTCATTTTCTGTGCCAAAACTACCAAACCTCTTCGGTTCCTCAAGGAAAGGATTTGAATTGTCATCGGACTCAGATCTGGTAAAAACTGGTCTGAGATCAGAAACAACTTAACATCTGGCCTCAATAAAACCATACTTTCACAGCTCTAGACCAAGCACGCAAAAGAATATATGAAGCATTCATGACACGGTATGGTAGCTTGTGCTCAGACACACACACACACACACACACACACACACACACACACACACACACACACACACACACACACAGCCTTACCACAGGCCTCATATGCTTTGTAGACCCTGATAGTGGAACATTTATGTATTTTATCCAAAGGAAAAACAACTCCTTGGTTTTCATTTCATTTTCACAGATACACATTCCTCAGTCGGGAGGTGGCATTCATCCCAGTTATTCCCAAGGTACAGTTTTCCCCTCCCGACCAATTTTAAACCATCAGAAGTCAATCCTGATAGAGAACAATGTAAAGTCCATAAAAATAATCACCAAATTATTTAAGAAAAATGCAAAAAGCTTAAAATCTGTAAACAAATGGTACATCACATATTTGCAATTCTGCACATCAAGACTTTATGGTTTATTCCTTCCTCCTAAGAGAAAAAAAAGCCTAAAACATATATATAAAAACAAGCAACGCGTGAGAACAGTGATGTGGTATTTCTGTAAAGGTTATCTAAGGCCAGAACCTTCTTGCTTGTAACCTTGCATAGCTGTGGATGTGAAGCCATACAACAGTGACATAACACCTACTGGATTTAAATTCTCTTACAGTGTGGGCATGAATAAGGCTCTGGTTTTCTCGGAAGAAACTTATCACTCAGAGCGCGCAGGCTCAGTCATAGGCCCAGTGTGGATGATTTTTGACTGCTGGGTGACACAACCGAGACTGATGTATGATACCTGGACTTTGATCATGAGGCTATTGCTGAGTCTGAACGCTCCTTATGAGTAGTTCCATATAAAGAGAGAGAATTGTATTATTTGGTTGCTTCTAACCTGATTTGGCTATAATAAACCTGATTTCTCATTGGCTGGAGCTCTGGGTGCAAAGAGCTGTGGATTGGATCAAAAAAATTAAATCAGCGGTTAATGCTGTGGGAAAAAAACAAGCGGGGCAGCTGCTCTTTGTTCAGAAACATATAAGCTGTGACTCTTGGCCATTTATATTTACTCTCAAATCCAGATCGCTCATGCGAGATTATTTGTTTTTCTGTGAAACGAGCAGGAGATGCCTGACTGTGCTCTCTAAATGGCACATGACGCTGTTTTCCTTTGATTTCTGCGTGTTGACGCTATTCTTCATGTACAGTGCATGTCCAGATCAGAGTGTACCAGAAAAGTAGCACCACCCTCCTATGACTCATATCTTAAAAAAAACCACACACACACAGAAAAAAAGAAAGAAAAAAAGAAACCACCTCCACTTCAGTCGAGCAGATAAGGCATTGTTGCTTTGATGTGTTTCACAGAGACGGAAAGTGTTGCTGTTTTTACATACGCCGTCAACATGAAGGAATTAGACTGTTTCATCGATTTGAATGTTTGATACACATATTTGGCTAATTCTTCACTGTAACCACAACTATACAAAAACCCATCTAGCTTTACTCAATAGCACCATATGAATATTGTTCCCAAATTATAAAGGGGTAAGGGAATACTGGACATTGGTGTGTGAGTGTGTTTGTGTGTGTTCAAGCGGTGAGGTAGGGATACATCCCATGTTATTACACTGCTTTAATTGTGTGTCTCTCCCTGCTTCAGAGGAAAACCGTGTGTGTTTGTGTGTGTCTGTGTGTGTGTGTGTGTACACTAAGCACATCTCCCCCATGTTGGAGACTTGCATAGCTTCTGCAGGACAGGAAGAGCAGTTGTCCGTTTGGACGGAGCCTTTGGCACAGCCTTGGCTGATAACTGAAGGCAGTACTCAAGTTGCACCATAGAATTCAAAGAGACAATCTGCCCTTATTGCACCATAAGTACATGTGTGTTTTGTATTTGCACCATATGAAGTGGGATTAGCAGCCAGTTGACTCTGAAGCTCGAGAGTGTCGCACCATATGAACACTGATGCTGCTGCTTCTGTTACGCGTTCGCAACTAATGTTTCTACTCGCCGGATCGCAGCAAATGGACTGATTTGTCTGTTTTGTTAGTCGGCTAGCACCACAGAAAAATAATGTGAGCCCACCTATCGTTCACACTTAAAGGGACGCTGTATTTCTGCTTTTAGTCTCCTTATTTAAATTTAAAAAAATTCCACACTGGGGTAATTATTACAGTTTTATCTACTGATTAACTTTATCAGTCATTAATGGTGTTCTTAACATCCGCTAGTTCATCGGTGAACCACTTTGGTGGTAGGGTTGCCGTTAGGGTTGCATTTCACCAAACAGGTGAAAGCGCTAAATGGTAGATGTGACCCTAACCCTTAAACAAGCCTTAGGGTTAAAGCTGGCAATGTTTCCCAAGGTAAGGATCAGGACTATCATTATCGCTAAGTTTTGGTTTTTTGTTGCTCCAACTTTGTCATTTTTCTCTGAACTTTCATGCACAAAATTTGTAGGAACAGCCAAGGACAGAGGATATTGGGTCTTGACATTGCGTCTTGGTTGTTTGAGTACGATGCTGACTTTTTTGCTTTCCAGACACTAAGTGGTTCACAGCTAATAAGCAGCGGGGTTGATAGTTAACACCTGTAAGTCTGAAGCGATGGTTCTGAGCCAGAAGAAGGTGGATTGCCCACTTTGCTATGGGGACAGGCTGTTTTCTCAAATAGAGGAGTTAAAGTGTCTTGGGGTCTTGCTCATGAATGGGGGAAAATGGATTGGGAGGCTGACCAGAGATTGGTACAATGTTTGTAGTGATCCGTAACTATTTGGCCACAAACTGTGAATAGTGACTGAAGGAATAAAACGGTGGATACAACTACCAGAAAGAAGACTCAAAAGACTGTCTGGACTCATCCTTAGAGATAAGGTAAGGACTCAGAGTAGAGATGTTTCTTCTCAGCATATAAAGACACCAAGTGAGGTGTTTCAGGCATCTGACTAATATGCATCCTGGAAGTTTCTTAGGTGAGACTACTGAGGAGAGACCTTGGGTAGACCCAGGACAAACTAAAGATATTGTCTCTTGGCTGTTTTTGGGAATGCCTTGGTATCTTCAGAGTCAGTGGCCATGGAAAGGGAGCACTGGTCATATCCGACAAGCTTTTCTACAACCAAATTTTAATGTGATACCTTAAAATTGCAGGTTTTACCAATAATTCAAAAGATTCTCATACTTCTGGGTCACTGGTTGAAATCAATCACAGAATTATAATTTGAGGACTAATAAATTAATAAATTACGTATATTTGCAAGTCGCTCTCAGAAAGACTTTGACTTTTACCAAAATTACAAAATTTGTTGACGTACCCCAGTTTTAACTCTCTCTATACCCAGCCCTCATAGCAAAGGCGGTTGTAGAAAGCAGGAGAAAGTGGGCTCATGGAACGGGATCAGAGGAAACCCCCCCCCACAGCGTGAGATTTCAGGAGTTGCACCGTTCCCGTTGACATGCTGATGACTAATATCTCAGCTCATGTGTTTTCGCCTGCCAATGTAACAGCTTGGATTACAGGGGTAAACAAACCAAAAGAAATAAATAATGAGCCATACACCACAGCTCAGCTGTGGGTGGCTTTGGAGGAGTTGATATTGGACACGAAACAGGAGAAGACAAGTCACTGGGAGGGTTGTGATGACTGAAGTCCAAAACTGTTTTATGTCATTTTCAGTGGCAGCACCCTGTTAGTGTGGGACCAACATGATTAAACTATCACACAAAAAAAATGTAGTAGACCTCAATTAAAAACAATTACTCTTGAATCTACCTTTATTTTTATAATATAAAAAGACCTCCCACAACTGCTTGGAGCATAAAAGGAAATGATGGAGAACTTCCCCTAAGATGGCATTCAAATTTCACACTTTATTTCCCTCCCAGATGAGCAATATGGTTATGACCAGCATCATCTAGGACTTTACTTTTTACATTTTTACTTTTCCAAATGTTCAGGAAGAAATTATTTTAGTGCTTTTGTAATATGCTTTAAGAAGCAACTGTTTTTCATTTTTCCACATTACAGCTAACATGTTGCTAACTGCCCTCAACATACTTTTTTCAAGTCTATCTTAAGGATATAGTTGGGCTTGCTTTGTTCTATGCTCAATTGGCCTTTGAGTTACATGAGGAAAGTTGTACTAGTTCTTTATCTCTCCATTAAATATGAGTTCCTGCAAGCAGACTGCCTAGGTTAGCATAACAACCAAAAACAGGTAGAAACCTTTAGCTTTCAAGATCTCGAGTCAGATTTTGTGGCAGGACTTGCTGAGTTGTTGACATCGTGTAGGCAGAAACGAGCATAGAAAAGTAACTATTTTGTTGATAGAAATAACATTTGCTACAAATTCATATACATGCTTTTCTTTATTTAGATAAGTATGAATTTATAACATAGCATCTACTATTGCGCTACACAAAGTAACCCAGATTAGCTGGAAAACTTACTCCCCTGATTACCCTGATAGGTCAGGTATGAACTAACACATTTCTTTTAAAAGCCCTGATCAATAAGAATTATAATTTTTATAGTATGAATTTGTTTCCATATTTTGAATCACAAGCACATGAACTCCAAAATTCGAAGAGTTACTCTTTTACTGTCTTAGGAGCAAGTAAATGTGCAATTATTCTTAATGGTAGATGGTTTGGCTACTTTCTGAACCCACAAAAAACTATTTTTTACATTTATCTTTTTGTATAATTTAAATAAGACAAGATGCTAGCTACTAGATACTTTAGGAGAAGAAATCCAGGCTAGCTGTTTTTACCTGTTTTCAGTTTTTTTAAGCTAAGCTAAGCTAGTCAACTCTCTAGTGCTAATATTTTACTTGTTGCCTTTGACAAGACAAGTAAATCTACTAAACTAAAACTGTCCTTCTGAGAGACTTTAGCTAAAATTTTAGATTCTTTAAAATTGAGGCTGCAAATGTAAAAATTGTTGTTTGAGTGTGCCTTGGATGCCATTACTGCCACTTTGTCTCCATCTTTTCCATCATGCTCGGCCACTCTCCCCGTTAACCTTGTCAGTGATGTCGAGAAACTGATGTGTCCAACAACAACATAACAACAGATTAAAAAACATCCTCTCTGTACATAGAAAATATATACACTATCTTTTGACCAGACTAATAACGACATGTTACAACTCATTTTATTAAAAGTGACCGTCATTGTGTCACATCCTTTTATTCTTCTTAAACCTGTGAACGCGTGCAACATAAATGGCTTGCGGTGGTCAAGGACTCCATCGTAAAACTACGCTTATTTTTCATATTTTTACTTTTTTTTTCTTTGCCGCGGAGCGCGCACATGTGAAATTAAGGAAATGAGACCAAGTGAGGGACGATTAAAGTTAAATAGAGTGACAAAAGGTTTAAGAGAGGAGGAGACGGACTCGCGCCGAAGCAGCTTGTTGAGTCATGGCCATGGGACTCACAGGTCGCAGGTGCCCGCAAGGAATGTAAGTGTGATCGCGTGTGTGCGCACACATATAAGTGTGACAGATTGCTTCTGTGTGTGTATGTGCTTATATCAAGTGTGACTTTCTGTGCATGAACGTGTTTCTAAATCTTCTCTAAATCTGAACATCCACATATACATACATGTTTTTTTATGGTGCACATGTGCTTTTGTGTACTTGTCTGTATATGTGTGTGTGTGTGCTGATTTGTGTGTTTGTCAGAGTGAGGACTCATACTGCAACAGTTCATACAGGAGGGGTCCATCACGATAGCGGATGCCCACAGCGGCTGGCGTTATGTACTGCAGGATGTTTATAGTCCTCCGCAGGCGCCTGTCTACATAGTGGGCATCCCATGCTGGGTAACGCTTCCTGGGCATGTCGATCTTTATAAGCGGGCCCTCGGGCTTGGAAGTGGGGGGCGCAGACCTCACCTGGAAGACGGGAAGACACGTCTCGGCCACATCCTCTTCCGTCTGTGACTTGGCCATGTGGGCTGGTGTGGGAGGGGCTGTGGGTGGGGCTGACGGGGGGAGAGGGAGACCCCAGAGCAGCTGGGCACAGCAGGATGAGGCGGGACTTGGCTGGAGGTGGGCAGTGGCAGGATGGAGGAAACCGTAGTACAGCAGCATGACCAGGACGCCCCCTGCGAATGTCAGGTAGACGCTGCACAGTGCCAGGACGGCATAGGAGTCGGTCAGCACTGGATCTCTGTAGGCATACCTACAGGATGACAGGTGACAGTACAGGGGTTAAATTAATCGGTGTACATCTACACGTGTTTATAGCATTAAACCATCTTTCCCACTGGTCCCCCAAATCTGATTATAATTGTTTTATCTACTGATGGGTAGCCCAGTGTGTATTTTAAAACATGGTTTATTAGTGGAGTTGTACTTAATATTAATAATCTAAATCGGCAAAATAATTTCTAATCATCGTTTTAAAATAAATGTAGAGTCGTACACTCAGTAACCCTTCTTTTAGACAAGCCCCTGCATGCTGCAGGTGGCACTGCTAGAGGGACAGGAGGAGGGCACCAAACTTTAAATCTGTCAAATTTAACCAAGCAGTTTGTTTGCATACACGCAGCTTTTTGCTTTAGCATATTAAAACGACTGCACAAACATGTAAAGCATGCTGGTGGTGGATGAGAGCACATGAAAAGATGGATGAATTTCAATAAAGCCATGACTGTGATAACTCTGGCTGCCAGAAACACTGTCATCAACTGGCAAAACAATTTTTCGGTGTACTACTTACTGGCCCTGGGCCATGTGGCCATATTGCAAGTAGTATGGCAGTAAACTCATCACGAAAGCATTTACTAGCCTTTTATTACATGAATATTGTGATATAGGCTTACCTTGCTAGTGTTGTAAATGGGCTAAGCCTTGGTAAGCACTTATGGTATACTTTAAATGTGTCTGTTTACTTGTTCATTTCAGAATAAATTTGAAGTCTGAGCAGGATACAATACAGATTAAATACTCAGCAGAACAAGAACAAGTAACCTTCAAAATAAAACAGGAAGTAAAGAATGAAAGGAAAGCCTGAGAGAACACAGGCAGCATAGAAAAGATAAAAAAAACTCCAAAATTACAAAGGAAGGAGAAGAAAACATTTATAAGAGAATTAGAAAGAGATCATTATACAGATCATTGCCATTTAGCTTTGTGAAGCTGGATGAACCTTGTAGGTGTGAAACTGAGAAGCTGCAGGACACTGCGTGCCTTTACGGTAGCTCCTTGTGAAGTAAGAGGTACGCCTACCTTTTATAGTTTTTGGATATTCTTGCATACATTCTGTGATATTTATGTGAAAAAACATATTTTACGATTTTACGCTTGTTGCATCAGGGATATCAAAGAATGCAAACGGCGCTAAACTCACCACAGCCCGGTCAGGATGCTGTTCTCGGCCAGCACCACGGTGTAGTACGCCACCATCCTGTATCGCGTCCGACCCTCTTTCACGTTGAACCAGCAGAAGATGTAGACAATGCCGACCACCATGTTGAAGAGCACCTCCTCCCACTTGGACATGCAGAAATCAGTGCCTCCGTGCACCACCCAGAAGGCCATGGCGCACCAGTGGAGCACCACGAAGATGCCGAAGTAGATGTGGAAGAGGGAGGCAAAGAGGGCGAGCGAGAGGACGCGGGAGAAGATGGTGAAGAGGCGCCAGAAGAGGTGCAGCAGCGCCCCGCGGTAACTCATGCTGCGCTGGTCGTCACGAGAGTCTCGGAGCAGTTTGTGGTAGGAGGCCAGAACCCAGGCGAGAGACAGGAGGGAGGCTAAGGAGGAAATGCCTGCAGGGAGACACAGAGGTGGATGATTTCCATGCTTCTCCTGTTTTGTATAAACACGACATTATAATGACTCACTAGGGAGGGAGAGGGGGGAAGGTTGTTTTGTGTAATGGTGTGAGCATACAATAAGTAAGAGGTAGTGCGTGTCACGACCGAGACATTTGGTAATGACGAGTCTCAAATACAAAGTTATTTTTAATGTCCCAGCTGCCGTGTGTATCCGCCCCCTTGTGTACTCGTCACATCTTTCCATTAAGGTAAACTGTGTCCCAAAACTCCAGAGTGAGCGCGATGAATAACACCAGTGGGTGGCCGCCCAAGATGATGCATGCAACACGGAAGAGGAGGATGATGGAGTCTGACTCGCACATCGCTTTCTATCTTTGACAACCTGAACAACAGTAAAAACCTGCGAAATCCAGCAGCCATCTGCAGCTACACATAATCAAGCACAATAGGTGCAAATTGATAATTAGCACTTGAGCAGCTGCTCATTTGCATGCTGTTTGCTGGCTACGCGAAAACATGCTATTACGCCGGTACAGTGCAGTCTGTAAATCCATCCAACCACCTACACTGTAGCGTCTCAGCTCGGTTCTCCTGGATCATGATGCAGAGCTGCAGGACCAACTGAGGCGCCGACTCCAGAAACGTTTCCAGCAAACGCAACATGTTGACGTCAGCGTACTCGAACATCATGGCCCAGTACCAGCGCCGCTGGTGCTCCTTCTGCCGACGCGACATGACGCCTAGGTACAGCGTCCTGATGTACCTGTAGGGGTTCAGAGGGGCAAACACGCATATGTCAGGCTTTTCTACACACATTCAATCAGGGAAGTCAAACTCATTTCACGTCGTGGGCCATGTACGGCCTGCTTTGATCTTAAGTGTGCCAGACTCACTTAAGATCAAAGTGTAAAGCAGTTTATCTGCACATTAAATCTCTGCGATATCACAATGTAATAAAGAAGAAGTGCAAATTCAACAGTACATGTTAGTTTTTCTACATGATAAAGAAATTACTCTTTGGGCTTAAAATGTAAGAAATAAATGTGTAAAAATAACAGTAAAAGTTCTGGATTGTCCTGTACGTTTGAAGCAGAATGTTTTTGTTAAATCACAGAAAATATCTTTTTTAATTAATTAATTATATTTTACTGAGGACAAACTGAAAAAAACTTAAATTTCTATAGTAGATCATGAAAAAATCTATTACTTCATTACTTTGATGTAGTATGGATGGTGAACAAGATGTCAACTTTATTAAAATATAGATAAATTCAAAATTTACGCCCTCCTTCAGACTCCACCAAAGATGTCCACTGGGTCGGGTTGGAGCCTGTGCTGGGCCACTTCTGGCCCTCAGGCCTTATTTTTAACACACCTCCTTTAGATGCAAAAAATATAAATAAAAAAATCTGCATGCTGTCACTGATAGCAGATCTCCCTAATATGGTCATCTAAGGCACACGAGCAGCTTCCCGCCTGCTGGAGGGCCGGCCAATTAGAAAAAGCTGGTTTAAAGGGAGCCAAAAGAGCTGGTCTCAGACGGCAGTCAAACTCGTGGACTTCATCAAGGTCCCGTATCAGACAGATATGGATTATTTTGAACTCTACCAGAGTCCAGGAATAAGAATAAGGAGCTGGAAATGAGCCTAATAGGTCACATCTTCCCTTGCGTTCTTTCGCCTAATCGGGCAACTAAATCAAAACCAACACTCTGACTTATTCCTGTTTCACCTGATTGGTGGCTGTGAATATTTCTAGCCTTCATTACTTCATTACACTGAATTTAACCTTTCTATAAACAGCCTTGAAGAGATGCTGATCTATACGTGCTGGATGTGGGAAACTACAGCACATGTGGGCGGGATGTAGGCAGTGATCTCAATTAAACTGCCTCACTGCCACACTGAGCGTGTGTGTGTGTGTGTGAGAGGAGTATGCACACAAATGTAAACGTGCTGTAAAAATAAAATCCTTCAGCTTCCCCGTGCATGGCTGCAGTCCATGCATGGGTGTCCTCCATGCAGACGTGCACTTCTACATTATGTACAGTACGCCTATTAGAGCTGGAGGTTAATTCACGCCCCATAAATAATGCAGCGTCCCTGGAAGAAAATGCCCACATGTGCATCGATTTACAGCACGCCGGCCCTCCCAAACGAACCATTTCGAGATGTTTTGGTTTTAAAATAAGGCCAGAAGGATGTGTGTCCTTGACTCAAGAGCAGTGAAGGATAAATAATCAGTATCATTTGTTTGGCTTCTGTAAACAGGAGCTCTGGTCTGCAGTGTTGAGTGTAGCAGACAAGCTCCTTAATGGCCTGACATGGAAGGAGGTGGTCTCAAACCAAGTACAGCTGATCTTCCATCCAGCCCACCCTGCCCCCACCACTCTCACGTCTCCTTCTTCTCCCCTCCCCCTTCTTTTTCACTCCACTTGTGCATGTCCTCACCCCCCATCTCTCCCTCTCCACGGCCTCTCCATCTCTCAATTTCCCCAGCTATAACCACCCTTTCTCGCCCTCTTCTCCCCCACCCTCTCTCTATGCTCCTTCCCATCCGGCCCTTCCTCCAGGTGGGAGAGTCCATTCTGAGGGCCAAGGGGGGACAAATACTGGTAAGTGTGTATGGGTGTGAGAGGGGTTGATTTAACCCTACAACCAAAGCACAGCAGCTGTGTAGCACATCAGCATAGTAGGACGTAAACACACACACACACTACTCTACTCTCCCTGCTGCCCACCCAGGGGCAAGTGGACACCATTAAGAAGTCTTCTCAGAGAGAAGAAAGAGGAGGGAGGGAAGAGAGCAAACGTTGTCCTTACATAGACTGGGAAGCTGGAAAGGAAAAAAAAAACACCAGCGCACTCGTGTTACTTCTATAACTACAGTGTGTGTGTTTGTGTGTGTAGACCAAGCTGCATGCTTATATGAGGCAAGAAGCCCACAATGAAAAGAAGTGTGTGTATTTCAGTTTTTCCCCCAACAGTGCTTTTAGCACAATTAACACCTAACATTGTCCAACTGTGGGAATATATGTGTGTGTCTGTGTGTGTGAGAGAGAGAGATAAATAGAGAGAGGGAGAGAGAGAGAGAGAGTAAGAGATGTGCTGCCAGAAGCGCAGATGCTTTTCCTCTTTGTACTCTCCATGCATGCTGACACTCATGGGAAGAGCCTTGACACCGTTTTTCCACTGTTCACACACACGTGCTGACATGTGTCAGCGCACACACAGATACACGCAAAGGCATGCTGACATTTCAGAAGGGAAGAGCCTTGACCAAAAGCTGGAAATGCTGGGAATCTGTTCAGCACCATGGAGAGCGCTTCGGTCAGCCCTTAAAACACACACTCTGAAGGATGTGGCTCACTTTGTTTCTTTACACTGTGTGAAGGCTTAACTGTAGCTACTCTGCAACTGCAGATGCTTTACTCAGGTTCTGTTCTGGCTCTGAATTCTACTCTTTCTTACTGCAGGGCGGTCAGCGAGTTGCTGAATTAGCTTTTCATAGGATGAGTCAGAAATGAAAAGTTTCAACAGATCAGAGTTTGTGTGTGAAATCAGGCTCTCTGTTCTCCTGACTGTCTCTCTTAATATCTTCCTGTCATTCCCAGACAGCAACTGAAGCACAGAGGGAGTCGCAGAGAGCCTTTCCATGTCTTCCTCTCGCTTTTCTCTCCTGCCTGTCACTGTGAAGCGAGCTGTCTTTTCTAGTAGCCACATCAAGTGGACACCCTGCTCTGCTCATTAGGAGCATTAAGTTTTTGTGAGCCTGTTAGAGAGAGAGAGCGAGAGAAGGATCAGGTGTGTTTGTGTTGCCCCCCTCCCCCTCTTACCTCCACACTTGTCCCAGCTGGAGGATGTGTATGGTGGCCTGCCACAGCCAGATAGTGGCCAGCTGCAGGCGGTCCCTTCCAGGATACAGGCACCCGAGAACCACCGTGCCCCGCTTGGTCAGCCCCTCGACCTCCCCGAGCCCCCCGCCGGTGTAGTCCTGCACGAACCATCGGAAACTCAGAATCTGGACCAGTACCGAGGGCACCAGTACGAAGAAAAGAGTGAGGCCGAACCAGAGGTAGTCCTGCCTCTGGTAGTAGTCCATCGCCAGGCACAGGTCCGTGCCGACGTCCCAGAAGAAGACAAGGAGGGCAAGGATGATCCAGAGGCAGTCCAGCCACAGCTGCTCCCGGGGCGGGCAGTGAGTCTCCCGGATGCCGACCCCTCCGGCAGGCGGACTCCCGCCGAGCAGAGAGCCGAGGCAAGCTGAGCGGCAGCCCCAGTAGCAAGCGGAAGAGCGGCAGCACTGACAGATGTGGATCGCCGCGGAGTCCAGAGGCTCCTCGGCGTCAACATCATAGAGCTGGGCGAAACCCCCGCCGCCGCCGCACCCGACCCCGGCTTTGCCGCCGTCGGACTGTGCGGCCATGTTCGCCTTCCCGCTCCTGCCCTCCTGCGAGATGCACGACAAACGCACCGTTTTGCTTTCTTGTGGGGCGCGGACACCACGTCACTTCCCAGATACCTGCTGTCCCCTACCCTCTCGCTCCGCGGCGACTGCTGTGACTCTTTCCCGCCCTGGGCGCGAGGAGCCATCAGAGCCGGCGGCCGCGCGACGGCGGCTCCTCTTCTTTCTCTACCGGCCGACACACACCCGCCGGGGGCTCGCGGTCAGCAGCAGCAGCAGCGGAATCTGTTACCGTTCTAGTCCGGCAGCCCCGCATCCTCCCCGTCCTGCGCGCGCGGTCATCTAGGGCAATGAGAGGCTATGACGTAATGCATCTCCCGCTGTTCTTAAGATGTGTGAGTGACTGTGTGTGTGTGTGTGTGTGTGTGTGTGTGTGGGCGCTAAACGGACAGCAGGCTATTCTCTTTAACTGCGGCTCTGCTAATGTAAACCTTCCTGTTCAGTCAACTGGAGGCCCTCCTGCTCCTCCTGCCCCCAGCACTCAGGCTGCAGATGCCCGGCGTCCGCTGCCACCCATGTCCGCTCCGTTCCTTTCCGCAGCTCCAGCCCTCTGCAGCTCCTGCTTCCCCTCTCCTCACGTTCTCTTACGCTTTCACTCCGCCCTCTACCGGATAACAACTTCAAACCCCCCGATCCACATCCGCACACACGCTCGAGCGAGCGCGCGCACACGGACTATGGTCGTGCACTGTATGGGAACATATGGACTGTTTTTCCAAGTAGTTTTTCATTGGAAAGAAAAAATTCCCAACACCTGACGCTCAATCAATCAATACCCCCCCTCCCCCCCAACACACACAGCTCTCCATGACTCCCTCACACTCTCCACGAATCTCTCCATCATCTCCTCCAGTGGGCCGAGCGCCCAGTGGCTGTGCCAGCCTAATCAGCCCTAACATATGTGCGTTTGAGAGATCCCTGCTAGGCAACCATGGTGCCAGAGAGGGAAGGATTTAGGAACACGAGGAAATGGATGGACACTGTATATGTATGCGCGGAGATGGAGGGGGGTAGAAATGAGAGCATGGATGAAAGGAGGTGTGCAGAGAGAGAGAGAGAGAGAGAAAGATAGAAAAGAAGGTTTAGCTGAAGCAGTTTGAGAGGATGAAAAGGCTGACGGGATGAATGCAAGAGAGAGAGGATGAGTGTGGAAGATTAAGGAATTGTTGTTGACGGGATGAAGAGGTTGTGTCAGAGGTAGAAGAGGGGGAAAAGGCCAGAAAATGTATGGTGAAACGGAGTGGAACAAAACAACGAAATGACATTAAAAATGAGCACATTCAGGAGATTTAAATGGAAAGAAGTTAGGATGGGGAAGTAGATACAGATGATGAAGGTCAGGAGAAGGGAAAATGGGAGGAGAGAATTTTTTTTAAAAGGAAGAAGGGAACAGTTGATTTAGGAATTCTCAGTGGGATGGAGAACATGCGTGTTTTTTTCCAATCATACTCCATTATTATTTTTAAAAAAAGCTCACACAATCTCTCTCTCTCTCTCTCTCACACACACACACACACACACACACACACACAGACGTAAGCAAGCGTGCACTGCATCTCTTCATCACACTCGCACGCCTTTTCCGCGTCCCCAGAAGCACGTTTCTGTGCGAGCTCATGCACTCTCTTTCTCTCTCTCTGTCCACTGGAGATTAGCCGCTCTGTTGTCATGACAACCGTGGCTGGCTGAAGGACAGGGAGATGGTTGTAAAGCCATTTGCATGTGAGCAATAGGAGTGAGTGAGTGACAGCAACACTCGAGGTATTTAGTCATACAGGTCGTAACACCTGGACTCGAGGGTAATTCCACCCAGTCTTTTGGAAAAGGGCAGAGAATCAGCTGAGGTCGCAGCTGCAGCCTCCTATACAATATTTATCCCAATGAGTTTGCAAAGATGCCAGAAGACTTGAGATCAAACGCGTGCCGATGATTTGCTCGAGACAAAGGAGAGGAAGCGGTAGTTACATCAGCAGTGAACTTCTGAAGATCAAAACAGTGGCCTTGTTCTGAGCTGATGGGAATCATGAGGACACAAATAGGAAGTTTAATGTGGCTGTGACTGTGGAGGGAGCTAGATGAGATATAGATGTAATTAGACAATTCAGCTCATTCCATTCAGCGTACAGGACAGTGATTTGTGCAGCTTAGAGGAAAAGCTGAGTCGGAAAATGAAGTTGATTACAAATCTAACAGCAAGAGACGTGCGCTTGTTTGCAGTGGGGAGCACAGAGTTTCCACCGGTCTGTGCTTACAGTGCACAGACCGGTGGGAAAAAAATGCATCCAAAGTGGGTTGTCATTTGGCTCTAGATAGAGATCACCCTGCTGAAGATGTAAGCACAGTAGGGAGGATTACCGGGGAGGATGCTAACAACTTTCAGCCTCTAAATAGAATCCTACAGTGGTGGTAAACTGTGTTCAGATCCAGTGGCAATCCTGCTCTGTAGCTATGCATATCGACTCAATTTACATAAATGTTCTGCATTCAAGATATCACTTTACCTCTTAACATCTACAGAGTTATTTTCAGGTTTACATCCCATTACAT
The DNA here is from genome assembly GCF_057382185.1 of Mchenga conophoros. Classification (NCBI taxonomy): domain Eukaryota; kingdom Metazoa; phylum Chordata; class Actinopteri; order Cichliformes; family Cichlidae; genus Mchenga; species Mchenga conophoros. The sequence goes on from NC_140547.1 coordinate 34,532,113, forward strand.
GTTTGACTTATGGCATATCCAAGTGGAAATATTATAAAAGAAGAACCATAAGATGAAATTGATTTGAAAGACAGCATCTTTAGTTAACTGGGACAAAAAGAGAAAGCATATTTCTCCCACATTAGCTTCTCTTCATTGATTCCCTGTTGAGTCAATGAAAAGATTGAACTGAAATTCCTTCTCTTGACAGACAAGGTCTTGAATAATCAGACCCCATCTTGTCTTAAGGACCTCGTAGTACCATATCATCCAACTTTGCTCTCAGATTGAGAGGTTTACTTGTAGTTCCCAGGATATTTAAAAGTCGAATGGAAGGCAGAGTCTTCAGTTCACAGGCCCCTCTTCTGCTGAACCAGGTCCCAGTACCCAGGCCCACAACAATGCTTTTTTGTTAAACAACAAACAAAGTTTAAAGATTTGTGGTTCCAACAGGAGCACATGCCATCACACCATAATTTTGTAGCTCGATCTCACTGCTGAGCCTGAGCAGAAGTCATCAGCCAAACAAATTTGTGTCTTGTTTCTGTTTTATCCATTTTAGGACAAGGTTATTATTACAGATAAATTCACGGGTAAGCATCTCTTTATCCCTCCTATCTATCCTGAACATTCATTTCGCAGAATCTGTAATGTTTTTGGTTCTTGGAATTCAGAGTCTTGCTCAAAAACCTTCTGACATGTGTACAGAAGCAAATAAAGTCTCTGATTAAGGTGAAACCAACAATAACTCGAGGTGTCAGTGTGTAAATTCAATTCAGTTTTATTTATATAGCACCAAATCACAACAGCAGTCACCTTAAGGTGTTTTGTATTGTAAGGACCGTATAATAATAATAATAATAAAAAAAAAGTTTAAAAAGCATCATAATTGTCTTTGTACTATAGTGAAGAATAAAGTAAAGGTTTATTTTGTGTAGGATTTTTTTTTTTAAAATATACCACTATTTCAGGATGACTGTATAAAATGTAAACCTCTTAAATGCCAAGAGAGAGATGTCTGGAGAAAAAAACCAAAAACAAACAAAAAATGCAAAACAAAAAAAAAAACAGCACATCTAGAGACACACCTTTTGTGGATGTAAATCTACAGCCATAGCTGATCACTTCATATTTGTTCTGTTTGCCTTACAGAAGCAGTTTGAAACTGATTTTTTTTTTTATTACAAAACTGCATCTTGCTTTCATTCCATTGGCTCCTAATTGAACTTGAAGAAAAAAAAAGGCAAAGTTAGAGAGGAGACATCCATAAAAAGTATTTTAAATAAAGAATGTTGCATTATAATTCAGGGAGGTTCTACAGTACCCGACACTGGTTTGTGTTTGACTTGGTGACAACATCACACAAGAAATTACAGCAGAGCTCCAAGAAACATGTTTTCCCCTCCACACGAACAATTTTCTCTTCCAGGGTTTTATGGTTGATAATATGAAGAGCCACTTACGTGTTGATGGCTTTCTTGCTCCTCCGGGGTGGATGATTTGTGAAGAATTAAGAATCATACTGGGAATAAGTATGATGAGAAGGAGATCCTGCAGCTCCTTCAAAATCGAAGGGCCTTTTATGGTTTGCTGTCAAGGTCAGTGAACCGCTGCCTACTGCAGTCAGACAGTGCACACAGACCTTGAGCTAACCCCTCTGTTTTGAATGCAGGGGTTAGCTCAGGTGAATTTACTATTTACGAGGTGCTTCTGTGAACAGGTTCGAAAACATGTCAGTTTTGAAAGCCAGAGTAAACATCCTGTAGTTGCTGAGAGACAATATGAGCAGACATAGAAGGAAATTGACTGTACTCAGCAGCTGAGGCAAGAAGAGAACAAGACACGTTGTGCTTGATTTCCTCAGACTGTAGGATGTACAAATTCAGACACTGTTATCAGCTGGTCAACGAGTCTGCTGCTGATTCATTCAGTGGGGACGCTGTGTTCAGTTTGTGAAAAATGCAGCACAGCTGCTTCTCTACTCTGCCACCACAGACACAAATGCAGACATTTACAGTTTAAGTGGCATGTTAGATTTGTGCCAATTCAAGACAGTAAAGAGAGACCTGGATAGACTAGAAGGCCGTTTTTGTCCTGCAAGAATAAGAAATGTAATAATGTCCTGTGCATTTCTGCCTCCTTCACCATCTGTTTCCAGCTCTGTGGGGAAAGATCATCATCAGTTAGGTTAATTAAAGAGTCAGCTCTGACTGACCACTGATCCTTGGGTTCCTACAAATTAAAATTCAGTTAGTTTTAGTTTAAGTGTGTGAAATAAAGCCTCTGACACTTCCCTGTTCCTTTAAGACTGTTTATCTGAGAAGTAAATTATCTATCTGGCAACCAAATTGAACTTCTACTATTCACAGAAATATGCAGCAGAACAAATCTATATTTTTTAACCTGATAGGGTGGCCCAAGGGAAAAATGAACTGGTGGCTCCTCATTAACTTCCTGTTCTCCCAACCCTGTTTGTAATGTGACCTCTGCCACATCCCACAGGTTTGCTGTGGTTATTTAATAGGAATATCCACGAGTAAAAGCAAAAATGGTAAATGGACTGGCGCTTATATAGCGCTTTTCTAATCTTCTGAGCACTCAAAGTGATTTATACAACTTGTGCATTCACCCAAGCACATTTGTCTAAGTGCTTTTTTTTTTTTAAGCTAACATTCACACATTCATACTCCGATGCATTGGAGAGCGTCTTGCCCAAGGATATTTGGCATGCAGACTAGGGGAAGCCAGGAATCAAACCACCAACCTTTCGATCAGTAGATGACCTGCTCTACCGCCTGAGCTACAGCCACCCTACAAAAGGATGAGAGTCTTGAACAAGGACTGAAGCAGGACATATTTTTTTTAGCATATTTGTAATGCTACACTGTCTGATGCTTAGATGGCTCTGTGGTGTAGTGGTTTACACTACGTCATTCACACGAAAGAAATCCAGTTTTAGTCTGGGAAACATAACCCTAGCATTATTGGTCACAACCTGGTATACTCCCGATGGTGGTCCCAAGCCTGGGAAAATGGGAGGACAGCACCATTAAATCTGTGCAAAATCAAACATGTGGATTCCTCTGCTGTGATGACCTCTTGGGAAATAACAGAACAGCCAAAAGTACCTCACACTGTTAGATGTTCAAACAAAAATACGGCCAAAGTTTAAAATGGTAAATGTTTGGTTTTTTTTGTGACGAGCTCATGGCTTCCTTCTTAAAGTCATCTGCTAGGCACAGCACACCAGGAAGTACAGCTAGTAAGTGATCACACAATGAGTTGCAATGGCTGCTCTTTGGCACGCATCTGGAAGTTGGACAGTGAAAGTAAATAGGGTTTAAGAGAGGGAAATCCTAAAGACACAGGAATCAAAATGAGTCTAGTCAAGACTTCTAAGAATTGCCTTTTCCAAATTATCCGTACCATTCTTAATCCACAGGGTTTAATAGGATGTTGCTCCCCCTTTGCAGTTATAACAGCTTCAATCCTTCGGAGAAGGCTTAAGTCAGTGTTTATGGGAACCATTGACCATTCGTTCAGAAGTACATTTAAGAGGTCAGGAAGTCCTGACTCTGGTGCCAGTTTAGCTCAGTTGGTGAGCAGGCAACCACATACCAGCCTGTGTTCAAGTCTGACATCGCTTCAGGATACCTACACCAGGATTTGCCGGACTAGAGCAGCGCAGATACTGAAGGACCCGTCCCATCCTGGCAAACTGTTCCAACTTCTGCAATCCGGTAGAAGGTTCCGCATCATCCTGGCAAGAACAGAGAGACCCAAGAGGAGCTTCTATCCCCAAGCCATCCGGGCCCTAAACCAACTCCCCCCAATGTTTTCTGTTGGGTTGAGGTTAGGACTCTGTGCAGGCCAGCCAAGTTCTTCCACGCCAAACTCACTCATCCATGTCTTTCTGGACTTTGCTTTGTGTGCTGGTGTGCAGTTGTGCTTGAACAGGAAGGGAGTCAAACTTTTCCGACAAAATTGGGATCATGAAATTGTCCAAAATGTCTTGGTATGCTGAAGCATTAAGAGTTCCTTTCACTGGAACAAGGAGCTGAGCCCAGCTCCTGAAAACAAAACAGTCCATCACCATTATATCCCCTCCATTAAACTTTGCACTTGGCGCACTGCAGTCAGACAGATACCGTTCTGACAACCGTCAAATCCAGATTATTCTTCTCTCCAGAGAAGAAGTCTTCACTCCTAGCTAAATGCAAAACTAGTTAATTTCTTAAGAGACTTTTACATTCATTAATCATCAGAGATCAGATCCTCAGAAAGCATGTACTGTAAAACTTGCATGTTTCAACCTTACCACAATGCTCACAGTTCATTGTATATTTAATTTCTTTATGATAGCAATGAATAAAAACTCCTAAAGTTCTAAATAGCTTGCTTAAAAATGCTAAAGGAACCCTTTTTAGTCAGAGTATAGCATCAAGCTAGTTAAACTTCTGGGATATTGAACTGGTTATTTAGGGACCAGTGGGGATTGTTAATCAGTTTCAGTTGCTTTGATGTTAATGAAATGAACCACAGGGGCACTAGAGGGATAACAATGAGACGACCTCTAAAACAGGAATGGTTTTGCAGCTGGAGACCACTGACATTTTCTCTCTCATCTTTTCTGACTATTTTTTTTTCACTAGTTTTGCATTTTGATAGGGTCAGTGTCCCTACTGGTAGCATGAGGCGATACCTGGATCCTACAGAAGTTGCACACGCAGTCCAATTCCTCCAGGATTGCACATTAATACATGCCATTGCCAGAAGGGTTGGTGTTTCTCCCAGCACAGTCTCGAGAGCATTTTGGAGACTCAAGAAGACAGACAGTTCCTCCAGGAGAGCTGGACAGGACCAGAGAAGGTACTTAACCCAACAACAGGACCGATATTTGCCCCTTTGTGAAGGAGGGACAGGATGAGCACTGTTAGAGCTACAAAATGACCTCCAGCAGGTCACTGGTGTAAATGTCTCTGACCAAACAATCATAAACAGACTTCATGAAGGTGGCCTAACGGCCCAATGTCCTCTAGTGGACCCTGGTCGCTGCCCAGCACCATGGAGGATGACTGACATTTGCCACAGAATACCAGAATTAGCAGATTGCCCCCAAACAGTCCCGGGAGGTTGGATTTACTTTACCCGGTAAAGTAAATGAGTTGGGTATCTTTGTTGGCCTTCAGGAAACATGACCTGGAGGCTCTGAACACTAGAATGAGAGGAGACAAGTTTTAGTGACCGAATCTGTAAATCCTGGTGAGTATGAACCATAAAGAAACATTCTTACTTTGGCAGGTGGAGGAATGGCAAGGAAGGGGTGAGTGGTCCGAGTGAGCAGTTTTGGTCTCCAGGAGATGGTGGTCCGATTGAGTACTGTGACAGGAGGGCAGGCAGGTGGGTGAATCCGAGAGGTGTTGTGACGCAAAGAGCTGCCAAGCACAAACCAGCTTCAGGATGAAAGCGTGTATTGCCAGGAGATGGAGGTGGCAGACAACAGGATAGCTGATGGAAGAAAAAGCACAGGTTGGATATAATCCTCTTACAAACAAAATCTCTTTCAGTGACCCACTATGGTGACCAGCACTAACTGTGCTTAGCTGAATACTTGGTGAAGAGGAGTGATGAGCACTGGTCTTAAGTACTGGCAGCTCAATTGCCAGCAGGTGTGGAGACATGCAGGAAAGCAGCGACTGCTCCCAGGGGTGGAACTGTGACTCAGTGGAAAAACCCCAGCACTCACCCAGACCACGACAATTGTAGGGTCTACCTTATAATATAAAACGCCTTGAGGCAACTGTTGTTGTGATTTGGTGCTGTATAAATAAACTGAATTGAAATTGGTGCCCTGTGCTTTTCACACTTGAGTTAAAGTTCATCCTGAGCACTTGTGACTGATGTGACACGGTCTGGAGAAGCTGTTGAGATGCTGCTTGTAACATTGTTCAGCATGACCGGTTTGGTGGTAGGTCAGTAATGGTCTGGGGAGGCATATCCTTGGAGAGACACACAGACCTTTACAAGCTAAGCTACAACACCCTGAGAGCCATTAGGTATAATAGGTATAAAAATGCTTGGACCAATTGTCAAACCCTACACTGGTGAAGGGGGTCCTGAGTTCCTCCTGATGTTCAGCAAATCCTGCTCTCATGTGGCACGAATATGCAGGCAGTTTATGGAGAATGAAGGAATTGATACCATTGACTGTTCTTAATGCTCATCTGACCTAAATCCTTTTTTTTTTTTTTTTTTTGTGTCCCGTTTGGATCTTTAGCCATCAGAATTGTTGTCTTAAGGCCAAGAAAGATGCCAAGCGGATTTATTTTACCAAGTGGATCATCATGGCCTTGCCATATTGGTCCATTTGACCCTTTATTATAATTATGAATTTATTTTATTTTCAGTTGCTACAAACAGGACAGACATGACTGGGGGATAGGACAGGGAGAAAGAATGAAAGAGAGGGAGAGAAAGAAAACCGAAGGGGAGAAGAGATGGTGAGAAGGGGGGGAAGAAAGAAAAAAAACAAACAAAAAAACCCCAAAACACCTGGGTCACCTGTATGGAGAAAAAAAACAGAAGAGAAAGCAAACAACAAAGAGCAACATAATAAAAAAAACAGCACCATCACAATAAACTAGCTAGCAGTAGATATCAGTAGATACTAAATAATAAACTATATTGTGCAGCACGCAAGATAGACAGTGCACAATGTGCTTTGGGGCAGCAGCCAAGAAAGCTGTAGTCCGCGTCTGTAAATACCCGTGTGTACACCTGTGTGCATACCTGTGTGGATCAGCATGCTTGCATTCCAAAGGTTTCTCCATGTAACGATCTGCTAGGGAGTGTGGGGAGCCACAGCCCCGTCCTCCAGGGTATGAAGCAGGTATGGAGGAGATCAAAACTCCAGACATCCAGAGGCCCCCAGAACACAAGAGACCAAGGAAGACCAACAGAGGGGCAGCTGCGCCACTGTCCCAGAAAGAGCTGAGGAGAGTCCCAGATGAGGGCTCACTCAGCAGCCGCGGAGCAGAAGCCAGGGGGAGTTGCAGTGACGCGCCCGTGAGCTCCGCCGGCAGCCAGCTGTGCCTGAGTGACCGAGCCCCAGGCCGAGAGGCCGGGGGCACCCCACCTCCGAAGTGGCCCGAGCGAGCCCCAGGCTCCAGGCCCCGATAAGCGGCCGCCAAGGAGTGAGCCGGTGTGTACCCGGACGCCCATCCCCAGACACAAAGAACCACCAACGCACCGATACCTGAGGGAGTCCGCCACTGGCAGGGGAAGTGGTGGTAGGGGGAGATAGGCCTCCAAACCTTGGAGGGCCTGAGATGTCCCCAGAGAGGTGGCGCCTGACACCCAACCTGACATATAGACACAGACATACAGGCACACACAGATACAAACATCCATTCCCACCCTCATGCTCTCATATGCACTTACTCCACACTCAACCAACGTGGAGACAGACATGAAGAGACGCTGTACACACGATCACACTCCCCAAGCGTACTCTACGAACCGGGTCTAGGTACCCTTGCCCCTGGAGGGGGGAACTGCACCCAGACCCAGGTGGTGTTACCCTTTTCCCTGCGGTGGGGAGAGGCAGACCGCCCCGACTCCGCAGCAGCAGGGAGGCCCCACACCCCAGACCGCAGTCGGACGGCCAACTCCTCCTCCTAGCCCCCCCGCTCCAGCAGGTCGCAGAGAATGGGGGTGGGAGAAGACTCCAAACCTCCCTCCACCCGCTCATTGTAGTGTTGATGCATGTGTGTTCTAAGGTGCATTTAAAACCCAGGAGGGCATGGAGCTACCTGCCAGAGAGCAGCAGGTAAGCGCATGGTCTCTCCTGCTAGCCCTCAATGTCTCCAGCATGATTTTTTCCCATTTAGAGCTGATGTATTTTCGAAGTGTAAGTTTTTGAGCAGTGTAGAAAGTCAGAGTTAAGAGAATTGCATCACTATTTTTACACCGTTTGCTGAGAACATTTTGAGTTTTTATTTCACGTTTCCTTTGCAATCCAGTCTGAATCCAGCCCTCTGCTGGGATCAGAGTACTCCTAATATTTTGGATCAAAGTAACTGTAGCGAACCCCCCCGAATGAAGGATGACACTTTACTGATGACGTTTTGAAGGTTTAATGGCAGTAAACCATCAATCTCACCGTAAGAGCTGGTGATGTATACATAGAAACAGCGTGTAAGCAAAATAATCCACACTCTTACAATCGTAAACCTTATAACATGAAGTTCGTTTCAACGTAACATTTAACAAATGTAGCGACTGTCACAAAAACATCTAAACGTCTCCTTATTTACATCATAACCATACCTTGTGCCTCTATCAAGGGGGCTGCTAATGACAAAAGAAATCACCATAGGCTCCGTTAGGCCATCACTTTTCTAAACTCCCGCGACTGCTGCTGAAAACTGCGCCAAAAACAGTTTTACAGGAAATCGTCCCATCAAAATAAAAGCTTCTACACACGGACAGGAAGTTGGTAGTAGAAAACAGGAATGAGTGCCAAAATAAGGTGCAAGGAAACGCATTCAGGGTTATTTACACTCCCACCAAAATTGCGAATAATTGGTTTACATAAGAACCAAAATGAATAATTTTCCCAAACAAAATAACCCATGTAGGAGTTACCTTAGGAACTTTCTAACAGCAATACAAGTTTTTGTACTGGACGCTCAACAACTGATAGTTTAGTAGAGCGTTGACCTTTATTATTGAGTCTCTTTTCTCCAAGTGAGATCTTTACCCTTCGCACAAGTCCATCTTTTCCACTGACAGTCTCTACAACTCTTGCAAGTCTCCATTCCCCTCTGGGTGCCAGTTCATCCATTTCCAACACAACATCACCTACTTTTAGATTCCTCTTTGGTGAGTGCCACTTTTGCCTTGAAATGATGTTGTGAATGTATTCTCGTCTCCAGCGGCTCCAGAACTGCTCTGCAAGGAACTGCACGCGGCGCCACCTCTTCTTGCTGTACAGGTCCTCATTTGAAAAGGCACCAGGTGGGGGCAACGGTGCATTGGATTTCATGGATTTCAGCACACTTCTGACAGTCTTTATCTGACGTTCCCACACTCCCTTCTTCATCTTCTGGATCTCCTATGGTCAGATCCGGCTCGACAGGTTGTGCTGTGGGCAGTTCATTTTTCCACAAAAAGGAGGGGCCAGTGAACCAGATAGACTTATTTAACTCATTGACAGTTACACCTCTCGAAGCACCGTCAGCTGGATTCAGTTCTGATGGCACGTAAAACCACTTCTGAGGGCTTGTACTTTCCCTGATCCTCTGAACCCTGTTAGCTACAAAGGTGTGGAAACGACGTGCATCATTGTTTATGTAGCCTAGCACCACCTTTGAATCAGTCCAGAAGTACTCCTTTGCACCATAACACAGTTCTTCCCGTAACATGTTGCTGACTGAGACTGAAACTACAGCTGCTGTTAGTTCAAGTCTGGGGATTGTGGTCAGTTTAGTTGGAGAAACTCGAGCCTTTGCTATTACCAGAGAGCAGTGAACTTCACCTTTAGCGTTCTTTGCCCTCAGATAGCTACATTGTCCATAACCACTTGAGCTTGCATCTGAAAAGTGGTGCAACTCTATTTCTTTAGTTTCACCAAAGTTAGCAGGCAGGTAACAGCGAGGTATGTTTAGCTTGTCTAGATTTACAAAGTCACTTTGCCAACTCACCCACCTTGGCTTGAGTGCATTAGGTATGGGGTCGTCCCACCCGACACCATGCTGACACATTTCTTGCAAGATTTTCTTTCCATTCAGCACATATGGCGCTAAAAATCCAAGTGGGTCGTAGATTGACGCAACAGTGGATAGAATACCTCTGCGTGTGGCTGGCTGGACTTTCAGTGTGTTGTCAAATTTGAAACAGTCCTTTTCAATGCTCCACTGGATGCCTAGTGCTCTTTCTTGTGGCATGTCTTTGAATGTCAAGTCTCTTATGTTAATGTTTACAGCACACTCTGATGCAGGTATACTTTGCAAAACAGTGTGATTGTTAGAAACAAACTTGTGGAGACGCAGGTTACCTTTGCGGCAGATTTCTCTGGCTTCTTGTGCCAACTGCATTGCTTCTTTCACTGTGTTTGTGCTCGTAACTCCATCGTCGACATAAAAGTCTTTCTCAATGAACTGTGAACCTGCTGGGTGCGAGTGGCAGTGCTCTTTGGCTAAGTACTTCAGTCCATAATTTGCACAGCCTGGAGATGATGACGCACCAAAAAGGTGTACCTTCATTCTGTATGTTTGAGGTTGTGTGCTTGTATCACCGTTTTTCCACCAGAGGAAACGTAGATAGTCCCGGTCCCTCTCACTGACGTGGAACTGGTGGAACATCTTTTCTATATCGCACATTAAGGCAATAGGATGTTGCCGGAATCTCAAGAGAATGCCAGTCAGATTGTTTATTAAGTCTGGCCCTTGGAGGAGATGATCATTGAGACTTGTTCCATTGTGTTTGGCTGAACAGTCAAATACGACAAGCAGTTTTGTGGGCTTTTTGGGGTGGTAAATCCCATGATGGGGGATGTACCATTGTTCACCTTGTGTTCCTTCGTTGTGTACTTCTTCCACGTCTCCTCTTTCAATTATGTCCTTCATGTATGCAACATAATCATTTTTGTAGTTCTCATCCTTGTTCAACCTTCTCCTTAAGTGTTCCAGTCTGATCTCTGCAAGCCTTTTGTTGTCTGGTAAGTTTGGCCTTTGCTTGAATGGAAGAGGCATCTCACAGTATCCTTGTTCATTTTTCTTTATCCCCTCCTTAAGTTTTTCCAGAAAAACGAGATCCTCTTGTGAGACCGTTTTGTCACATGCCTTTGTGTCCTTGAAATCTGATTCAAGAACATTGATCATGTCCATTGGTGTTACAGCAGGCATTTCCTTTACCATGACCCTATGGCACAGACTTGTTTCAGTTTCATTTGACTCTGATGAGCCACCAACAATGCTCCACCCTAGGTCTGTCTGTATGGCAAATGGCTCATTGTCCTTTCCAAGTAGAACCTGTTTTGGAGCTAGAGTTCTGGGACAGTTAAATCCAATGAGTAGTCCAACATCACAACTCAGGAGAGGGGGTATCTGATCAGCGATCTCTGACAGATGGGGCCATTGCCTTGCAGTTTCATTTGTGGGTATGTTGTCATAGTTAAATGGGATGTAGTCCTTTGTGTAGGATGGTGGAAGGTCAATGTGAACATCTGAATTATAACCTCTCACACGTAACCCTGCTACTCTCTGACTTTTGACTGTCATGCGAACTCCCAGCATCGTGGTTAGTTTTAGCTTAACTGGATGGGATGCTGCTTGTAACTGGTTAGTTATCTCCTCACTGACAAATGTGTTGTCACTTTGTGTGTCTAATAAAGCGTACACAAGCTGCTCTTTAGAAGGACTCTGAGTAGTGGAAACCCACACAGGAACAATCATGGAGGTACTACCTGATTGACCCACCTTAGTAACATTCAGAGCTGTGGCTGCCATGGTATCATTTTCTGTGGTTGAAGCGACGTTTGTAGAGCTCTAAGGCCTTTCATTTGCCATGTGACTCTCATTGTGCAAACAGGTGGGGTGTCGTCCTTTGCAAGTGTCACATTTGTGGCGATGACGACAGTCTCTGGCATTGTGGCCCACCTTTAAGCACCCGTAGCACAGTTTATTTTCCTTCACAAATGTCCGTTTGTGGTCTAGTGACTTCTCTGAGAAGCTTGGGCACTTTGACAACTGATGACTTTCATCTTTGCAGAACATGCAGGCCACCTTTAACCTTGTGTCATTTGACTTAGTTTTTTCTCCTTGTACTGTGGCTTGTGTAGTGAAGACTTGAGTCACAGATCTGTTTGGTTTGGTCTCCCTTACGTATCTTTTCTCCAAGGATGAGCTGCATGAATAGAGTGCATATGAAGAAGTCACAGGATTACATGCAATTTCTGCCTCGAGTGCTACAAACTCTGCAAAATCCTTGAAAGAGGGAAAATCTTTGCCTTTCATAAGAGCAACTGTGACTTGACGATTCCAACGCGTTGCAAGCCATTCTGGAATCTTATGCAATAACTTTTGGTTTTCCTCACAGTCACTTAGTATCTCTAAGCCCTTTACATGTGGTGTTGCTTGCAGACAAGTTGTGAGAAAATCAGAAAAGACCCGTAGACCTTCTGCATCTTTTGAGTGGATTTTAGGCCACTTTGACAGTTTGTCTCTGAATGCCTTTTGAACAACAAATGGCTGACCGTAGCGTTGGTCAAGTCTTTTCCATGCATCTTTGTATGCCTCTTCATCACTGCGGTAGAACGTGCCCTCAAGACACTTAAGAGCAGGACCAGTGATATACCTTTTTAACAAATGCAGTTTTTCAGCTGGAGATATACCTTTGTGGCCCACCAGTGAGATGAAGGAAGCCTTCCATTCGATGTAGGTGATGGGATCTCCGCTGAACACGATGGGCACAGGCACTGGAATTCTGCTTACTGCTATGCTGTCTTGAATAGCTTTAGCCAGCTGCAATACGTCTGTGGGAGGCGATGGAGTGACAATTTGTGAGTGCAGTTGTTGTAGAGGATTATTGACAGGGATGGATGCATATTGTTCCACATGTGGGTGATATGAACCTGTAGAGAGCTCTGAGGCTGGTTGTGCAAGGTTTGGTTGATAACAGACATCCCATTGCTCTGTAACATTAACTGACTGTCCATATCAACTTTAAACTCCTTGTCATAAATCTCTAATTTTGCACGTGCTGCTTGCCTTTCCTTTTCTGCTTGTAAACGCTCTAGTTCAGACCTTTGTGCGTCCAATTCCCTCCTGTGTTTCTCTTCCATTTCTCTTATTTTTTGTTTTTGTTTTATTTCTTCTTGTGTGATTTTATACTGAGCTTCTTTTGCAGCTAATTCTGCAACAGCATCAATTCTTTTGGCTGCAATGCTTACTTCAGATTGGTAACTTGACTGTGATGCAGTACCAAATATGGACTTAGCATGTTCATAGGCTAAGAGCTGATGGAGGCGCTGCCTTTCTCTATCTGCATCATACTCATCTATAGCTGCTAAACGCTCAGATATGATTTTCATAATGTCCTTTGTCACTGATTCACAAGAGTCCATTTTGCGCCTTATGACATGGGATGGTTCATTACGCTCTCTGTATTCACTGTATGCTTTTGTCATATCATTTACTGTCCTTTCAATATCATCAGCCATTTCTGCTAACCGTGAATCTGATAAATCAATTTTCAGGTCTTCTCTGTATATTCTGACCTGACTTTTCCAATGTTCATAAATGGTTAGCAGTTTCTTCTCTCTTTTATTCTGTTCATCCCTTTGATATAAGAGCATTTTCTCTGTGGGCGCACTGGGCCGTTCTGACCGCCTTGGGAATGTTTCATTAGCTGTTTCATCAGCTTCGCATGTTAATTCCTTTCGTTGTTCCTTTTCGTTTAACTGACCTCCTTCTATATTTTCCATTTTGAGAGCAATTGCTTGTTACCGGACCGCTGCTGTAGCTTGCTGCTCCGTGCCGTGCCGTTACCGTTCCGATCGCAGGAAGCTCTCTCTCTCGCTGCTCCCGGAGGCAAGCTCTTACTGCTCCCGGAAGTAAGCTCTTACTGTAGCGAACCCCCCCGAATGAAGGATGACACTTTACTGATGACGTTTTGAAGGTTTAATGGCAGTAAACCATCAATCTCACCGTAAGAGCTGGGGATGTATACATAGAAACAGCGTGTAAGCAAAATAATCCACACTCTTACAATCGTAAACCTTATAACATGAAGTTCGTTTCAACGTAACATTTAACAAATGTAGCGACTGTCACAAAAACATCTAAACGTCTCCTTATTTACATCATAACCATACCTTGTGCCTCTATCAAGGGGGCTGCTAATGACAAAAGAAATCACCATAGGCTCCGTTTAGGCCATCACTTTTCTAAACTCCCGCGACAGCTGCTGAAAACCGCGCCAAAAACAGTTTTACAGGAAATCGTCCCATCAAAATAAAAGCTTCTACACACGGACAGGAAGTTGGTAGTAGAAAACAGGAATGAGTGCCAAAATAAGGTGCAAGGAAACGCATTCAGGGTTATTTACAGTAACCCTTATCCGATTTAAATTATTTAAACAACAGAAACTGGAGGATTGATTGAGATAACTAGATTAAATTACCTGATTGTATCAAATCACGTAATCCTGTTTTTCCTTTGAACAGCTGAGCTCTGCTGTTTGTAGCTGTGGTTTTACCCCTCAATATCCTGAGTTGGTGCAGCCAACAAACTATGGTGGAGACATGTCCTGGTTGTGACTTCCCACAGAGTCCCACGCACAGCTCTGGTGTTGGACTGAGTCATATTTGATTGAGTCAAACTGTGCTTCAGATGTCTGGTGTGAGAATGAGAAGTACAAATGCATCACTACAAAGTCACAGGCCTTCACTGAAAATTCTAATTCATTTCATGTGGGAGAGAGAGAGAAAAGAGGCGACACGATTTATGAAGTGCGAGGAGAAATAACATTAGTCTTTTCTTTGTTGATGGAACATGATGTGAAAAATGTCCTCTCTGCAGTGTCGCTGACAGCAATTAGCCGGCAGCCACGAGAGACTGGTGGGAGTTTGGAGGAGTGATGAAATATATTAGACTCCACAATCTGCTGTGGTGTAAATATTTTCACTGCTGAGAATCAGTTGGGTCTTTTGGTACGTTGTAGGGTTGAAAAGCATGTTGGATAATGATGGAAGAAGAGGTTCTTATTTAAACTGCGCCAGCACTCTCGGAGCTGAGATCAAAGACTTTCTAATGCTGAGCTTTCAGTTTGATCTCCATGTTAACTGCTACTGTGGCAGCATGATTTAAAACCAGGGATCGGAAATGTTTGATCGTTGGTTCCGTTAAAGAGAGACGGCTACACTTTATTTTCAGGAATGACATTTGCCAGATAAACACACAGGTGCTCATAGTGGTGATTGTGTGGGTGTTTGTGTTTCCCGGTCTCAAAGGTCAAGTAGGTGAACTTTGCTACTACAGACAGAGCGGTGCCCTTTGTGGTTTTTATTCTGAGATGCTGTAAACAAACAGACAGGCTGGAGCGTTTGTTAGGACTGTAGCTGCCTCCACGCACGAAGCGATTCGTTCCTCACGTATCGTTTTGAAGCTGACGGCGGACTTTCCAAGCTGCTGTTGCCTGGGTGACCCTCTATTACAGGGGTATTAAACTAAAATTTGAGGAGGTCCAGTTGGAGAAAATCTTCTCAAGCAGAGGTCCGGGACATCATAATGTCTAACTTACGTTATGATTGTGATAGAGAAGCAACCTTTTTTTTTTTTTTTTAATTTATATCTGAACGTATGAACAATAGACTGTCAAATCAATGAAAATACAAGTTAAAACATTTCAACAAAATTTATTGTTAACACTGAAACACACAGTAGGCCTACATTAGAAATAGGGCTGCTGTTTAAAATGAATTAGAGAAAATAAATAAAATGGCTAAATTGTGCATCTTAAAACAAAGTGCTTAATTTCAGAAAAAAAAAGTTTCCCTTTTTCTTTACATTTTACATCTCGACTAAACAGTCTCAATACATTTTCAACAGATAACATCAAAACATTTTAACAATTTTACAGTTTCTCTTTCTTTCACCCCCTTATATTCCACGTCCCAACTTTCTGTTGTTCAGTGAGAGAACTGAGCTTTAGTTCGCTCTACTAGGATTTTAAATCTGGGCTGGAATGGTGTCAGGGCCATTCTCATACACATGTGTAAGTGCTCATTGGTGATCCTGGAACGATATTTAGTTTTTATTATGTTCATTGTGGAGAAAGCTGCCTCACAGCTGTATGTGGAGCCAAACATGGTCAAGATGTACAGGGCTACTTTCCTCAGATTTGGGAAAGCTGTCTCAGAGACCAATTGGGGCCAGAAAGTGGCAGGTTCAGTTCTTCCAAACTGCTCTTTCAGGGCCACATCTGCTTGGAGATCAATTAGTTGCATTTGAAGAGGCCCAGCATTTGCCCACTTGAAGTGCTGTGTGACTTCCTTTGAGAACCCTCTGACATCAGTGATGGCAAATGGGTTCTTTATGAACATGGTGAGCTGCTGTCCAAAGCTGAAGCTATCAAAACGTTTGCTGAAGTTTTCAATCAGCTTATCAACAAAGTCAACAAAAGAGGACACATCTCTCTGTCCCTGAACCTGTTCCTTCGCTGTTGGGAAGTGTGCATAGTCTCCTTGCAGGTCTTCTTTGAACACTTCAAGTTTCCTCTGAAAGCAGCGGACAGCTGTCATCAGTTCACAAATTGAATTGTCCTTGCCCTGCAGCTTCAAATTCAGTTCATTCAGGTGTGAAGTGATATCAACCAAAAAGGCCACAATATCCATGTTTTTCCCATCATTTAAAAAGGGAGAAAAGTTTGTTGCTTTTTGACTTTCCAGCTCTTCCAAGAAAGCTGCTACTTCACTTCTGATGGACCAAAATCGCTCCAATGCCCTGCCTTTGCTAAGCCATCTCACATTGTTGTGAAGCAGAAGATCATCAGCGTGTGCATCAACTTCTCTGAGAAATTCCCTGAGCATGCGATGCTGACAAGAAGAAGATGCCCTGAGAAAATTTATCATTTTCATCATTGTTTTCATCACCTCAGCATACTCGTCTGACAGGGTGGAGCATAAGACAGACTGATGAATAATGCAATGATAAGAGATTAGCTCGGGATTGTCCTCTTTCATTCTTGCTACAGCTCCTTTCTCTCTCCCCATCATAGCAGGGGCTCCATCTGTGGTTATTGAAACCACTTGGTTTGGCTCTATTCCTCGCTTTGTTAACATTTCCTTAATGGCCAGGTAAATATCCTCTCCTCTTGTAGTGCTGTGAAGGGAAGTTACACCTAGCAGGTCTTCACAGAACTCTTTCTTATCATTGTTGAAGAACCTTACATAAACTAACAGCTGAGCATTGTCAGACACATCAGTGGACTCATCTACAGCCAAGCCTACACATGGTGTCTTATGTATAGCTTCTTCCAGCTGGGACAGCACATCCTGAGCTAATATTTCACTTCTCTTTGTGGCTGTTGATGCTGACATAGGTATTTGCTTTATTTTGTCATGAAGCTCTTCTTTTTGTTTACCCTCAAGTAATGTTTCTGCTACTGCACTCATGCACTCTTTGACAACACCTGCAAAGGGCTTTTTGTGTTGACCTAAAATCCAAGCAACTCTGAGGGAACATTCATGAGCACGTTGTTGGGCGGTGAAAGAACTGGTTAAGATCCTTGTGGACTGATCATATTGGGCTCTGAGACTGCTAATTTTCTGGGACCTGAGTTCAGACTTGGGTGGGTATGATTGTTCAAAAGCTTTGTGCTTTGTCTCATAGTGGCGTTTGACATTGCCACTTTTAATCAGTGCCACGGTTTCTGAACATATGAGACACACTGGTTTGCTGCTTGCGGCCGGAAGAATGAACATATATGCGTCAGTCCATTCAGTCTTGAAAGTTCTATTTTCGGTGTCTACTTTTCTCTTTTTTGAAAGCGCCATAGTTGTTTTACCTCTTGTGACTCCCGCTCACGTCTTGTCTCACTGTATCGTTAATCGTCTCGCTTGTCATTCACCTCTCACCATGTCTTTCCTCTGTCTGTCTGTGTCTGCACTCAGAGTTGCGATCGCCTTGAATGCGCAGATGTGATTGGCTAAGTAGTGTCACGTGGGTGGCTTAACTCGCACACAATTGGTTTGTATGTTCCCTGGTCTAATACAATGTAAGGTTACCGCTTAAAATTGAATCGCCCCGTCAAAATTAAATATAATTTAATAATTTGTTAACTATAGGTCCGGGTCCATATAGGATGGCGACTGGGTCCGGACTCGGACCCCGGTCCGCCTGTTAGTGACCCCTGCTCTATTATATTTACTACCAGGTCATGTGTCAATCATCAATCAACGGCATTCTTCATTCTCATTCGTTGTCACTTTTCAGTTGCCTGGAAGTTGAGCAAAGTTAAATCGGGTCCCGCCCACTTCCCCCTTTCGCTCGCAGTTTCTGTTTTCTCTGCAAATCGTTACCAGTGACCATTTTTGCCAGATAAAGTGGACAATGGCAGGATTAGACTGGACTTATGGTGTTTCCACTTTACGTCAATGGGAAGTAAGTTTATAGAAATCGGCGGACTATTTAGGGAAGTGATTTCTTTTCCTGCAAAGAGTTAGATGAGAAGGTTAACACCGCTTTTGACAGTAAATATAGTGGTAAATATTTTGTATAGCTACAGACAGGATTTGGTTTGATACATTATTGTGAAAAAGTCTTGATTAGGGTTGCTAACTTTTAAACTATCAAATAATGGAGACTCTGGCGTGCACAGCCAGCTGGGCATAGTGTAAATATGCACTGTGTGTTCATATTCTTACAGTAAAAATACAGTAAAATTTTGGCATTCGGTTAATCAATACCTCATCTAAATCAATAAAGAAAAATGCAGTAAATGATGACAGAAATCACAAACAAGCAAAAAATAAAAAAATATTCAAATCAAATACTGCAAATACAGGCATCAATTAGCCAGGTTTCTATGCTACGGAGACCAAACGGAGTCGTAATTTTACGAATCACGCATTACTCCTCATACATGTTGTTCGTCAGGGACCGTCGCTAACTGGGCACAAACACTATAAAACACTCGTCTGATACAATTGCAGTCAAATCAGATTTAATATTCGTAAGGTCAATATATTATATTTTGCTCATTATACGGGATGTTCCGGCTAAAACGGGACAGTTGGCAACTATAATCGTGATCCACATCTCATTTCTTTATGCAGTGCTGTAAAAAAGTTTTTCTTTTTTGTCCATATTTGTTACACTTAGTTCAGATCATCAAACAAATTTCAATATCAGACAACAGGGTTGTGGCCAAGCAACTCACAGTTGTTCTAGATGAACATAACATTCTTGATAAATTTCAATCTGGCTTTCGTAAGGCTCACTCTACCGAAACTGCACTTCTTAGGGTGTCTAATGGTATTTTGATGAATTGTGATGCTGGAGAGTGCACTGTTTTGATGTTGCTGGATCTGACCTCTGCTTTTGACACTGTTTATCATCTTATTTTGTTAGATAGATTAAACCACTGGGTGGGTGTATCGGGTACCGCATTGGAATGGTTTAAATCCTATTTGTCAAATCGATCTTTCTCTGTGGCTACCTCTAAGTTCAGATCCTCCGTCAGCTCTCTTGCCTATGGGGTGCCTCAGGGCTCTGTCTTGGGACCGTTATTGTTTTTGTTGTATTTACTCTCTCTTCTGCAACTTCTTAGCTCTTTCTCTGATATTTCATATAATTGTTATGCAGATGATATTCAGCTATATATCTCTTTTAGGCCACCTGATGTTTCTAAGCTCCAAATCTTGCAGTCCTGCTTAGATTCCGTTAGAGAGTGGATGGCTGGTAATTACCTTCAACTAAATGCTGATAAAACGGAAGTCATTGTCTTTGCTCCTGAGAAATTTGTTCCCCACATGGTTAATAATATAGGCCCTTTTGCTTTTTATATTAAATCCTCCATTAGGAACCTTGGTGTTACATTTGATCCAGCTCTGACGCTGGACACACACGTTAAATCTTTGGTTCGCTCTTGTTTTTACCATTTAAGAAATATCGCTAAGCTGAGTCCCATTGTGTCACGTTCCGAATTGGAAATGATTATTCATGTTTTTGTTTCATCTCGCTTAGACTATTGTAATTCCTTGTTTACTTGCTTAAGCAATGCCTCCCTGGAACGACTGCAGGGTGTTCAAAGTGCTGCTGCTAGGCTTCTGATAAAGCATCACAAATACTCCCATGCCACTCTCCTGCTGATTCAGCTGCATTGGCTCCCTGTCAAGTTCAGGGTCCATTTTAAGATCATAATCATGACCTATAGGGCCCTGCACGGTGTAGCTCCAACTTACATAAGTGATCTTCTTCTTCCTTATCACCCCAGCAGGTCCCTGAGGTCTTGTGACCAGGGGTTGCTTGTTGTCCAGCATACAAGGTTAAAAACAAAAGGTGACAGAGCGTTTGTATCAGCGGCTCCCAGACTCTGGAACTCGCTCCCTTTGAGTTTGAGATCTGTGGACTTAATGTCTGTTTTCTGCCTTTGTAAAGCACTTTGTGATTTTATCTTGAAAGGTGCTATATCAGGGGTAGTGCCATTTAAAATTTCCTCAGAGGTCAGTGTGCCATATGATTGCATTAGCAATAAATTTAATAACGCTCTATATGAACAGTTACACACTATCTATAGAACCACTTTATAGAATTATATTTGTTTGCAGATGTTGGCAGCTATCAGCAAATAGTTATCAGCTATTTTGAAACAAAAAAAGACTTTTTATCCATAACATCAAATGAACTGTACAACAGAAAATACAAATGCTATTTATGGCCTCCTCACAACAATGATAAGAAAAATAAACTAAGCCAATATGGCATGTTTGTTAATACAGAGACACACATGTTATGTGATCTCTGGTCTCCCACTCAGAGACCCAGGTCTCCGAGTGTCCAGCATTCAGACGGCTACCTGAGGACTCATGTGAGAGAAAATCTGCTCACACAGATATTTAGAGCCAAATACTGTCAATAAGGCCTCTGCAGTGTTCTGAAGACAGTTAAACTTGTCAGGTGTAGTGATGTCCAGCAGGTGAAAATGCAAGCTCCATGAACACACACAGCTGTGGATTACAGCTGCTTCGATGTCACATTAACTGGCATTAACTCAGCCAGTTAATGCGAGACAAATCTAGCTGCTCATTAAAGATTTCTGGTTTGTTCAGAAAATAAAACATTGGTCCATACACCTGAAAGTCCCAAAAATGCATTGTGTCTCGAGCCTACGGATGTATCCGTGTATTTCCGTGGTGCTGACACTGTGCTGTACAGTATTTATTCTAGCTAAGGTAACCAACCTTACGTTTTCCCCATTTGGCTCATCCTTGCTTCATGTTAGCTACTTTATGCTAGCTAAAGTAGTTGACTGCTGGATCTTACTTGCTTCATTCATTTTATGCTAGCTCAGGTAAACGTAGTTTGCTTCATGCCATCTATTTATTCTAGGTACGTAATAAACCGTATAAAAGATGGACCTAACTACTTGGCCACCTTTTTTAAAGTTATAACAGTTATAAAAGTCCTGTTTTGAAGCTTAGTGCTGAGAACTTTTACCGCCGCCATCTTGCTGTTTGAAAACTGGATGTGACCAGCATGAGGCAGAAGTGATTGTGAAACTGCTAACAACTTATTAATCACAGGTCTTTAGTCAATGAGGATACCGTGACACTGAGACTGACCGGCATGTATAAAATGAACATGTTTTATACACCATGAGGTGAAATGATTGATTTGAACTCATAAACTCATCAGGAAGGTCAAGGCAGAGGGCCATTTTTCTCATTGTTATATAAGCCTGAGGTCAGTCACAGCGATCGGGCTTTGATGGTCCTTCAAAATGATGCAATTGTTTTCATGTTGGATTCACTTTTCAAAGATAGAAGTCAGTTAGTCGTCAGTCTAATTTGTTGTTTCTTAGTCCGCAGATTATGAGCCTTCACTTCCTGTTTCAGAGAAGTCTAACCCCCTGACATGTGACATCGACCGAGCTTCGGCCTATAGCATTGTGAAGATGTTACAAGTTTGTGATTCCCAGATGTTCCAGAAAGAGGCAGGAACGACCTACCAGGTATATCAGTACTAGCCTTCATGATGGGAAAATGTATTCTCAAAATTTCCTTTTGAGAATTTCTTTCTTTAAATCTCATTTCAGAGGCTTTTGAGTGACCAAGTGTTGAAAACCTTAATGGAGGTTGCTAAAAGGGTCGAGGTCATAATAAAGGTGCCTTTTTTTTCTCCTCCCTCAATATTTGGATCTGTATTTGCGTCGGTCAGTCGGGCATAGGCTATTGTGCCTTCTGTGTCTTTAACAGGATCCTCAGGAGAGCTGTGTTGTGATGAGCGGTTGTGGCACTTCTGGTCGGCTGGCTTTCCTGATCTCGGTAAAAGTTGTCCTGAAATACTCTCTGCGCTGTTCAGGCTTCTGGAAAGCGTATCAGTTACTTTCATAATGGAAAATCAAGTGCACAGTGAGCCAGAGCAGAACGAAACAGACCCTGCCAGTAATATGAGGAAAATGGCTCTTAATTAAATTATGTGATCAGATCTCTCTTGCTCATGGAAAAAAAATGCTTCCTGTATTGTGTGTTTATTGTCTGTTTGTGTTGTTAGTCAGGCTTCAACAAAGCACTGAGTCAGCTGAACCAAAGTGAAGTGTATTCATACATCATTGCAGGAGGAGACAGGTGAGTTGGGGTTGTGTAAACAGAATATAACCAGCAGCAATTTTTTTGCTTGATTAAAATCCTGTAATTAACCTGACATATGCACACATACATGTTCTGGTATCATGTCCTCAGAGCTCTGCTTTCCTCTCAAGAGGCTCCTGAAGACGACCCCAGACTGGGCGTGCTCAGTCTGAAGAAGGTCTGGGACATCCTGGAGTGTGTGTCTTGTGTTTTGTGAGAGCATTTTGACCACAGCATGTTGTTCTCTGCAGGTGTGTGAGGGAAAGAAGCGAGTCTTGTTCATTGGCATTTCCTGTGGACTGTCTGTAAGTCAGCCTCAGCTCTGAGGTCAGAGTTTGAATAGTGTATAGCAAATAAGGTTTACCTTGCTCATACCTGAGAAACAATTCAATCTGCAGGTAACTCGAGATCAACCTTTTGAGTTTTGGCGTTCACAACTCTTAACTTCTCGTGTGTGCGATTTCTGCCCCCATAGGCTCCATTTGTGGCAGGGCAGCTGGATTTCTGCTTGCAGCACCCTGAAGTCTACACACCTGTGCTGGTTGGCTTCAACCCTGCACATCAGGCCAGGTACAGGACTTTAAATATTTGCAATGAATGTATGATATGTAATAAGTTGTGAATAAATATCCATTTTGTCTTTGAAACAAACTGTCTTTATGTATGTAGAGATGAGCCCATACAAGACTGCACCTTCACGTTTCACAGTGTGGTACAAAGGATGCAAGAACTTGCAAAAAGCCAGAAGGCCTTCCTCATTAACCCAGCAGTTGGGGTACTTGTACCTTTTGAACTTGATGCCCTACACATTACGGTCGATGTGCATTTATATTCAAAAAAGTAAGTGAGCGGTGTGTTTATGATTGGCTGGTGACTGTGTGTGTCTGTTCAGCCCGAAGCCATCAGTGGGTCCTCCAGGATGAAGGGAGGCAGTGCAACTAAGATTCTCCTGGAAGTTGCCTTCTCTGCTGCTCATGCTGCCACTTCCTCCAACACACCTATCACACATAAGTAAGCTGGAAGACATATGTCATGTGTCATATGCCATGTAATGTCATGAACATGCTAACTCTTGGCATGTTGCTGTTGCAAGTGTGCCACAAGATTAGCTAAAGGGACAGAAAACTTACAAACATACAGTGCAGCACTTCAGAGTCACACTGCTAGTGACCAATGATTTATGTAAATTTGACAAGCTGAACACATTCTGTACTGCACTGGAAGCACGGCACGGAGGAGATTGATTGACAATGGTCTACAGCCAATCAGGACGCAGAACACAACGTGCTGTCAAAAAACCCCAAAAAGCAGCATGCAAAATTGCCCCCAAAAAATCTGCGAGACAGCGAGGCTGCGAAAAGTGAACCGTGTTACAGCGAGGGACCACTGTATACCTACTTCAAAGTGGCCTACAAGTAAGGATTTAGATGATGGTGCCACTGGTTCATATATTACCAGTTACATATTAAAGCCTTCCTTAGGCCTGGGGGATGAACTGCCGTGTTTCTCATCTGCTAGAAATTCCTCAGTCTGTGTCATTTGTTTGACAGTTTATGTTTATGGAAGTTTCCTGTGTTGCAAAGAAATTCTACTAAGTGAAACAATAGATTTCGATCAAATACACAGACCACATAAATAACCACATAAATAACCACATAAATAACACAAGCTTTAAGTGAGCACACATTTTGGACTAGGCCTAGTCCATCTAGTGCAGCGTTTCAGAACCGCACCACCAAACAAAAATGTCACAAAAAGCATATTGATAATTTTTCCCCTCACACCAGGCATAGCGGAATTGGCTCAGTTTGTCCCCAGTATACCTTTTTTGCTTTCTTCTGATCAGCACTCATGCTAGGGCCTTCATCTGGGTCGGAGTTTTCTCCAGGACCCAGGTCAGACTGGCTACTTTTTCTTTTCAAATATTTATCTATTGCTATTATGCGCTGCATTGTCTCACTATTATGTAATTTCTTCTTCATCTTCTTCTATTTTACTGGCAGTTGGCAACCCATTCAATTAGAGCAGGTAGTTGTACTGCCCTCTAGTGGAGGAGAATGTAATTGTTCTGCCCGTTATTCACACCAGTCGCTTAGAGTAGCGGTCCCCAACCCCCAGGCAGAGACTGGTCCGTGAGTCGTTTGGTACCGGGCCGTCTGATACCAGGCTGTGAGAGTCGAGACTCGGGTGTGAAATTTATGGTTTTCAGGGTTTTTATAGGTTTTTATCATTTTTGATTGATTGATACTGATTGGAAGACTATACAAGAACAGCTGAACCAAAATAGTTTCATGTGTATTTAAGAAAATAATAAAAAGACAGAATGTACAGTTACTTCTGGGTCTCCATAATAACCCAACTTTACTCACAATAACTCACATTGTGTGCTTGTCAGTTGCATGTATCAATTTAGTATCTGCTCATGTTCTCATAATCCACAGAAAATTTACTGAAATGTCCTTGAAGCTGACATCACCAGCAAGTTGAGATTAAGCAGAAAAGTATGGGCTCAAAATGTGGTCATAAATATTTTGTACTTGTAAATCGGTTTTGTATGTGTAAAAAAAATTTGTGTGTGTATAAAAAAGATTTGTATGTGTAAAAAAACTCGTGTGTACGTAAAAAAGATTTGTATGTGTAAAAAAACTTGTGTGTACGTAAAAAAGATTTGTGTGTGGACTTAGCTAAAAAAACCCTGCAAATTACAAGTACAAATTTTGACCCTATTTTTCTTCCTTTCATCTTATTGGTCAATGTCATGTCAATCACAAATGTAACAATCCAATCAGAGAACAGATGGGTTTGGCTGTCGGAGGGGCGCTTTTTTGGAAAAATCTTTTTTATGCGCGCACACATACAAATCCTGATTTACAAGTACAAAATATTTATGGCCTGTATTTTATATAGCACTTTTACTAGTCCCTAAGGACCCCAAAGTGCTTTACATATCCAGTCATCCACCCATTCATTCACACACTGGTGATGGCAAGCTACATTGTAGCCACAGCCACCCTGGGGCGCACTGACAGAGGCGAGGCTGCCGGACACTGGCGCCACCGGGCCCTCTGACCACCACCAGTAGGCAACGGGTGAAGTGTCTTGCCCAAGGACACAATGACCGAGACTGTCCGAGCCCGGGCTCGAACCGGCAACCTTCCGATTACAAGGCGAACTCCCAACTCTTGAGCCACGATGACCACATTTTGAGCCTATAGAAAAGCTGTTATGTGTATTGGAGGACACCACAGCGTATTTTATTGGGTTTTGCTGACCTCTAGAGGTCATTACAGAAAAGAGAATCTGTTTGGCATGATGATAGACACAAAAATCTGCACTCTGTGCTTTGTTTTTGTGTCTGTTCAATAGTGGTGTTCTGCAGCACATGATGGAATATGAGAGAACTCTGGCTGTCACGTACTCTCAGCCTGATGGCATCACTACTCTGGTGGAGGCAGCGGGAGAAAGGTAGAACATCTCATCCGACATCTTTAACTGACGCCTCGAAACTCACTGAAAAAGAAAACGAAGTATGTTGATTTATAGCAGCACACTGGTTCTAGCAGTTAGTGCAGGTTACAACTGAATTAGTTAATGAATCAGCACAAAAAGCATAGAAGCAAAAATGACTACAGATACTTAACATGTTGCCATACTCACAGCTTCCTTTGGCAATCTGTTTGCTGTGAGTAGAGAAAGCTTCTGAACTTCCCCCCGTGACATTTTTCATGTCGGGTCGGCAGTTTCAGTCTGATGTGCGTCTGGCTGTGTTTCAGTTTGCGGTGCAGCAGGCACGTGTATTACCTGGGCTGGGGTTCGCTGGCTTTGCTGGGCCTCATTGATGCCAGTGAGTGTAGCCCCACATTTGGTGCAGGTAAGCGCAGTGCGATGTCCTCATTAGGAGCCAAACTACACTGCCATAAAGAAAATGTCTTTTCTTTTTGTTTCGCATCACAACTAGTGATGGAAACTGTGTGTGTGTGTGTGTGTGTGTGTGTGTGTGTGTGTGTGTGGCACAGACTATGAAGACGTTCGAGGCTTCATCAGAGGAGGATACAGAGAGCTGAATAACAATGACGGTCCCTTAACTTCACTGGTGTGTGAAAGAAAACAATGTAATAACATCTATTTAGACAAAAGATAAACGATTAAGTAATTACTGCATCAAATCTTTCATTTCACACAATGCTCAATCAATTCACAGTGAAGTGCACAGATTCTTCTTCTACAGAAATCCTGCCACTACCAGCTGACTGCAAGCATGGAGATTTCTATTCTAACATGTCTGTGGGTTTGAAACAAGGCCACACAAAGTAATAACATGTCTGAAATCCTGTAAAATCCAATTAACATTAACATCCAGGTCTTGTTGTGTACCTTGCAATGACACATCTGTCTCTGCAGAGCAGAGACTAGAGCAGGATTAGAGTAAAATACACACTGCTGTATCTGCTCAATGTTCCTTAATCTTTTTTTTTTAATTATACCGCTTGTTGGTGTTAATTAGATTTTCATATCAGTGTCGGTAGGACTTACAGGGCACTCTATCAGTCATTTAGACATAAAATTACATGTTTGCTCCAGCATTCACCTGTTTCAGGGTAGGGATTATATGAATGGGCTAATATGAATGTTGAACAGAGAACCACATCTAGGTCCCCAGTTAGGAAACATAAAGAATTCATTCTACACAGATTAGCTGACTAAAATACAACCACTTCTTTGTGTCCCCCTCGGAATAATGTAAAAAAAAAATGAGCAAGATTAATGTAGAAAACAGAGAAAAATAACATATTTATAAAGCATTACAGCTAGCAAGTGCATGCTGAGGTGCCTGTTGCCACAAATTTAGCTAGCAGGCAGTACAAGGGGTTATTGTCTCTGACTAGTTCTGACTTACACTTGATTTCTTAGCATCCCAGCCTCAGTGGATCCCCAGGATCTTACAAGACCGAACTTATGGCTCCAGATGTTTTTCTACTAACATTTATGACCAGATCACCACCAAGTCATAAATGTGTATTAGCAAAATAATCTGAATGCAAGGAACAGAGCCAAACTTAGCCTGCATCATCTGACATCCTTCTACACATTCAACTGGAAAATGTGATATAGCCATACTGCTACAGTTTTGCAAACTGTGTGAATCATTAAGTCTTATTAAAGGACCCAAAATCCAAGATACAGGAGGCAAGGAGGCAGTCCAAGAGAACAAACGTTGAATTCAATTTATTTTATTTCAGTTTAAAGGGCCAAATCACAAAAACAGTCACCTCAAGGCGGTTTATATTGTAAGGTAAAGACGCTACACTAATACAGAGAAAAACCCAACAATCTGATGTCCCTCTTTGCACAAGCACTTGGCGACAGTGGGAAGGAAAAAGTCCCTTTTAAGAGGAAGAAACTTCCAGAAGAATCACAAGAATATCACAATGGAAAAAAAGGGGAAACATACTATTAGTAGACACCCCGTCAAAGAGAGGCGTGTCCTATTACACTAATTAGGGCAACAGGACACAGGGTGGAAACTATCAGGGAAGAGTGAAAGTCGGAAATGAGGGAAAAGGGAGGAAGTCGAACTGACTTAAATAGATAAAGATTAACCTTGAACAAATAAATACTAAGACATGACAGTGACAGACATGGATAACACACAGAGAACCAAAAACTAGAATACATACTAAAATAAAAAAGATTCAAAGCCTCTACAAGCAAAACACCCCAAAGTTCTCTGAAGTGTAAAAACAGTAAAACTGAAACTCAAATATTGACTAAGAATACAACCCCCCCCCAAAACAGTTGAACCATGGCACGCCTCGGTGAACAGCTTTCCACAGCTGTTATTGCTGCACGCCACCTTCCAACCCACCTCCAGCTCAGCTCCACATCTTCTGTCATCGTTGCCGTTCTGTTCTGTGCTGAGGCCACGCTGCCCTTTGCTTTCATTATAAACATGTGACAGGGCAGAGAGATGCTAATACCAGTCTTCTTCTTCTTCAGTGGTCCTGGCTATACCATAGTTTTCTCTGAAACTATGTCTTTCCTGTAGGGCCCCAAGTTCTCCATAGCACATGAGGACTTCCTACATCTGATCCTGCCGTGTCTTACTGATAAGGACACTGTGCTGCTAATCTACACGCACTCCGGTGAGACGGCGCTTTGTTTGTAACTTGGATTTTTTCCAGAGCAGCAAGTGTTTTGACAGCCTCTCTCCACAGATGACGCCACTGAAGTGGGTAACATGGCCCGCAGAGTGAGAGAAAAGACGCCCAACCTCCATGCTGTTTATCACCAGGCTGATGGAGACACAGCAGCTTCTTTACAACAAGTAGATGTCTGAAGTTTTGGAGCTGCAATATTATTGTCTGATCTTTATGGAGTCACAATTAGAGACAGAGAGGATCTAGCTAAACTAATAACACACAAACTGCACTGTTATTCACATGTCCAGCCCAAACTAAGTGTCATTTTAAAAAATAAGCTGTATTTTTCATTTTGGCAGTGACTTGACAATCACTCAGCCTACAGCGAGGTCTGTGTTCACACGTTAATCTTGAATCGTGTTTCACGCACAGTGCTGACTGATGGATTTTACAAACATGCACACTGCTGTGCGCACTGCATGTATGAACACCTGTTCAAGGTTTAACTGCATTGCTTTGACATTAGCATGAGCCAAGATGTTGTAAGACCTTGGGGGTCTTAGCATAACAACCTCCATCAGCTACAAAACTATTTCAGTTCATCAGTATTTTGGCATTTAAAAATATGAATTTCATTTCATTAGCCATTTTGTTTCAGGTTATGTACTGCTGCACTCAAAGCCCTCTTTAAAATATGTTTATAGACTGTTAAATCAGTTGTTCCCTCAGTAATTACAGGTTTTCCATGCCCTGAGGTATCACAACAAATTCTTTCTCATCTGTCAACGGAACAACATCCCGAAGTGCTCTGTTGCAAACTTGGGATGTGCCAGTGACAGCTGTTGCTAGAGGCATTATGTGTTCAGGTTCTCTTTTCTTTCCATTTCCAATTTGGGAACATCTGAGGAACACCTGGATGAAATTTCAGTACATCTTTGATCTCAAACCTGTACTTTAACCTTGAATGTCTCAGGAGTTCCTTGAGGGAATGTTTTGGATGGACTACAACTGGTAGTTTCTCTTTCCCAGTGTAAAAAAGATTAGTTTAAAGTCAGGTCTGTGGTAGTAAATCTACCAATTTAAATGAACTCTATGAATTCTGCCAGGAAGACTGATCAAATATTAAGCCAGAAGCTGATGGTTACCAAAAGGGCCTGGTCGTGGTTCAGCTTACTGTGGGACATTAGTGGGTTTGTATTGTATACAAACGTCTGACTAAGTTCTTCCAGCCTGAACCATGAGTGATCATGAATGTGTCTGGGTATAGTGTAGTCAGATGGTGTCTGGCTACAATTGTGTCTTATATGAAAATCAGATAACATATTAGCATTAACTGATACAAAAATCAAGGTTCACAACCTTTTATAACAACTGTACTTGGGTATTAATGTGGGTATCTTTTCTTTGCAGGACGACATCAAAAAACTGTGTTTATCTACACTAAAGATAACTTGGCCTCAAGAAGCACTTGTTTCAGGGACCTTGCAGCATATGGTACAGTATACACACACACTTTGACACACATTAGCCCAACAACTCACTGAAGCATGAGAAATAATATAATATTAAATGCTCTGCCTCTGCCATTATATTTCTGCCACCTTCTTTCCTTAGAGACGTTTGCACCCATATAAAGAGATAAATACAGTGTAAGGATGGAGTGTCAAAAAAAGTAGTCTTTATTGATTCTCAATTTTTCTTGCTTCTGTAGATCTTATTTTGGATGGCAGGTTATTTTCTTTAATGTTTCCTCTCAGTGTGGTTTTTATAAATGCAGGGGAAGGAAAATCAATAACTTTTCTGTGTGAGCAGCGGGAGCTGTCCACCAAGCTGGTGCTGAACGCTGTGAGCACTGGAGCTCATGTCTTAAAGGGGAAGATATACCAGAACCACATGATTGACCTGCAGGTCACCAACACTAAACTGTACCGCAGGGCCACGCGTTTACTCCAGGTACTGTGATGTAAAACGCTAACAAAGCTTAAACACTGCATTACAGGGTGTACTGTTTGTGCTCCGTCCTTTTCATGATTACTGACTACAATTTTCACACTATGCCCTTTTTTTTAGTAACCAATAAACAACATGATGGGAACCCACAGGGCAAAGTGTTTTTGTTTTTTTAAATAAGTCCATCTTCTTACTTTTCTTTCTGTTTACGTGCAGCACATTCAGCAAAGAAGACTATAACTTACTAGAACTTAGAGGTAAATTAAGGCTTAATCATTCTATTTTCAGAAGCTTTCTACATGTCCAGAGGAAAAATGTGAGGAAGCTCTTTTAAAGGCAATCTACCGAGTAGACATGCTGACACTGGAGATGACATCCTCTGACATCACCACACACACGTGCTTTGCCAGAAACAGCACCAAGGTAAAGAGGTGATGTGCATGTTGCTGACAGATCCATACCAGAAACCCGATTTTAAAAACGGTTTCTTCTTGTCATTACCTCTTTCAGTTATACGTAAGTGCTTTAAAAAGCTTTACAAACATATGTTGAAACACATTTTAGAATTTAAAAACAACCGCTTTTTAAAATAATATTATTTTGACACATTAGCCTATAGCTGTGAAAACTACTATATTGCTGTTCATTGGTTCTGTGTAAGAGGTTGGAGGTTTTTATCAAAGTTCTTATAATCAAGAGGGTCTCAGGCTGTGATAGTTTTCTCTTGGGATTACATCACATTCACTTTTACTCATTTTACTCCATTTCAGAGGGGAAGTGCCAACTGCTGTGGCACTCCTCATCTCTTTGCTTGATTTTGCTCGTCGTCAGATTGTCCATTGATCCAAAGATGCTTGTGACATAGAAAGAATCATGTTTAGAAGTTAACTTTGGTCTTCTTCCCCTCACCCCCAACCAGTCACAGCTGATTGCCGCCCTTTCCTGTGTCTGGTTCTGCTGGAAGCTTCTTCCTGTTAAAAGGGAGTTTTTCCTTCCCACTGTCGCTGAGCGCTTGCTAGTAGGGGTTTGTCTCACTGTTGTTGTTTTGTTGTGATTTTTCAGTATATAAATAAAAGTGAATTAAATTGAATAAATTACTTTATGTAGAATGACCCACATGGTTGAAGAAAAATCTGGTTTCTGGTATGGAAATCACATAAAGAGCTGAATAACTGAAGAGAGAGGAACTAAACGGCTGTATCATGTTGTCTCCCTCTTTTTAAGGTGGTCCCTCTGGCTTTGGTCATTTTACTTACCGGTTGGTCACTGGTGGAGGCGGAGTCACATTTGAAGCAGCAGCCAATTGTTAGGGAAGCCGTGGCTCAGTGGATGTGGTAACGGAGGCCGTTAAGTTAAAATCTTACATACAAAACACAAATTTGAGCACTTTTATCTCACTCTTAAATGAACATACTTCTGTTTTAATTTAATGTGATTGAAATAAAATAAGTAAATTAAAAAAAGTGTGTTTTCTAAGATAATGAAAGTTTTTTGACTCAAATTCACTAAACTATGTTAGAAAGCCTGACACTCTATGTTCTGTAAGTGTTTTCTGGAATTTAAAGGCTCAGCAGGATCTGTCCGTGTGATGTAAGTCAATCTCAATCCCTCTTTTGCTCAACTTACTCACAGGTAGGGGATTAGCGTGGTTTATGTGTGAGTATCTTGAGAGAGAGGTTGAACAGCTTTGGAACTCCACTGGAGGAGAGCCAAACACAGCGGCGAAGCCGAGAGAGAAGGAGGTCCCAAGAAGATGAAGTGCACATCAGGTCTGGATCAGAAAGCGTTAGGACACAATTCTCAGCATTTCTGTTTGCCACCTATAAAATCACAGTGATTTTACTTCATAAACCATTTATTACTTACACTACTGGCTGTTTGATTTTGTAGCATGATGTTAACAAGTGCAGGAAAAAATGGAAGTAAAGGGCCTGAGATCATTGCACTTTATTATGTGTAAGACTAAAGCCGGGAAGTGATTAGCGTAGCTTAATAACCTGAAAGTAGAAGGACACATCTTGCTCTCTCTCATTTCTTGGGTTTCGATCTATACACAGAAACAAATTTGTTACACAATCAAAGTGTCTAATTGTCTCTAAACCGCTACTAGTGGAAGTTCCTTTCACCTGTAGCTTTTGAGTTTATAGGCGTTTAGCCATGCTAGCTGTTTCTTTCTGGTTAGATGCCATGCTAACCTAAGCTAATCACCATGTAACTAGACTTATTAATGTAAGTTTGCGTTTCAGTACTCTAAAGCTGGGCATTTTAACATGGTGGTCTGTGGGTATAACTCACTTTTGGAGCAACCTCAAGTGGCCATTAGAGGAACTGACATTTTTAGACATTTCACTGCATTTAACAATCATTTACAGATGAGGACAGAATTATTAAACAAATCAGGGCCTTGTGCTGGCCAGTCAGTCACATTCACTTAGGTCTTCTGGGGCAGTTTTTCACACACACCACAAGATCTGATATCTCCGTGTTGGCGTTGTCCCAACATCATAATAACAATAGTCCCAGATCAACATCGCAACTAACCAATATGTCTGAGCATTCAATTATCTTTAGTCAAGAAGTTAACTAATGCTATTAAAAAGTATCATTAGCAAACCAACTTTAGTAACCTAAATTTGGCTAAGAGGAAACCAAACTTGATAATATATTCATTATATCAATAAAATTAATAAAGAAAACACTTCAAATTCTTACCATTTGTCTGACAAGAAAGTTTTATATAAAGAAGGGTATTTTTCTTCTTTTTTTATCCACATTGCGAAGCTATGACAACATGATTGCTTAGTTGCAATGTTGATCCTGGAACGAGGTTAACACACCAAAACAGGCATGTTAGATACACTGTTCTTCACCAGAAGCAACATATGTTTTGGGTTATGGTCATGTTGGAAAATAAAGTGATGACCCAAACACAGTTTTGCTGCTGACTGCTTGAGGTTTTCTTTAAAAATCTTCACATATCCTTTCTCCTTCATGATTCTTTCCACCTTGACAAGATTCCCAGTTCCAGACACACTGAAGGATCCCAACATCATAATACTCTCACCACCGTGTTTCACTGTGGGGATTGCGGTGTTATTGGGTTATACAGCACGAAACTAATAAGTGCCTGCCGGACACGTGGGGATTGGTTGATCAAATGAACGCTGGTATTTTCTGTTGAGAAGAGCGGAAACTTGTCAGTGTGGACATCGCACTCCTATAGGCTCCACTCAACAAGAACTTACGAGAGGCAGCGAAGACCGGATTATGAATAAGCGCCAAGAAGACAGGTACTTCGTGTGGGTTATGCTTACATTTGAGTACCAGTCATGATCAGACAGCAACAAGTTGACGAAGTTGAGAATTTCTGCTACCTAGGTAGCATTATCTCAAACGACGATGTCTCCGATCGAGATGTCTGTTCCAGGATTGGCATGGTGTCTGGAGTTACAGCACATCTGGAACTCAACTTTACTGAACACGCCGATCAAGATTCATCTGTTCAACTCCATTGCTATCCCAATCACCCTCTACGTTAGCGAGACATGGCAATCAAGAAATGCAACAATCCGTCAGCTGAACGTGCTCCAACAACGTGGCCTCCGGCAAATTCTGGGACCGGATAATGAACAAAGAGGTGCTACAAAGAGCAGACATGCTTCCCCTAGCTGATATTGTTGCTCAACGTTGATTTCGGTTTGCAGCAAAATTCCTTTGCCTACTCCTTCACCGGCCAGCCAAAGTCGCCATGACATGGTTTCCACATAGAGGGAAACGCAAAAGAGGAGGTCCTAAGACCACCTGGTGCCGGACCATAATAGATGATCTGGAGCATGCCAGCATTAACTTGGATGAAGCCGAAGCAATAGCAGCTGATCAACAACAATGGACATCAATAGCTGGCCGATGCGCTGCATGGTGTAGGAGAAACTAAAGACTAAAGAAAAGACCACTCTCCAATCTTTCTTTAAACATAATCAATGTTTCTATGACCAAAGAGCTCTAGTTTCATTTCATCTGACTAATAGACGTACTTCCACGATACATGCTTGCATAACTGACTTGGAGTTTCAGCTCCATCAAACACTGCTGAGTTACAGAAATGTGTCCAGATTATTATAGAACATTTGGAGAATTACCATTCAGTGCATTTATTTTATTTCTGTCAGTATCATTACATTCATATAATCATTTGCTCTAAGTACATGATGTTCACTTTGTGATGCTTAAGATTAGTGGACGGACAGACAGACCAGTAACAGCATAGGCACACACACCTTCTTGGTGCCACAAAATAGGAGGCTTTTGTCAAACTAAGCAGTAAGAGATAAGCGCCTCATTCTCACTGTCCTGAGCACACACTGACCGTGTGCAGTGTCCCTGCTCCAATATACAGTTGAAGAGTAAGCCTGAAGCCTTTACCAGCAGCTTTGACTCATTCCAGCTTGTTTAACAGGCTTTGTGAGTCTAATGGAGAGCCACTAACTTAAGTGTGATCTCCTCCTCTGTTTGTGTCGATCATCCTCTATGTAACCATGGATACAATAAGGCATCAGTAACACGCTTCACGCTGTTGTTCCACATGGCTGGTGTGCAAACTCCGCCAGTATCTACAGCATGTAACACACACCTAAGGAGACTCCTTTACCAAAGCAGCAGAGAAAGGTTTACATCAACCTTAAAGTCAGGCTGTCGTGTCCTAAAATTTCCTGCAGCTACATGCTGCACACTGTTTCTCCTGGGACAAAAAGCATTTATGGTATGATCACAGTAATAGGATTACATAAATACAGTGAGGTACAGCACAGTTAAAACACATTCTAACTGTCAAGAATTCAAAGATAATACATTGTTATTAAAGTACAGTATGTATTATTTGAAGGTACCTGAAAATAGAATACTTTGACATTTTGAAAAATACAGCTGTTTACTTTCTTGCTAAGAATTGACTAAGAAAACATTTATATATGCAAGCTAAATGCTAAATGAATACAAAGTTGGGAGTTAATGAGCTTTGTTTAACTTAACACTGGAAGAAAAAGGAAACTGTGAGCTAGCTTTGTTTAGAGGACAATAAAAATGACATTAGTTTATTAGACACTCTAAAGGTCAGTAATTAGCTATGCTAAGCTAAGCTAATTCTAGCTTTTAAGTGTGTACGCTTGATAGTGCTGATAAGTCTTCATACTAGCTCAGCAAGAAAGCAAACAAGCCTATTTTTCAAAAAAAAGATTCTAATGTAATCACATTACAGACTTGTATAGGTTTAAACAATTGATTTAAAAGGTTAAAGATTTAAACAAGTAGTTAAATAATAGGTAAGCTAGGAAATAACCTTTTTTTAAATCTCCACGACAATGACATTTTATGACTTCCTTTGTACACTTAATGACAAGTTTTGACAACTAAATATATATATAATGAAGACATGGTTTGAAGAGCAGTAGAGTAGAATAGTTTGGGGTTTTTCCGTAGCTGCAGCGGCAGAGACCACCCTCACTAACTTCTGATGCACACCCAGTCACTTTGTTTTATAAGCAGGGTGAAATATGACAAAAACCCCACAAGTTATAAAAGACCTTCAAGGATTACTTCTAGTATGTTTTTCAGGGTAAAAAAATCAAAGCAAGCTGGGTGACCAAAACCCTGATATTCCAGCACTGACTCAATGATACAGCTCCAAGAAATAATCGCAGAACTGAACCGATAACCCAAGTAAATACAACTGCCACGGCTGAGCAAACGTGTAGTAAATATAAAAAGCTATTCCATTCAATACAGCAATAAATCTGTCCACTGAGCACAAAACTGAGTTCTGATAAGTCACCCATAGATACCAAGTGTTAGTTTTTCAAAAATATATTCTCATATGCCTTCTTACATACAGTTAACTTCAAAAATATACACAGATCCATTATAAACACAATAAATGTACGATAGACTGGTTTCAAGTTTCATTTTGCTTTTGTAACATAAATCAGTTTTGTTCCTCCTAAACAAGATCTGGATTAATAAAGTGCTTCAAGTTTTTAAGTGAGTCTTTAAACCTATAAAAATGCCTATGTTGATCCAGTGTAGTCCCAGGAAGAGCAAATTATGTTTTTAAAACTATGTCACTAAGTTGGGGATTCACCTGGCGAATAGTCTTTGAAAGTGTCCTGAGGTGTATCCAAAAACTGTCCAGTTTGTCTTAACCCTCTTTCGGTTTGAGTTGCTTGACCTTGGCTGGTGACCGGCTCCTTCTCTGGCCATTGCTACCACCTGTGGATATGCTGTCAGCCGTTTTGGACACTTCAGTGGAGTCCACAGGATTTTGTGGGGACTCAGCGTCGATGTCCTCCAATGAGCCAGGCTGGGACTCCACTGAGGTTCTGGTGAACTGATGCAGAAGAGCACCATCCTCTCCTTTGCTTCCATTTGCCTTATCCTCTTCCTCTAGCTTGAACTCTTTAACAGCATCTTCCTCCTCATCTTTGTCTTCTCCACTCTCTTCCTTCTCCTCCGATCCCGATTTGTCAGCAGTGGTGTCGCTTGAACGTTTGCTATCTATGTCCGAGTCTTCCGCGTCTGCCTCCTCTCCCTCGGTCATGCAGGCAGCTGGAATCGCGTCCTGCCCCTGTAGGGTTAAATGAGATAACAATAAATGATTTCTGAGCAGTTTTAATTAGATGAATTGGGCATTAGAGTGCTGTAATTACATCTACAAGATGCTTACATAGTACCACCAAATTAATGTGTGAGATTAAAATGAGTTAATCAGTGCAGGGAGGTGCCAGTAAATAATATCACCAAACTGATCCTTAACTGGTTTCAGCTTCCGATGGAGGCAAAAATACACAGTTTAAAAGTA
The DNA here is from genome assembly GCF_057382185.1 of Mchenga conophoros. Lineage (NCBI taxonomy): Eukaryota > Metazoa > Chordata > Actinopteri > Cichliformes > Cichlidae > Mchenga > Mchenga conophoros. The sequence goes on from NC_140547.1 coordinate 34,569,386, forward strand.
TTTTTAACATGTTGAAGCTTTTTTTGTAACTGGCAAAAGCAGCATAAGTCCATCAGCGGAAGCTTCATGTTGGTGCCAAACAAAACAGATTTGTTCAGGCTCTCTAATTGGATGGCGAGATTATCTTTTCCCACAGGCTTAGAATTAGTGGTGAGGATGCAATAGGTCAGATTCCTCTTTAAGGAACAGCGCAGTTTGTTGTTCAGGGACTCAGTGGTGTTTTGTATTCACTTTGTATTCTATATTCACTTGTATTGGATTGATACAATAATTTGCGGTACTGCACGGCACTAAAGGGGAGTCAAAATTAAGCTGGAGAGTCAGTCTGATCATGTTTGTTGGCCTATTTGACATCTTTAATCAATGCGGTTAAACTTCCATGAGTGCAGTGCTGTTTTACTAACATGAAAGTGACTGTCCTTTAAAAGAAAAAGAAGAAAACAATGCTATCCTTTGTGTTATACATAATAATTACTGAATAAACTTCAGTAAAAACATGGTTCACATTTACCTGTGGCGAGGTTCTTTCCTTTTCAGATGCCTCCCCTTCCTGTTCCTCACTCGATTCACCCTCTCCTGTGTTGTCTTCCTCGTCATCTTCACCCTCTGCTGACGCACTGTCCCTCTCTGCAACCTCCTTTGACAATGTCGACTTTTCATTTTCTGTCGTTTCTGCGGCACTATCCTCCCCCTCTTCCACACTTTCACCCTCGGTGGGTTTTTCTTTATCGTCTACTCTCTCATCACTCTCTTCATTTTCTGGGGTTTCTCCTTTGCCCACTGACGCCTCTTTTACTGTGTCTTGGTCGCTTGTCTCCTCTTCTTCGCCAGTTCCTGTGTCTCCCTCATTTTCCTCTGTTTCATCTTCTCCCATCTCTTCTTCATCCTCTCCTGTTTGCTCCTCTCCCTCCTCCTCTTGGTCACTCTCATCCTCGTTTCTGGTACACTTACACTGATGTTCTTCATCCTCCCCTCCAGTTTCTGATGTCTCATCTTCTCTCACTTCTTCACCACTTGTTCCTTCTTCTTCCTCCTCCTCTTTGCTTGCATCACTTTCCTCATTTTCCTCCTGTTCATCTTCTGTCTCCTCTTCTTCCCTTGCTTTACCGTCATCGTTTTCTTTTTCAGCCTCTTCATCTTCCTCTGCAATCGTCTCCTCTAAAACAACAACAGCTCTGATGTCCTCTTTGGTTTCCTCGTCTTCCTCTTCCTCCTGGACTACGTCTAAATTCCTCCCATCGTCGTCTACAGCCGCCTGGCTTTCGTCTTCCACTGCCGCAGGGGCTGGGCTTTTCTTCAGCTGAAGTATCTTAAGTAGGTCAAAGTCCTTCATCACCGGTGCTTCAGCCGCTAGCGGGTTGATTTTGAAAGGCCGTGCAGCCATTTTCTTGCGAACACAAGCTTCGCATGGACAGTATTCGTCGTCACTTCGCTGGTCGCTGAACTCCCCCGTCATCTCTCCGTCGCTGAGGGACTCGCTGGTCTTCACCGACTGTTTCTTCATAATCTAAAAAGACAAACAAACAAACAAAAATTAAATCCAACAATTTATGTCATCCAAGCAGTATCCTCTGCTATGAAGACAGTTTGTGGTAGATTTACCTTCAACATCTGACGTCTCTTCTCTGTTGTAGTGGACTCTCTGGAGAGATGTGTTCCTTGTGGCGGCCGAGGTGACCTACCACCTCTCCCCGCTCGACCCTGAATCTTCCTCATTTCACGTTCAATACTGCCCTGGATGCGTCGGCTCACCTCATCCCTCAGCTCGCATATCATGGTGTCCAGGATGTGACTGTCATCTAGATCCCATCGAACTTTGAACTCTGCCACTGCATTAATGTAGTGGACCATAAACTGTTTTTCAAGCTTCTTCAGAAGGTGAAGTACCCACACTGGGTCAGGGTCTTGGGATGGTCTTTTGGCCAAAGATGCTCGAAGAACAGTTGGGGGTGTGCCTGTACTAGAGTCTTCCAATGTCTCGTGCTCATTATCGGTGGGAGATTTGGAACTGTCTTTGGCAGAGGTCTTGTCTGATGACTCTGAGGGTTTGGAGCTTTCGCTTTTTTGAGGAGCTTCTTCACTTTGCACTGGTTCCTCTGCTGTGTCTGCCTTAGCTTGGTCTGTGAATGTTTCCTTGTGTTCTGTCTCAATATCTGTATCTCCTGCCATTTCATTTCCCTCTTCCTCCTCTTCTACAATGTTCTCTGCTACCTCGTGTGCTTGTAGAGATTCTCTCTCTTTTGGAGGTGTCTCATCTCCTCCTTGATTGCCATTTTCCTTCCCTGAACCTGCAGAGCCACTGCTCATATCCACCCCAGATGAGGACCTTGGTGGTGTCACCTGCTCTGGGCTACTGTTCTTGTTCTCCTTTGTCTCCTTGGCTTGGATGTTCCCAGGCTCAGTGAGCCACAGGGAATGAAGGATAGCCATTATGTCTTCATACTGCTGGCTGCAACCCTTCTGTACATCACAGCCAGGGCCCAATGAAGGCTCAATGAGCTGGAGCTGGGCCAAACAGTCCAAAAGACCCCTGGCTGATGTGCTTAGTCGGCGTCCATAAACCGGAGACACCTAAGATCAAAAAGAAAACATTCAGAGAATGTAGAATATGTTCAATGCAGGAATTATAGTCAAATTCAAATAATTACAACTGGTTAAAAAGGAATTTCAAAATCCTGAAATTAACTGAGCAGAATTTTAGGATTTCTAGATTTAACATCTAAGATCTGCAGGGACACAGGTTGCCTGTTTAGGACTGAAGGTAGTTTACGTTAACATCCACCTCTTTTCATGTCATTTTCACATATTCGTCATCAGACGATCGTGGCTCAAGAGTTGGGAGCTCGCCTTGTAATCGGAAGGTTGCCGGTTCGAGCCCCGGCTTGGACAGTCTTGGTCGTTGTGTCCTTGGGCAAGACACTTCACCAGTGTGTGAATGTGTGTGTGAATGGGTGGATGACTGGATATGTAAAGCGCTTTGGGGTCCTTAGGGACTAGTAAAGCGCTATATAAATACAGGCCATTTACCATTTATTTGGCATATCTAACCCAAAACGTATAACTTCTAAATTAGAAAATTTGCATGTTAATTATGTAGGGTCAAATGGATCATGAACATGGTACATTTCCTAGCAAGTCAAGTACTTTTGGTTGCTCACTTGCTCACAAGTGATTGCCACAAACTTGGCAGTTTTATTCCAGATGCCTCTGGTGATGCAACTTTCAGAGGTGGGACCAAGTCATTGTTTTGCAAGTCTCAAGTAAGTCTCAAGTCTTTATCCTCAAGTCTCAAGTCAAGTCTCAAGTAATGTCAGGCAAGTCAGAGTCGAGTCTCAAGTCACTGGTGTAAAAGTCCGAGTCAAGTCACAAGTCTGAAACTTTGAATTTCAAGTCCTTTCGAGTCTTTAAAAAAAAAAAAAAACGAAAAAATAATGTTGCAGTTATGCTAAATGTAAATATTAGACCATGTAATTTTAAATCTGTGTTTTTCTCAACACATGACAAAATAGTGAACTTAGAAAATATACACAAGTTGTGAAATTGCACCTCTTTAAAATGCAGCTCAATTAAACCTAGCTCCAAGAATAATTTTCACCGACAGTTCTGAGATAAGCTGCATGTTATTCTTGGATGCGGTTGTAGGACCGGCTTTAAAATCGCATGACAAAAATATCATACATATTAAAAAAAAACTGTATCACCAACGTAGCCTGGACAACATTTGCTAGTTAGATGAAGTCAGCTATCTCATCTTAGCATATTTATATGCATATTTATAATCATACGGTTCTTGGAGTGAGCGCATACACTCATGAAGTTTAGTAACTTCAGGTCACTGCAACAAGCCCAGGTACAGTTTACCGCCGGATGGGTGCAGGACCTTGAAATGCACCGTGTAGAACGAAAGACCATCGTACGTATCATAAGTTTACCAGTCTCACAAATTGTCGTCATAAATACACATTCCTTAACCGTTTATTAATAGGACCTTTGAGCTCAACGGTAATTAATTAGCAGTGGAAATAATTTCTGGTACCCATCACAGAAATGTAGCAGTGACAATAATACTGTATGCTGTAATCGTACTGGGCAATTAGTGATACAAAAAACCTGTTTTATCCTGTGAATAAAAGTATATGTTTTTGTCAGTGTACCATAATAACAGAAGCAAAACGCAATATTGTGTCAGGACAATTCACTATTTATGCACAATAAATAAAGGAGCATAGCGCGACCATTTCTGTTCAGCGCCAGACTTGCTTGTAACCTATATCACTAATTATGTTATGAAAATGACGTATTAACTACTAAAAAACACTGACCTTCGTGTAAATGCTTGGAGCAGACTAACCTGTGAGCTGGAGTGTTCTGGGGCGTTATATTTGATCTTTGAATGGCTGCAATCCAGGCCATCCGTCGCGTCTTTGTTACTTCGGAAACATGGCTCGAACAATTTCTCTTCACCGACGTAATCCGATAACAACCGATCTCTTTACCCGTCGGCTTCCCGTGGCTGTCATGCGACCGGCTATTGCAGTTAATAATACAACAGCTTCTTGACATTTTTGTGTTTCTTTTTATCGCTGTGTGACTGATTTTAATTGAAAGCCGCTAGTACCGCTTGCCACGAGTTCCCAGAATCCTTTGCGGTTCTACCCGTGAATGACGTCACATTTTCAATCTCTATATAATATGCATGTTAAATTTTATATTTGGGGTAAAATATCAAGTCTTTTCAAGTAAACCGGTTCAAGTCCAATTCAAGTCCCAAGTCATTGGTGTAAAAGTCCAAGTCAAGTCACAAGTCTTAGAACATTTTTTCAAGTCAAGTCTAAAGTCATAAAATTAATGACTCGAGTCTGACTCGAGTCCAAGTCATGTGACTCGAGTCCACACCTCTGGCAACTTTTTATCTATAGCTCTGTATAGCAGAATAATTTTCTGTCACAAAAAAGTAACTGGCTTACCTCGGGCATACTCCTACATCGACCCAGAGAAGAACTTAGAAGAACTTTCATCACAGCTGCAGAAGACTGCCAGCTTCTAGGCAGAGCCTCACTTTGTAATAGTAGAGCACTAGGGCGACCAGAAGTCCCCTCTGCATCTCCTGAAGTTGGATCTGAGCCCTTCTCCTCCTGTGCTATCTCACATTTAGCTTCATCTTCTTTCTCTTCATCCTCTTCAGGGTCACCTTTTTCCTCCAATTCTAACTTCTCACCTTCAGGACTCTCCTGTGCTAACTCTCCTCCAGGCATCTCTTCCATTTCCTTTGGCGTCAGCTCTTCCTCATTAAACTCATTGCCAAGTGCTAGCATGCTGCTGTTAGCAGGAATACTTCGCAGCCAGTCACTAACAACCTCACTGGGGGACGTGTTGGGCAAACAGGCAGGTGTCAGTTCCTCTCTTTTATCCATCTGATTGCTGCGTCTTTGACACATTCCACTTTTCTTGCTCTTGGACTTGTCACTGGACTTACTGGCTTTAGATTGTCGGCTGCATGGGCGTGCTGCAGCCATTGTTTCCTTTAGCAAGTCAGCAGCAGACAGAGATTGAGACAAAGTGCTTTCACTGCATGTCTCTACTTTGCTGTGTAAGGGACAAGGGCTTGAGGACTTGATAGGGGTTCCTTTCTTCAGAGAGCTGGCCATTTTGACACTACCACAATCGCTCCCTGTGCTAAATCTGGACTTACATTCGACCTGATCTTTTTCTTTACTCTGATCTGAAGCTAAATCTGCCGACTCAGCCCTGAGGCAACAGGGACTTTGGGAGGAGATTACTTTACTGTATGCAGTGTCTTCTTCCTGTTTGGCCTCACTAGCTGCTCTAGGGTTTCTTTGATTTTCCATGCCATTATTTTCTGAGTTTCCAGGAACTGTTTTTGCTGTTGTGTTTGCAGAGGATTTTATCTGGACTTTCGCACCTGCTAATGACATTGCAGATGAGTTCCTGCTGTTGCTACCATTTGTCACCGGAGCAGACTTCACATTTTCTGTTTCACTGCCATTTCCAAGTTTGGTCGAGCTAGCATTAGCATGTTTTTCTTTAGACTTACAGTTGCAAGAAGACTTGTTAGACCTGCTGCTTCTGACTGAAATTGTACTTGCTGCTTTTTCTGTCTTTTGCAATCCATTTTCTTCACCTGATGGAGTTTCAATAGTTGGGATATCCACTGCTGAACCCCTCCTCCTGCCAGTACTGTTGGATTTTTGAGAAACGGTGGACCCCGTTATCTCCACATCCTCCTTCATGGTGGAAACCTCTGGGCTTTTTGGGAGACTGGGAGTTGAGGTCTTTGCCTGGCCCTCGTCATTGCTCTCAGCACTTCTGTGAACACAGACGCTAGACTTCCCACTGTCTGAGGCAGATGTTTCTTCAGGTAACCCAAGAGAGACCGATTCTGTTGAGTTCTGACTCAAAGGATGGTCTGTGCCTCCTGATGACACTGCGCTGCCTGCTCGCTCAGAAACATTCTCACTTTTCACCTTGAGCTTCACCTCTTTATCCTTGTTCTCCTTTTCCGTTTTTGCCTCATCAAATTCTGAAGTGGCTCCACAGCAGCATCTGGATTTGCCAGATTTAGCAGAGCCCGCGGAGTGAACTGACAAGACACTGGGCCCTCTTGTGTCTCCAGCATCAGAGCCATTCAACAACTGCTGCACAGGAGACTTACAACTTTTGGTGGATGCGGCTGAAGCATCGGGAGAGCGCATCCGCGGCGAACGTGTTCGCTTAGGTGAGAGAGTTTGGACATTAGATTTAATTTTTGGTGCACTCTCATTTGTTACCTTTTTGTCTCCATCCGCTGTTTCAATAATAGAAATATCAGTTTTTCCATTACAATTTGACTTTTGAGACACTGTAGATGAAACATTTGATCTTCCTGATGCAGCACTTGGTGCTCTCTCATTCGTCACATTTTCCTCGTCATCAACTGTAGGCGTTTTAATGGTGACAACATTTGCACTTGAATTTGATTTATGAGAAATGTTGGACCTTACTGAAGATTTTGACTTGGCAGACATGACACTTTCCACCCTCTCCTGATTCTCTTTAGCTTCACTTGGAACTGGAGATGCAGTTGTGTGATTTGACTTCTGGGACTTGGAGGACTTGGCACTAGGGGCTCTGTCCACCATGTCATCTCCCTCTATCTTTGTACTGTGAGACTTTGCAGAGGAAGCTGACTTATGGGATAAAATACTAGCAGTTCGCTTCTCAGCTTTTTCTGTTTTGTGTACTATTTCGGAGTCTGATTCTGTGTTTTGATTACTGTCAGATTCATGAGATTTGGAGGACTCTGCACTGGGTGTCCTCTCATTATTTACCAGTTTAAGATTGTTCTTTTTTTCTTCAGCTTCATCTGCTGTCTTTGAGCTTGAACATGTCACCATTTCATTGCCATCACATTTAGACCTGAACGACTTTGTAGACTTAGCAGACTTGTTCGATTTAACTGACGTGCCAGACATTTGACTTGGTGCTCTTTCTTCTCCCTCTCCCCCAGGCTCTGAGGCTTTAGTGGACTTATGGGATTTAATAGACTTTGCAGACAGGTTGGACTTTGATGACATTGCACTTGTTGGTCTTTCCTCTACCTCTGTTTCTGTTCCTTTTCCAGTTACCTTTATGGTAGCTTCAACTGCTGTCGCTTTTACACAGTTACTGCAAGTCGACCTCTGAGATATGCTGGACTTTACAGAAATATTTGAGTTTTTTGATCTAGCACTATCAGGTCTTTCAGCCTTTTCAGCCTTTGCAGACACATTTGACTTCACAGAGAGGCTACTGGGAGCTCTGTTGTTTGGGTCATGCTCTTCTACAGCTGGATTGTCACTTTGGGATGTGCCTTTAGCTCCTGACTGACAGGTGGAGTTACGAGACTTGACTGATGCATCAGTCTGAGCTGAAACACAAGATTTGGCTGATAAGGAGCTGACTGCTCTTTCTACAGTGTTCTCGCTGACTGCTGTCTCCCTTGAACTGATATCAGGAGCTTCACTTGTGTGTTCAGACTTGCTGGACTTTGCAGACTGATTTGACACTACGCTGAAGCTTCTCTTGTCCTCTTTTTTTGCACGAATATCAGTGCTGCCCTTACAGCCAGAGTTGTGTGATCTATTGGACCTGTGGCTTGTAGCTGAAGTAGCACTGGGAGCCCTTTCTTTCTCTTTTTGTGTTGCCTGAGGACTGGATGTTCTAGACATGGCACTGGATACTTTGCCCTCCAAGATATTTGGTGTGGCAGAGAGGCGTCCATTATTGGTGAGGTTGGTTTTGTTGGATTGGGTAGAAACATCTGAGGCAGCATCATCACTGTTAGGAAGGGGAGAGGCTTGGTTGGAACGATTGGTTCTCTGTGATTCCCTGCCACCGGAAACAGAATCGACCTTGCGTTTGCAGCCCCCGCAATTCGGACACACGCTGGAAGTCGCTGACTTTTGAGAGCTTGCTGAGAGTCCTGTGTGATTTGACAAGTCACTTACAGCCCTCTTTATCCCTTCATCATCATCACAGGCCCCTCCTTCCTCTGATTCTGACATCCTGGTTACGCTTATTTTAGATGTGTTGCAAGGGACTTGATCTACCTCATCTGGGCCAGCTGAGCAAGCGGCAGCTCCTCCACAGAGACAGGAAGAGGCTGCAGACACTGCCCTGCTTCCTAGCTCTTCCTGCTCCTTGTGTTTGGTAGAGTGGAAAGAATTGGCTGAGACGTCATTTATTGGCTTTTCGTGCAGTTGAGTTTCAGGGGTTGGGGACGGTTCATTGCTATGGTAACACCGTGAGATGCTTGGTGGCAGATCATCGTCCTCATCATCTTCATCTTCTTTCAACGACTGAAGGACATGTGAGGAGCTGCTGACTGCTGATGGCGGGCGATCTTCTTCGTCTTCAGCTGACTTTCTTCTGAGTGGTTGAAGGTTACTGTCCGCGACAACCACTTCACTTCGACTGCAACACCGGCTCACCTTGTGTACCTCAATATGGGTGTCCCCATCCTGCTCTACCTCTAATCTGTGCTCAACCTGCTCGGTTACACACATTTCCTCCTGGACCAGTTTGCTCTGCTCTGAACCTGAGCCACCCCCGCAGCTGGAGAGCCGTGCTCTGCAGCGCACCACCCTTCTTGAATTGCACGATGAGGAAGAGCTAGAAGAGTGCGTATGTCTCATCATACTGTGGGTGTGGCTGGGTGCATGTGGGGGTGGAACAGGAGCTGATTTATGGCTGTGTGCAGGGTTTTCCCATAAGTCGTAATGCTGTTCATGCCTCTGATGGCAACACGGGCAGCGGTTCCCTTCCAACTCGCACTGCAGCGGCTGGCTGGAATAGTCCACACCGTACTGATCAAAGGATGTTGAATCAGGGTCAGAACAACTTTCTGACTGGCCCTGCTGGAGATAATGAGGCTGAGCCTGACTTAGAGGGCAACATTCATTGCTCAGAGATGGAGATTTTTTAATTTGAGTGGACCACTGGAGGGTCTCGTCATTCTGGAGGTGAAAACGCACCCTCATCTCCACCGAGAGGCTGCCATCTTTATTTACCAGAACACGCTTTTCAATGTCATCATTCATAATGGCTGGCTTTCCCTGGGGGCATGCAGTGACACCATTGCCATATGACTTTTCAGAGGAAAAAGAGAAACGTGCCGAGCGGTTTGAGGAATCAGAACGAGGGTGAATGATGCTCTTTTTGGTTTCCAGACCAAAGTTAACTGAAGGAAAAGAGAAAAGTACAATATTTAACAAAATGTATTCCCTCTTTTTCTTGTACCTTTTAAAACTTGTCTGTTGTTAACTTGCCCAGTTGTCTAAAAAACTCACCATTTTTCTTGCTTTCATGTCCTTCGCTGTACTCACTGGCTCTGGATTGAGCTCCATGAGGTGGGGACCTTATTCCTTGAGTAGCAGGGGATCGTGCCCCATTTCCAGGAGTCCGGGGACCCAGACCAGGGAGTTTCTCTTCTGAAGTTTTCCTAATAAAGTTTATCAGCAAGGGGCTGAAGGCTTCCCGGCCAACACATACCAGAACACCTGGACAAGTCATCAGGCTTTGAACGCTGTCAATCTGGAAACAATTCACTAGAGTCAACAGTTTTCACTAAAATGAGCAACCTTTGCAAAGTTTTACTATGCAAATTCAAATAAATATAACTTTTTACCCTGCGTCCCTCTACAGTGTAGATCTTGCGGACATGAAACTGCATCACTTCGGACACCTCATCTAAAAAAGCTCTCAGGCTCCTGGCTGTCCTTCTGCTCAGGACCACGCTCCTCCTCATCCCCGGTTCGCTGTTCTTCACGAGCAAGATCCGTCGCTGTCTGTAAGGCATATGCAAATGGCCAGGTGGTGTTGCGGATGACGTTTCAGGCCTCTGGGGCCTCCGGTTGTGATGGTACCAGATGCCTGAGTGTTTGTTGACCAGCTCCATGTTTACTGGCTTCGCCTGGCGTCGGTCAGAGCAGAGGTAGCAGCCACCATCCTGGAGCTGCTCCAGGTGTTTGATGGTGTGAGTGCCACGAGGGGTGGTCACAGTCCGCACACCAAATGGCAGCGGCACCTGTGGACAAATTGTACATAAATATCAAATGTGACTGTTAATCTGTCTCTATCTCGTATCCATGTATTGCTCTCCCTACATTGTATAAAGCACTGCTGATCAGGACAAGCGCCGTTTTAGCCACTTAACATCCACCCTAGATGACCCATCTAGGGTTTGTTAAATATCCACCCCATTTTGTAGGATTTTCAGTTGTTTCGAACATGTAATGACAAAATAATTGGGATTTAATTTGAAATCAACAGTTCCTGAAAAATTGCTTATTTATCATGTGGCTAAAGCAAAACTCAACCATAACCTTTGATTAGCGTGGATGTTAAGAGGTGAAAAGACCTGCATCAGTAAAGTCAAAGCCACATACAGCATGCCGCACCTTATATCTTAGTGGGCCAGATGAGTGAAAGTATTTGATAAATGTATAAAATGAAAGAAAATGTTGTGGTAGTTCATTGCTCAGACTGTCCTGTAATTATAAAGCATAACATTTTTGTTAATTGACAGAAAATGTCTGTTCTTGTGTTTTTGTTTTGTTTTTTACACTTTGATATTACTTTTGTGTCATATGGATGGCCACGAGAGAGGTCTTTATCAGTAGGAAATGCTTAAATACAGTTAAAAGTCTAAAATTTATACATTTATATCCTACTTCACATTTTGCAAAGCTGTCCAAGGGTCATATTGGAGTCTTTTACTCTTCAGTTCTAGTCCCCAGGCCTAATGTTTGACACCCCTGACCTATATGCATGCATCTAAGCATTCAGCTTCAAAAGAAGTCTCTACTACAGTTCATCTAACCTTTTGAGAAAGGTCGTCCAGCAGGGCGTCAAAGCATTTGAAGCTGCGCTTGTGGATGGCCATCCTGACGCCCCCAAACTGGCTGTCACCACTTTTGTAGAATGTGATCCGTTTGGCTGGGGTGGTTGAGCTCACGTGAGCGGGGCGCGAGTTGGAAGGGGGCGGGGCAGGGATGGGGAAGACATGTTTAAATGGGGGCCGGGGGTTCCACAGCCCTGTCTGGACCGAATGCATGCTGTGGTCTCACATACACCTGGGAAACACACAAAGATAAGAACATGTTTATTTTTTTCTGCAGGTTTCTGTTTATTTTTCTGATCCCGTGCGTGCTAATCACACTCACAAGAAGAACAAGTCTTAATCAGGATGATTAATGGAGGATTTAGGACAGGACATCCGCTGAAAGGACTAGCTGACATTGGTGGGAAAAACCTTCTGTATCGTTTACAACTAAATTCTAATAATAAGCTGTCACTTTTCCAGCTGCTGAGGTGAATGTCTTGTTTCTGTAATGATTTTCTAGAAAAAGACATTTACCTGGATTCCCTCAAAATATTCTGTGCAGTCCCCCCCCCCCCCCCCCCCCCCGATCATCGATGATCATTGATCAGTTTCAATTTGTTTTTTGAATAAGAACTGCAAATCCTACAAAAGTTCAACAAAAACAAGCCACATACTTTACTGTGAATTAACAAGATAAACTGTAGACAAATGCTATATTTACATGGATGTTAAAGGCGGAGCTTCGCACAGGGAGCTATTTTTATTAGTGTGGCCTAGGACACGTATAGAAATCCTGTTTGGAACAGACGTAAAAAGTTTCTGCCCTGCTTCTGGAAAGGCAGCATCAATCGGCTTACATAACATATGCTGAGTATTTCAAACATTTAGCTTTTTTCTCTAGTTTTACAACACATGGATGAACATAGATGAACACTGCAAATAACTACTTGTTAGTTTTGAGTTTTGATGGGTTTCAGGTCTGTATCGACACACATATTAGCTTATATAATAGTTATAAAAACCACAAGCTAATTTCACGTGTATGTTGAGAGATCTGCTGTGGTGACCCTTAAATCCTTCAGCATCAAGACAAATATCACTTTTTCTACTCAGTGCATGTGGTCACAATGTGCCTCTTGATTGTTTCCTGTTATGTCTTCTGATGGGCTTAGCAGGCTTTTAAGTCTCACGAGGCCAAATCAGTGTTGACACTGCTTCTTAATGCCTCTTTAGCTCAGTCTTTCCTAATAACATTACATCAAACATATCATTTAAAATTCTATGAAGGGCACAGTTAACCCAACATTTAGGGACATGTTAAACAGGTTTTCAGTGTAGAACAGCATAAATAAAACTGACTGTAACGTTTATTTTACACTTGAAACTAACTCAGTCGATCTCATATAACTTATTCTGGCTTTCTTCTGAAATGGACAACAAAGTTGCTTTTGATGTGCAACATGAAAAGCAACCACTGAAGCTGTGGGAAAGTGATTATGCTGTGGGACTAAAGGAAGGTCTTAGGCTTACAGCTATGCTGATGTCCATGTGCACTAAGCAAGTTTTTCCAGCAAAGAGGCAAGTTAATCCAAGCAAATGTTAGCTTAGAGCTTTCAGACACTTAAACACATTCAGTTAGTGTTTCATTATCACCCTCTGCTTCTTTCTCACTGCCATTCAAGATTTAATGGAATCAATATATCAGATTTTAGAAGTGGAATAAAGGAATATTTTCACTTTCTGTTAATCTCATCTAGTTTCTTCAGTGCTATTTTTAGACTTAATGAATTACAAATACTTCTTAAAAACTATTTTTTTTAGAAGCACACCAACAGTCCCAGTTTATATATGACAAACAAAGCTTAAAGTTCTCACATTTAAGCAGAATAAATGACTCATCTGTTAAATGAAAAGCTGTGGACGGACTGCTCGATGGACTGATCATTTCATATCTAACACACAGATTTTTCTTTCCAATACAAAACTCTGACTCACATATATTAGCCTTTAACACATTACACTGAAGCAAACCATTAACAGATAACAGCATTGTAGGTTTAAGCCTTTTCAACATAAAGCTCTATTATTTTCCCATGAAAGCATTATTATAGCAGATTTAATGTTTTTGCTCGTTTAGAATCTTTTTCAAATGATTTGAAGATGCTTACCGTTGTCGTAAAAGAACAGGAGAATGACTGCTGCCACTAATTAACAACCACTTTTTCCATGCCATATGTATTAGTTGCACTACTCACATATTCGGGAAGCATGGTCCAAAGAGGTATGGAAAAGCTGAAGAGAAATTTGTGGATATCTAGTCAGACCAGGAGACTGGTTTGCAGTAATTGTGCAAGTGTGTATGGTGGCGATCCCCGAGTGTACATATAAAGCAGAGTCCCTGATTCCACTCTCCAGCTCTCAGGGTAAAATGGCAGATGGACAAGAGGAGGGAGGAAGGGAGTGGGGGTGGAGAGAGGAGAACTGAGGAGATAGGAGAAGACAGGAGGGGTGAGGCTAAGGATAGAATGAAAAGCCTGCTTAAGAACCTCTGTGTGTGTGTGGGAGAAGGAGGGGTTGCTATGGTGAGGCCAAGACGTTAATAAGGCAAGTGATGCTCTTATGCATGCCGCACCTGAGTAGCAGAAGACACATATGCTAATTTGTAGTTGTGAGGTTGAATTATTGAGATTGAATAGAAATATTAATAGGCAAGTGGCAAATACATCAAAGATGTTTAGATTGTTAGTGAAATTATAATTTGAATCATGTCAACGTGAAAGTTACAGGACGCCGAAGGACAAAGTTAGGTAGATAAAGTCTTAAAAAAAGTCTGACTTAGATAAAGTCAGATAAAGGCAGTCGGTTTTCACATTCTGGTTGCAGAGTTGGTGCAGAGGCCACAGGTTTTAGCACATATAACGGCCTCTATCTGTGTCTTCCTCACACACAGGGATCTAGTTGGAGGATTGTAATTACACACAGCCTGTCTAACAGCAGGGTTCCTCCTGTCTAGAAACCCCTGAAACCACCAACTGCTGCCCTGGCAAAAAAAACCAACCCTCTAATACTACAGACAGAGTAGCAGTAAATCTGTAATGAGACAATCACGACCAGCTGATTGTCTCAGTCTGGCAAAGCACCATCTCACAAAGCCAGAAGGGGAAAGAGCAGCAGCAAGACCTAGCACAAAACCAGCACCAGAGACAACAGTTGTGGCATTGATCAGGCTGGACACAGCATGAAAGGAGGAGCTGAAGGGCAAGGTGGGTTGCACAGCAGCTTGCAGAAAGAAAAAAAAAGTATTTGTCTAGTAGGTATTCTAAATGATAAATATGAATGTTGTGTATTGCTTTCCCAGTGTGGGTAAGCGGATGGCATATTATTTATATCCACAGTTCTTATTCCATTATCTTTTCTTTTAGTGGGATTAACGGTCTATATCTGTACCTAAAGAACACGTCCAAACTTAACAAGCTCTTTAGCTGCTATTGGCTCCGATAATTTCAACAGCCTGTTGCCAGCTTTTTCATATTTTAAGTTTTTTATTATCTGGAAAAGAACTGCCCACTGTGGTCGGGAGATGGTACTGACACGAACGATGAGGGTGAACAAAACAGTGAGCGAAAAGAGGCTCACACAAACATGCATATAAAGTGTGTTAGAGACAGAGTGTTAATTATTTGCGGATTCATAAGTGACGCTGGCCACATTACAGGTCATTTTAGCTGCTGTTTGCATATGAATATGATTGGAGCACATTCAAATATCGCACTGGTGGAAAAGACTTTCACTAAAGACACTTGATGTTCCAGGTTATGGTTGCCTAGGTAATCCTCTAATGTATTTACTATTAGATCACCAAGCTTAATCACCCCCATAGAACCTTATAGCATTGGCATATGTATAAATGTATACACATATTGTTTTCTTCTTGTCATAGGTGGGTATTTGGGTGTTAAAATACTATATGTATACTTATGATGCCAGCATATAGCAGGACAAGGATTATAGTTATTACTTAAAGTATTGTTATAAATACTATTAGCATTTATTTTATCCCATCCTTTAGTTGATCAGTGAGGCAACATGGTTAAGCGTCCTCACACAGTGGGTCTTTGCACCAACACGTTCTCATCCCAAAGTGTAACATACCGACGCTATGTGACAAATCCTCAGTATGTTACGCTTTCAGTCACCACATCCGTCTGTACGTTACGCGTTCGGAAACGTGAGAACCTTTTGGAATGAATCAACACATGTACATTTATTTTACTTTCTCATCATTAATAGCTCTGGAAAACACTATCTAATATGATTAAGACTGTGTTTATCATTAGGATTAAGGTTAGGGTTAGGGCTGGAATACACGGCTGGAATGTGTGTTACTGCCGGGAGTCTATTGGATTGCATCCACAATCCGGCGCGTATCACAGGGACTCGGAAAGTTACCTTTCGTGTTCCTATGGGACGCCTTGGGACGTGACAAATCGGCGGTATGTTGCACATTGGGAATGAGAATGGCCCCCTTTGCACACTGTTCCTACTAAACTCCTGTTCCGATGATTGTTTTTCTGTTAGTGTTGCTGTTGTAAGTCTGCGATTTCCTTGTTCTGGATATGTCCTATTTAGCTGCTGACCTGATTTGTTTATAATAATAATTTAAAGAAAACATGCATGTGGTCAAGCTAACGTCATCAACAACAACCTCAATCACTTATTATTTTCAAAACACTCTTCCCCAGCTGACAGTGTGGAGTGTAAGATGTGTATACATGAGCCAACAGGTGCCATGTAAACCCCACGATACCCTTTGAATGGCAGCCACATCACGTTTATACACAAGCAGAAAAGAAATGAAGCAAGAGACAACCCCCCAAAACAAACAAACAAACAAACAAACAAACAAACAAACAAACGGGAAATACAAAGGGAATAAATACATGTAAAAATAAATTAAATGGAAAAGTAAATAAATTAAGGAAATAATAAAAAAAAAACATCTGAAAACATCAATTTAAATTTCTGTATACATTTTTTAAAATATATATTTTATGTAAGGTGCCATTAACGGTAAACTGTTTAAAATTAATCATCATTTATATATTTTGGCTGTTATTACTCAACAGGTTGGTTTGTTACAGATGTTTAATCAGAGCAGTGTTTGGTACCGCTGTTCAGGGGCATGCTGTGTTGTGGAGTTAAAAATAATCTCTAGTAAGAGCAGAAGAAGAAAAACAGAATCAAACACGTCTTTTTACACTTTTAAAAACACCAGGGACATTTATTATTTCCATCTACAGGCTCAAAATGTCCTTGAAATATGTCTTGGTTTTATAGAAGTGTCTTATTGCATAAGTAAAATTTATGTAACTCCTCATTTCATCAATCTGTATCTGCTTCACAGCCTTAATGAGAGACAGAGGAGAGGTAGGTGGCCCTCAGGGGGATTCTGGGTAGACAGGAAGTCAAGGATGAGTAGTTCCGGTGCTGACAGGAACCTGAGGCATCACAGTGAGGCGTCAGGATGCTGCTCTCTGAGAAAGTTTTGGTACTAATGTGTATTCCTAGAGGATAAATCAAGCAGTTCATCACCTGTGCGCTTTGCCTGATGATGTTACACATGGGTATAGGCTTCAGTCCTGCAGGAGTACTTTCCTTTGTGATATGAACACAGTGAATCACTGAATTTGAACATGTTCACCTTAAAACTGACTGAAAACGGAGAGAAGTTCTGCTCTTGCTCTTGTGTGATCACTTCAGTCAGCAGAAAAAATGAAAATGAAAACAGAGCAGAGATTATTCCGCATGCGGTGGCCTATTTTTGGAAGTGCGCTCACTCCTTTGCTCAATCCCTTTTGTCTCTTATCCTATAAGCAGGTATGTGATGACCTTATTCCCACAACTGGACCACATACACAAACACAAGCCTTCTGGATATATGAGCACTTGCTCATTGGGGTTTGTATTCTCACTAAAATAAATTAAATTAAATTGAAAACACACAAACACAGAACCTTACCACAGATGTTCAGCTTTGTCTAAGTTCAGAGAAGCAGGTGTTCGTAAAGCAACAGGTGAGAAAGAGAGGTTCATCTTACCTGTGAGGAAACATGCTGGAAGGAACCAGTGAAGATCAGTGTCCGAGTGTAGATCCCGATAAAGAAGCAGTTTGATAACAGAGTGATAATAAAGTCAGGTGTGGTCAGCGGCAGACAGCGCCGCGAGCTCGCTATCTGAGATTTGAGAAGTGAGCACAGGTTGCGGGCGCGCGCGTTCACGCACGCTGCAAGTCCGCGGCATGAAAACCCGGAAGTACAGCGATTAAGACTTTCAAAGTAATGACTTGAAAGCCTTTCAGTAAAAACGGTAGGATTGAACGTAAACACACAAACTGCACAGCTTGGAAAATCAAGTCCAATCAGTTTATTTATTGTGAAAGCAATAAAGTAACAAGACTCATTTAGATTGGCTTTTAACTAAATTTGTGTTGAATATTTGATTGTGCTATTTTATGTATATCAGTTTTATATTATTGTGAAGCACTTTGTGGTTCTTATCCTGTGAAGAGTGCTATATAAATAAATAAAGTAAAGTAAAGTAAGGACAATACAGGAAAAAAACATAAACTAAACTAAATAAAAGAAAAACACAAGGGAGGTACGATCTGTCTTCGAGTGAGCTTCAAAGATGTTGAGTACTGGTGAGGTCCTACTTTGAAGAGGAAGACTGTTCCAAATTTTAGGTGCAACTAAAGAAAAAGGCCCGATTTAAACAACCAGAACAACTAGAAGCATCTAGTCAGTTAACCTTAATGATCTAGGAGTGTGCATAGAGTTAAAAGTTCAAAAATGTAAGAAAGTGCTGATCTATTTTTTGCCTTAATAATAAACAAAAGGATCCTAAAATTCTGGAAGGCACTGGCATTACTTTCTCAAAATCAGCAGATGAGAGAATTGTCTTAATCTTTGCAAGGGCCCTCAGCTGGAAGAAACTGGCTTTAACAGCAGAATGTATTTGTTTGTTAAAAGTGGAGCTGCTAGGGTGACAGTTTAGCTTAGTAGACGAGCAGGCGTAGCTCTTGCTTGCACACAGTAATGCACAGTGATGAGTCTACACAATATTGCCTTGGGTTTAATAACTGAAGGGTCCACCCTAAAACTATTGTATTATATTGAAATCTGTGAATACTGATTATGAATGGTTCTTAATCCTAATTAGGACGCTTATTTTGTATGTAGGTCTTTGCATTACAATATAAAGCACCCTGAGGTGACTGATAAAACTGAATTGAATTAAAGGCAAAATTGTAGTGTGTACGCAACTGAACTGAGCTCTGAAAATGTGAAAAGGGGTAACTACATTTGCACCAAACCCTAAAGGTTTGATGGTAAAAATCGCACCTGAAATAAAGCTTTTATTTTTAAAGACACAACCGGAAATTGGACACTACCGACTATTTTAACAGCCGTTACCTTGACATTATTTGATGGAGAACAGGAGGAGGAGGAGGAGAGGAAAGGCAGAAGAAGAGAGACGGAGAAAAGAAGGGAGAGGGCTGGGGTTGGTGCTAAAGAGGATTAGAGCTTTCCGCCATCTGTGGCCACAGACTGATAATAAGCCCAGTTACATTACCAGCCTGCTCTTTTCTTAACCCTGAAACAGCCCCATAAATGAAGACTGTGTGGTTTAATATCAGACAGTCGCTATTAAACCTACGAACAAACAAGCACTGAGTAATTACGTGTGATATTTACAAGTAACACTGAATTCGCTTCACACGTTCAATCAGCAGCTTTACGTCCCTACGTCATCGCGTCAGTCTCCAATGGCAACCGAGCTCCGCTTTGTGTTTATCAGGATGGATTCCCTAACAGAGAGTGAAATAGGTCAGATAGCGAGGCTACAGGTAGGCGGCCACTGAATTAACACCCAGACATTTAATTTAAGCGATATAAAGACGAAGTTGTGTCCCAGCATTTTTTAAAAAAAATGGCGCTAAAATCTATAATTTGACCTAAATCTTAAAGTAAGCGACTGGTTAGAGAGTTAGCTTGAAGTCATGCACGCACATTATTTTATTATTGGTCACTGGTTTATTTAAATTTAATAATTTAAATAGTTTAGTTTTAGTTAATGTAATAACCTTGGAGCAGAACTGCAAAAATAAAGACATAACCACACCGTTTATGAATAAATAACTAAAACAACTTGTAAAATTGGTTCTACGTGTTGCTCAACATTTCTCACTTTTGTGTCTGTGTGATTGTGTTTGTCAGAGAGATGCTGGTGTGCAGAGGCTCAGCCGTTACTTCTCGTGGCCCGAGTTCAGTGACGAGCGACGATGCTTCCATCAAGAGTTTGTGTACGACGTGGTCGTGTTCGCTGCAGACTGTGGCTTCTCCTGGCCGAACGTTATCCGGGCAGCTGTGATCGCCAGAGACATCTTTCCACGGCTGGATGGTCAGAGTCAAACAGCAGTGTACTATAAAGTGGCCTGTTAGAGGACACACTGCTTAACCGAGAGGTCGTGGCCCTTTACATGGCCAGCAGAGAATTACTATCAGATGTAAAGCTCTCATTGCTCATAAAGCAATACAGACACCCTAGCATACCACACTGAGTGATTCATTGACTCTGAGTCATTCCCTGTGTGCCCTATTAAAACATTACTCATGCAGTGTTAGTAATGCAGGCCCACCTGTTCACAGTGTGCAGGATCATGTGCTGCTGGGGTTTGGTTCAGTAAACCTCGTTTAAAACTTCTGGACTGTTTTCTATCCATCAGATCCTGATGTACTCAACTTGCTGTCACTACTGAGAGAGGTGCTGTGTGAGGGATTACCGAACCTCACCCCCGTCCATCGACATGACTTCACCAGGTATCTCACAGACACCTGCATCACACGGCGGAAGCTTTTCCAGGCGGTGGTCGATGGAGCTGCTAACGTGTCTGTCACTCAGCTACACTTGGAGGTGCAACTGCCACCCACACCCCCTCCCTTAGCACAGGTAAGGAGGCCTCTTTAAGTGGCGGCTAGTGAACGTGCACTGCATAATCATCATGCAGATTCAGGGCTGCTATCTGATGGTACTGGAATCCATTTAATATGTTCCAATTTGTTTCAAACTTAGAAAATGACTCCTTTTTACTGCAGGGCGTCGATCTGCAAGAGTGGGAAAGTCAGCAGCATGAAGCAAGTCTCACTTCAACCTTGGAGCAGAAGGAAAATGAGCTGAGGTGTTTGAGACAGGGGTCACGGGTCACTGTGGAGGACATAACTCTTCTAGAGGATAAGCATCTGGATAAACAGGTTCATGTTCCCTAACCCTAATATCTAATCATGCAGTGTGCTACGAGAATATGTGGTTTTTGTGTTTTAAATGTTTTTCTCCTTGACGAAAAATATTTTTTTCTAAACCAGCCCTTTTTTTTAATACTCTCCAAAACATTATTATGGTTACGCCATCTGAGGTACTTCCCTTAGTGAAATTATTTGGACTGACTGACTGTCACTGTTTTTGGCTCCCCAAGTAGGGCATTGTGGAGTTGGTTCGTGCAGCAGTGAGGGCTACCGAGAGCCAGATAGTGGCAAGCCTAGTCCAAGAGGTCGATCTGCTCAGTGAGATCCTGCAGCTGAAACTGCAGCAGGAGGCTCTGGCCACTGGGAGGCACAACAATACTTCTCCTACCAATACAGAGACAAATGCAAAGGTACAAACTGCCAAAACTAAAACAGGAGGGACGGCGTCTGGAAAAGCAGAGGGCAGGAAGTCAATGAATAAACCTGTTCAGAAGTAAGAATGTTGAACCATTTAGCAACAGTCACAGTTTCGGCTAACTGTGTTACTTTTGGATGCTCAAGCTTGTATTATCATTATTATTATTATTTTATTGCACATCTTATATTTATAATTTGAAGATTTCTGTATTTGAAATGTATCCCTTAACACTTGTTATGTCATATTTGATACATGAATTTTTGTGAGTTTTTAAACTTCTACATGATCGGTGTAATCCCACTCTCCTCGAAAAAACTGAATAAACTGCACATTTTTTAGCAACAAATTGCAAAAAAGAAACCTGGATGTAATGAATACACATTAAACAAATTAAAACTCATATGTGCAAATATATGAGCCCATATATATGTGGAGTTTTTTTGTTCTTCCCATGTACTGTGGCTTCCTCCCACAGTCTAGAGATGTGCAATTAGTGGGGTTATTTGGTGATTTTAATTTGCCAATAGGTGGAAATGTTAGTGTGAATAATTGTCTGTCTCTAAGCAGAAGAGAATGGATGGATATGCAAATTAATATTTCATTGTAGAAATGACCAGAAGGTTCAATAAAGACCTTCTGGTTATACAATTTCAAAGAAATTACAATTTTCTACTAATTATCTCATGATTTAGGCTTTAAAGGGTAAAAAGCAAGTTTCACAGCCACAGCAACATGGTTACCATGAACTGTATATAAAAAATGGACATAGCCAATGTGACGCCACTGGTTGGTTTCTAGACTCCACATTTTGAAGCCAGGGATAGCTTTTTGGCTGCTGCAAGGTTGCTTTTCTCCAGACAGACATGACCATAACTGGGTGGAATGCTAAGATGTCAGCTAGCATTAGCAAGCTTAGTTAGCAACACAGACACCTAATGCTAACACCTAAAAAAACTTTTAACTTGGTAACTTTTACTCTCAATTTCTAGTTGTTGTTTTAAGAGTTACATTTGGTTATTTTTCCTTTTATGTTGTGATGCTCATTTTTTCTGAATGTGATTTTTTTAATAATTTAAAATCTGCTGAACTTAGCTTACCTTCAGTGAATGGCATTAGTGGAGGTGAGGCCTAGAACAAAGCTTTCAAGAAAGCTAAAATTCACCCTCTGTAGCTGTAATGGCTCATCAGCATTGGGTCAGTTTTCAGTACTGCGTAGTTACAAAGAAAATTCAGAAAAACTTGTTGTTTTTTAAAAAAAAGGATTTATTAAAAAACTGCAATAATTCTGAAATAATAGCTTTATAAAAAACAAACATTAACAGAACATCCAGTCCTTTCTTTTTGTACCTCCACACAGAAGAGCCCTGCTTATCTAATGCTGACATGTTAATCCATTCAGTCAACCCCAAAACATATAAATAAATAAATAAAATGCCCAAAACACACCAGTGCAAAGATCAAGCAGCATCTATAAGCTAATTTCCTTTGCTGCACATAATTTAAGGCCTCAAGCACTGCTAGGTTTCCTTTTCTGTTTACCCATCTTGTGCAGTCCCTGCAGCAGTACTGTGTAGGGTCACTATTTCCACAGTTATCTGCACCACTGTTTCAGGACACAGTTCACACTAGTAAACAGTGGGAGTGAAGCTCTTACTAAAAGCCAGGTTGTTTTCAAGTGTGGCAGATGTGCCCCTTAAGACTAGGGCTGAACGATTATGGAAAATAATCTAATTGCGATTTTTTGCCCCAATATTGCGATTGCGATGCGATTATTTTTTAAGGTCTTTGTCTTCTGTATTATTAAACAAAGACAAGCAATACATCATATAGTATGGCCAATACTATATTACATTAATTTTAAACTGTTCTTTCCTGGAAGACAGACCTCTGTTATGATGACATGAGGTGATGCATGAATTGATGACTGACATTTTTATTTAACTTCTTCAATCACAACAGTATATTTGAACATACACAATAGTTTATTTTTAGCTTACAAACATCTGAGCATAAAGTGCTGACAAGGAACCCTGGTGTAAACATTAAAATGAAAGTCAGTACAATGTGCAGATTGCAGAAATATACATAAACAAAATCAGTGGCTTTACCACACTCAGTTTTTCGACATCTGTGAACTACTAGACAGTCATTCAATTAAAAAATAATATTAAATAAATAAAACTAATAAATAAAAAATACACACATCTTACTGATCTCTGCAGTCAGTAACATTACACATAAAGTGCAAACATAATAGCAATTGTATAAACACACACACAAACACGCCTTTAAAGTTTAAAGGCGTGAAATTGGACGGTCTAGCCAATCAGAAGGCTAGTTCTGATTAGCGTCACCGCTGTCTCGGTGGAGTTTAATAAACTCGGCCGTCTGCTTCTTGCTATCTAAAATATAACCAGACACTGGTGTAAATTCTCGACTGTCTCATACTTCTGTTTAATAAGTTTTCTGTTTGACGTTTAGTCAGCTGTGTGAAAACCAAGGAGGAACCCACCCGGGGGATTAATAAAGTTTTATTTTATCTAATCTAATAACTTTAATCTCAGCCAAACCGATTTACTCACGAACAAACAAAACACTGAAAAAAGCCCAACAATAACATTTTTAGGTTGTCTAAGTGACTTATATATTACGTTTAACCCGAGCAGCGAAACTCCGCGGTGATCTGAAAATGATGTGCCGGGAGTTGTGCCGTTCTCGGCCGCATCAGTAACCCTCGAGCTCCCGGCTAGCTGTCGAGCTGGTGGGTAGCAGACGCCTCTGAAAACGTCGAAGCACTTTTGCAAATATGGGATATCTTGATAAACCGAGCAGATATTTGATGTTTACACAACTACTTTCTCGCCTGAAAATATGTTAAAAGTTTATTTTGTGACCCAGAAAGATTAGTATGAGTAATTTTAAAACTTAGTAGCGGCCGCCATTGCTGGAAACTGGAGTTTGGCTGGGCCGCGCTATGAATTCTGGGATATGGTAGTAATTTGGACAGCCTTATAATCGCAGTATAATCGCAGCCTTTGCGGTTAGAAAATTGCACTTGATCATGTCGCGATATTATCGCAAATGCGATATATCGTTCAGCCCTACTTAAGACACACCGCAACAGACTGGTAGCACACTTAGAGACAGCACATACATACTGTGTACACTCAGAAAGAGACCATAACTCTTAAAAGTTCAGCATCTTGCTTTGGTGAAAACATCCAGCGCTCTCTAGCAGCAAACTAATCACAAATTCTGGACGGATTCACAGAGAGGAAAAGAAAGGCATCAGGTTGATGGTTCAGTAGGAAAGCCTTTTGTTTTGCTTCTTAACAAACATATTGTGTAAATCTCAATTTCAGTCTCCTTTTTAGACTTTCTGCCTATCATCTTCAAAGTCTTTGTTGGGTCTGTGGCCTGTTCTCTGTACACTGCTAGAAAGATCCAAGGTCATCTGGGAGGGGAATTTGAAAAAAGAAATCATCCTCACAAGAGTTTCTGCAGGGAAGAGTCACAAGTACCCATGACATGTTGAACTTCTCTTTTGAGATAACATGACATTCAAAATGGATGAAACGCTAGTAAAACGTGTACCTGTGAATCCTCCTGTGAGGAAATATCAGATTTCATTCATAATTCTTTACAGCCAATTGCAGGAAATCCCACATAATATTACTTATTACCGGTGCTAACAATGCGCTCCCTTCTAACTGAAGCAATGATCAGGGCACCCATCCTGTCAAGGGTTGAATTTGTGGCTATTGGTAACTTATCAAGGGCTAAAAGATGTGGGAGGATGCTAAAGTGCCAGGGATTTCTCCCAACTAAAACATCAACCCACATACAAACAGCAGGCTCTAGATGATTAAAAAAGAAAAAAAAATGTTTTGAGATTTTGCCACTGAAGACTGTCACATTCAGTTTTTAAATAAAGCTACAAAAATGCTGCAAATGTTTCAGAAGGCGCTCGCTAGCTTGTTTCCCAGAGTAATGTGAGTCAGCATGGTCTGCACCAGCTCCGGCAGGTTGTACTCGTGCCTCCAGCCCCAGTCCTGTCTCGCTGCGCTGTCCTCCAGTGCTTTTGGCCAGCCGTCGGCTGAAAAGATGTAGCAGAGAAGAAGATTATAGTAGCCAGTGAACACTCTGAAAGGATAAAACTATGACACTGGTATCCCAGCAGTCTCACCGATCGCCTGCCTGACAGGATCCACATTATAGGTAACCTTGAAGTCAGACAGGACTTTCTGGATCTCTCGGGTGAGGTCCTGTGGCGTGAAGCTCATGGCGTTGATGTTGTAGGTGCGGCTGACGAGCGCGTCTTCTGGAGCCTCCAGGAATTCCATAGTGGCCCTGATACAGTCATCTGGGTAGGAGAGGTGGACGGAGGAAGAGATGAGCGAAACGGGAGTGCTTCAGTGCCGCTAAAACAAAACGCATCAAAGTTTGCTTTACCGATGTACATCATAGGCAGCCGTGTGTCGCTGCGCAGGTTGCACTCAAACTGACCGCTCTTCACAGCAGCATGAAAGATCTGGACAGCGTAGTCTAGAAAACAGTGAAAAGAGACCATCAGAATCAGACTGCATCAAAGACATGGAGCAAAAAAAACAAACATTTCCAAACGGTGCGCCATCTTCCTTACATTGTCAGTTAGCCTGCACCTTTAGTATTTCCAGAGACATTATACAAGATAAGTGGTGGAGGTGATGATGGTGATATTATCACCATCAAAATTATTGTTGAGCCTCTATACCCGTTCATTTAAAAAGGAAGTGAACCACAACTTTAACCATATTGCAAATGTGATTGTTGAGGGCCAACACTTATTCCTGAAAGGTCTTTGGGTATATGTATCTCAGGTCTACTCACCTGTGGTTCCTCCTCCAGGCTGGGAGTCAGCCGAGATGATGCCTGGATACCTGAGACAGCGGAAATCCAGCCCATACCTTTGGTGGTAGTACTGATAATGGGAGGAAAAGACTCAAAAACACCAGAAATAAGATGAATAGAGGTCAGAATGAGGACTGGAGCTACAACAGCTGTAAGTGCGGAGAAGAAATACGGGTATGCGTTTTTAAAGTCTCTACAGAGTGTCTCACCTCACCCATCAGCTCCGCATGGACCTTGGATACACCGTAAATAGTGCGTGGCCTCTGCACACACAGATCAGGAGTGGGGTCTTTAGGGGAGGATGGACCCAAGGCACTGATTGTGCTGGGGACAAACACACGCAGACCATGTTCGGTGGCTATATCTAATATGTTATGGAAACCTAGAGAGAAAGAGAGGCTGTGCATAAGTCTGCTATGTTAATGCTATGGTACACGCGTTACAGAGGTGTCTACCTGTGATGTTGACCTCTTTAGCCAGGGCCACGTTGTGCTCCCCCACAGCGGACAGCACAGCTGAGTAGTGAACCAGCCAGCTGATGTTATTGTTGACCACAATCTGCCTGAGGTTCTTATAGTCCAGAATGTCAGAGAAGATGAATGGACCTGTGCAGGACACACAATAGACTGTGTGTGTCGACCCACTCATCTTTGGAAAGTGGAGTGCAGTTTTATGGACATGTGGTTTGCATTTACACTGAGCAAGAATGGAGCTCCTAAACAGAAAGACCGCATGGCCTTTGTAGGGTTTTTACTAACTTGTAGAATATGTGGAGAAGGTAAAAACAATGCACACACCGTTTTTGTAGACATGGTTGGGGGGTTTCCGGATGTCAGACAGGATCACATTGAATTTTCCAAATCTCCTCCTGAAAAAGAAACATTAGTTTTGGTAACTCTACTAAAAAAGCTGGTCTGCGGTACAAATGACATGATCGCATGACGTCTTTAAGCTTTCTTTCATTATATATCATTTTAACAGTTGTTTCAACAGCTCACACATTACACCCCATATAGGTTTGGCTCACAGGTATCACCTTTTGGAAGTTTTTCTAATTTTTCTTGTAAATAAAATTGCTGGATTTAGGACTGGCATCACCACAGTTCACCACAGCAGTTTAAAAGAGGTCTGCAACGATTCATTGAGTAATTTGAATAACTCGACTATAAAAAAAACTATTTCCTTGCTTTGATGCTTTGTCTAATGCGTGACCCTGTGGTGCTCACCCACATTTGTGATCAAAAATAGACCTGCAATAGGAGAGCGCGTGTGAATTAAAAGTATGACAACATTAAGCTCACACAGCCTCCAGTGTTTCAACAAAAAGACTGATAACACAACAGCAGCAGTAAAGAGGATGGTTTAATGTCATAGTTTAATGTTGAGCCGGGGTCTGTCTAAACGCGGAGTCATTACTGAGACGGTGTGCTCAGGTGGAGCGAAAGAAAAAAATTTTTTAGCGTCCAAAACAGCAGCTCTGTGCCCGTAAATCACCATTATAACCTTTACTGGGATAAAGCTAGCGGGAATCCTTCATCACACAACCTGATGCATCCATCGCTGTTTGTTTTACACATCAAAAAAATCTACAGTATAGCTACAGAAGTTAGGTGACCCCTTACAAGCAAGCACTTGGCAAAAGTAGGAAGGAAAAACTTTTAACTTTTAACAGGAAGAATCCTCCAGCAGAACCAGGCTCAGGGAGGGGAAGCCATCTGCCACGACCAAGCTTCAACCACCTGGTATACCCAGGCGGTCTCCCAGACAAATACTGACCAAGCACAACCCTGTTTAGTTTCTGGGATCAGATTGGAGCAGGAATGTACAAAATGGTGTGGCCACAACTAATACAGTGACTGGTATGTTTATATTGACAGATTTTTTTACTGGTATCAGTCTGAAAACCCAGTATCAGTATCACGTATACGCAAAGAAAACTACTCTACATATGGAAATAGCTAAACAACGGAAATCAGAGGTTATTTAAACTTCTTACCTTAATGACTTAGCAAGCCCCACCCCCAGCTGTCCAAGTCCTCCTACAAGGATAAATTAGAGAAAAAGAAGCAAATTACCAAGCAGTTTAAGCACTTTTAAGAACTGTCGTGGAATTTTTGTAAATAAAGTCTGCAACACAGAAAGAGCTGTGGTCACACTATTTATTACTACGCGCAGGAGAATGGAAACATACATCAAAACATCACAGGTTCATAGTAATAAGCTTATGACATCGTCAAACTCTGTGTATCTTTCAGTTACAACAGTCTTTTGTCCACCCTGGGCTGTTGCTGAACAGAGAAGACTCCTACTATCTTTTCCCAGGCCAGCACCTGGCGCTGGCCCTGACCTTCATCCTTCTGAGCCAAACACTTAGCAGATAACATAGTGAAACATTGTAAGGCCTAGCTAAGCAGTTTTTTTATTTCACGAGGTCATACTGACACATACACATACTTCATCTACGCATGCAAAGGTTACACAAAAATCATACAGTGAAGTTCTAACCACCTATATCTAAATGTGAGGGTTAACTAGAAATTTCCCATTACAGAGCTTAAGTAACACAAGAGGTATGAGACAAAAACTAACCAGTAATGAGGACTTTGGGTTTGTCACTATCAGTGCAGGATGAAGCATGTGTTCTGACGCCATGTGCTGCAGAGGTCGTCTGCACAACACAGCGTGGGGGCCTGTTCCCAGCATGCTTCGATGCAGCTCTCAGCAACTGAACCACCGGCATCATAACACCTCCTATTAACAAAAGCACATATTAACATAAAACACTGAGTGCATCCACAGCCTTAGTATAACCAAGTGGGGTTACATTATTATTACTGTGGACACACATATTATCAGGCTTAACACCATCATCCTGTGATAATGTTGGCTTAGTTAAACTGACCTTAAATCAGCTCATCTGAAAAACCATCCAACACTTAGCTCGACAAAGCTACTTCCTCAGAGCCATCTAATGGCTCAGTCACATGAGTAAAAATAGGACAGCAGGCTCCTTAAATAAAAAAAAAAGTAAAAATTGGTGATGCCTCGTAATTGTAATTTCACATCTGTTTTGAACTTGTAGTCACTAAATGGTTGGCCAGAATTTGAGGGTGTTTCCCACTTGACCATTTTTGATGGCAAGCTTGCACAGGTTAGCTGACAAGAGGCGACTTTCCTGCAAATAGTTAAACTACAGGTCTCAGAGACATAAATACCTGAATGACCTCTAGTATCAGAATGATGCTGAAAAAGTAGACCATCATTCATACCTTACTGCTTCTTCTGCATCTAGGCTGGACAACTGTAATTCAATATTATCAGGACATCCTAAAAACTCCTTGAAAAGCCTTCAGCTGATCCAAAATGCAAGAGTACTGACAGGGAAATTGAAAATCCTTCTCCTCACATTCAGCGTCTTGACTAATAAGGTCCTATTTTATCCTGAAGACCTCATAGAACCATATCACCCCAATAGAGAACTTCACTCTCAGGCTGCTGGATTACTTGTGGTTCCTAAAGTTTCTAAAAGTAAAATGGGAGGCAGTGCCTTTAGCTTCCAGGGCCCTCTTCTGTGGAACTGGCTCCCAGTTTGGATTTGGGAGAAAGACATCCTCTCTACTTATAAGATTAGACCTAAAACTCCTTTTTATAATGTATATAGTTGGGGTGACCCAAATCCTTCCTTATTTAGACTGCAATAGGAATAGGGCTGGTAAGGGTGGGTTTCCCATGATGCACTGATTGTTTCCTCTTCACTCACCTCTTTTCACTCTCTGCATGTTTATAACAACACTCTGCATTCAATCATTAGTTATTATTTAACATCGGCTCTCTTCCACAGCGAGTATTTTGCCACGTCTCCCTCCGATCACCCCCAAACGCTTGCAGCAAATGGCTACACCGCCATCCTGGAGGTTTCTTTTCTTCCTGTTTAAAGACAGTTTTTCTTTCCCACTGTCGCTGAGTACTTGCTTATACAGGTTTATATGATTGTTGGTGTTTTCTCTATTATTGTAGGGTCTTTACCTTACAATATAAAGCACTTTGAAGTGAGTGCTGTTTTGATTTTGCACTTTATAATTAAAACTGAACTGAATTGAGGACAGTTGCAGTCTGACTTGAACTGACTGCAACCACTGGAAAGTGGCAAATTACTGCTGTCTAATTTCTAAATGTAGACATTTTGTGGCATGTTATGCTTTTCTACCTGCTCTACTTTAAGAAAGACGAGTTTATAAGGGGCATTTTGTGCATATATCAACTTGAAACTGTCAAAATAAACCTAACATGTGAAAGCCTTGCCCGACCCCCAACACCCATCTCAGATTAGCTTCTTAACAGCCTCCTGCTGACTTGGTCTAAATATAGACCTCTTTATCTATATTCCAGACCACCATTAAGCTTATGGGGGAGCACAGGTTAATGTGGACAAACCCTTTCAGAGCAATGGAGTCTAGCAGCCTTGCAGTAAATACTTTGTGTGTTAAACTATATAAATAAACGTATTTATTTATTCGAGGTAAAACAACTAGTAACTAGTAACGTAATGTAATGCGAGCTTTTACAGATGACATGAAATGTAGCCAACTGAAGCTCCTGTGCAGGGAGCATAGAAAACAAGCTAAACTCATGTTCTCCTTACTTTAATGCGACCTGGAGAAGCAGGTTCAGAAAACGACTCCGAAGCCCTCCGCTGTTTGCGATCAAAACGTGGAAATAGTCGCGCGTATATACGGCAAAGCTTATTCTGCTCTGTGATTGGCTTACAGTACGGGAGGCTCGCGACAGAACCAGTCTTAGGAAAATCTAAACTTCCGGCTGTAACTTTCAAAATAAAATCTCATAAGCCTGCTGGCGACAACAACAACAACAACAACAACAACAATAATAATAATAATAGTAATACATATCTCTCATATCTAATACATATATCTCGTGGTTGGCCTGGGAAGGGGCGTTCCCCTTGGCGAGCTGGAGGATACCTCAAGAACACCCTAACATTATATAAAATGGCTGAAACTAATATGGAAAGCAACAGCAAATAAACTAAAATAAAAACATTTAGAAACCTAAGCAGAAAACAGCAAGACAGGATTATGTTGGAATTGCCAGAAAGTTTTTGCGCTAATATTACCGACAAATTTGAATAATACATTTCATTTATTGATTTAATCAATTTCATATACAATACTGTGCAAAAAACCTGAGCCACTACTTATTATATTGCTTCCAAAGACTCAGACTTACTAGTATTTTTTTTAAGTGGTCTTGAGGAACAGTTCTCCAGGTTCTCTGAAGGTCAAAGCCAGTGTCTAAGGTTTTCTTTGGACACCTTTTTTTTTGTTTGTTAAGCCGCCTAACACTGATCTATCATCAGGTATAGAAAAAATGCCTAACTCAAGGGATTAAGTGTGGTGTCTACATACCAACACACTGGCAAAGAACCAATTTTACGGCACTTTGTTACTAGTGGGTCACATTGTTCCCATTTCCCAGACATAAAATAGTATTTTTCTACTTTGGCTAATTCCCATAGAGCTATTAGCCAAAAACCTGGCAGCATGGCGTGCAGTTTCTAATCAGAAATAGTCTCAGTAGAAGAGTGACTGCCAAGAAGCCAGACTGACTGAACTACACTGAAAATCAGTGGAAACTTTTTGGACTAATGAATCCAAATTTGAAGTTTTTGGTTCAAACCATCATCAATACATGGAGGAAGTCAAGAGAGTGGATTGCCTTAGATGTTTTTGCTGGCTTTTTTGTATATCTGTGTGTGTGTTTTGCTTTTAGGGTACTCTGTATCATATTTAGCATTACAAATGAACAGCCCCACAAATATGAATTTTCTTTGTTATAAATTTTGGTGACTCATCAGATCAGTGGCCAACATTGCACTTTCCTACTAACATATGTAACTCCACATGAATTTTATACAAACTAAAACATGATTATTAGTAAAAGCTCCCATAAGAATAAATTATCAAGCTGTGGTGAGAACAGTGGCAGGTGTGATTAAGTTGAGACGTGTTCATGCAACCACTTCTGTAATTAAGATGAAACCTAGTGTCAGTTATAACCTTGCCCCTGCTAATTATGTGCAATTGATTTATCCTCTGTTGCATGCAAAGAGATTAATCTGTGTCTTCAACCGTTAATAAACGGTGGACACATG
Source organism: Mchenga conophoros (assembly GCF_057382185.1). Taxonomy (NCBI): domain Eukaryota; kingdom Metazoa; phylum Chordata; class Actinopteri; order Cichliformes; family Cichlidae; genus Mchenga; species Mchenga conophoros. The sequence goes on from NC_140547.1 coordinate 34,601,530, forward strand.
CGCACACATACACTCCTAGATGTACGTGAACATGAATCTACATTCCTTAGAGCTTTTTGTCATAATATCAGTCTTTTTTGATCAATTTGAAGATTCTGTAAGGGGACAGTACATTTTTCTCCTGGCCTGTACGTCTGTTTGTATTTTTTGGGGTAGGCGGCCCAGTTTGTGGTGAATAGACTGTATATAAAAGATGGATATGGCATTAAGCTTTAAAAGGAGAAGTCAAACTGTATTAAGCCTGCATTCTTTTAATAGTGACTCGGGTGGCTATAAAAATTTCCAGTGTCGTTCTTGCCCTGTGGCCTCAGCAAATCCTTGTCGTGCTGAGTTTATGGTTTCTGATTTCAAGTCATAATCAATGCAACAGAACATGATATGGAATTAAAGCGCTACAATACAATACTGTCCAACACTGAAAAAAATGTTTTGTTCAATTTACTCAATTTTTTTATGACAAGTGGTTGCACGAAATAAATTTGTTTGAATCCAGAAATATTTTTTAAGTACACTGAATTTAATTTAAGCGAGTAAAACCAACATATATTTTTAAGCTACTTTAACTTAACTGTTGTGGATACGTTTTAGTCAAATATTATTAGTAAGTCCAACTAAGGTCGTGTTAAATGTACCAGAATAATTTGTTTCCTTTACACTTATGTCCCAAACTTATATTCAAATCAATCAAATTGTTAATTTCTCTCTATTTCAATTAAGTTAAGTTTACTTAAAAAATATTGCTTACCCTGATTTGTAGTTTTTAAAAACGTCAATAATGAAAACTACAACATTCTTTCACATCATTTATTAATGCAAAATTTGTTGCAAACAGAATAAGAATCCACATCTCTAAGGGAAATTGCTGCAATTTGTATAATACAAATTACAAAACTTTTGCCTATGAACTAGTAGCTTTAAAAAGCTGTATTCAAACAAAACAGAAACAACAGACAAGAGAAATGTTAACCAATGTTTCTCTTCCTCTAAAAAAGAAAAAAAACAAACAAACTCCTTACATAAAAGAATAAAACACTACCAGCAGTATAATGTATCACAATTAGAAACTGATGCATCCACAAACTAACCAGTTTCAGACTTGCTGTTCTGCGATCCATATTTAGAAATTGCATTTTAATAAGGTAATTAGACTTAAAATTAAACTTGTGTTTTCCTTACTGCTTATTGACCACTGTCTTTCCATTCTAGTCCTTCCTTGAAGATTCTGAATGTTTTACATATTTTCTGACCTAACATACTCGCTTCAAAACAATTAAGTCTTTAAAGTGTTACCAGTGTGCTGCAGTGTGGTAATCATGAATGGTTTTTTTTTTGTTTTTTTTTAATTCGGTTGAGTTAACACTGATTATACGCAGGGCAGCAGCTATAACTGAATAATTACAAAGTTGCTCTTCAAGCTACTCAAATGTACCACATGTGAAACATTCATTATTGAAAGTTAAAATGTTCAATCGAAACATAACACAGAACAAATGATGGTTGTACAAGAGTTTCACTCCTATTCACAAGAGCACCAGTCATTGGTAATTTACATAACAGCATTCTCTTGATGTGTTATTTTAGAAATCTTCCTATCCAGTAGCAATTTTGTTCTTCAGCCCAAAGACTTTGGGGGAGAGCTTTTCACCATCGAATCCCATCAACACTTTCTAAATGAATTCATAATAGTCCTTCAATTCCTTGGGGAAGGCTAGGTTTAGTGCATAGATTACTCCAAGCATCAATGCACAAGCTTGGGCCAGAGATCCAATGTTGTCCATGACTATCTCCCCTTCAACAAATATTCCAATGTCATCATAATGTCCATTTTGTCCATCCTCCCTGTTGATGACATAAATGCCCATGGTGTGCTTCTTCAGGTCTCTCTGGATATCATCTCCTTCAATGTCCTAAACATTTAATAAAAAGGTAAAAGAAAAAACAATTAACTCTACAATTAAATTCCAATCTAGTCGTTTGTGTGTGTGTGTGTGTGTGTGTGTGTGTGTAATACACACACACACAGATATCTATCTAAAAAGTGTGTGTATAGATGACTTGCTTACAATGACTTAAATGACTTACAAAGAACTCCCGAATAAGGCTTCCGTCCTCTTCACCAAGGTAGAGGCAAAGTGCCCTGAGAACTGCTTCCCTTTTCACTTTAACATCACTTTCAGCCTGTTTAAAGAGAGTTGCTGATTAAACCAATTTGGAAAAAAGAACAATGTCTGACATTCGCAATAAGTAAATTTTATCATATGTCAGTTCAAACATAGTAAATAAAATTTATATATGAAATTTCAAAATTTAGATTGCTTGGCTGGTCACCTAAAACAGCTTATTGGACTCACCAGTGACCTGCCACTTAAGACAAAAGAAATCCAAATAGAATTTGCAATATTCAGATTTACCTCTTGCATGATCACACACACACACACACACACACACACACACACACACACACACACACACACACACACACACACACAAAAAAAGAAGACTGGTGCTTAATCATTGGTATGATTATTTTGTTATTTCTTCATTAAATGCTACAATGCAATTGCCATCACTTCATAAAGCATGATTATCATATGGGTTAGTATACAGTGCATGAAGGATGTTACTACTGTTAATCAAAGAAGAAATGAATGGCATCAGTCCATTTAACGGGTTTAAAGGGTTTTAAAAAGCAGATATTTGTCTGTTTCAGGTGGTTGGCAACACATTTTCCTGTGCTCTTTGTCCACTGGTGGGAGTGTCTCACCTGTGAGGTCAGCGGGGCAGAACTCTGCCATCAGCAGCAGAGAGCAGAGAAAATTTAGATGTGCAACTAAAAACATGCTTGCCATGTAAGCCCCAAACATCTCTGAAATTGCTCTGCAAACTTCAGAGTACTTATACTTCAGGAGTCCTGTGGGTACCGTAAAGACTCATGTATGCAAACAAACCACATTTTTTTTTGCAATCTGATCCTTTTTCTCTTGGCTGTTTCCTTCAGGGATCACCACAGTGAATGATCCACCTCCATCTAACCCTATGCTCTGCATCCTCTTAACTCACAAGAACTAAATTCCTGTTTTTCATTTCACTTTCGCAAGTTTTTTTTTTCTTTTGTCCTGGATAAAAGAAATTTAATCATATATATTAATTGATATTAATTAATATCAATATTAATAATCACAAGAACCCTTAAGATGAGATAGATAAACTTGTCCCTGCAATACTGTGACAAATACTGTTGTGATAAATATGTAAGGAATTTGCATGTACTTACCAAAATAACACCATCTTCTTGAATAAACAGTAACACATAAGGGGAAGAAAATCTGCCAGAAAAGGAAGACAAATAAAAAAAAAAAAAACTTTAGAAAGACAAACAATTACCGTTTCCAAGCCATTAGTGCATTACTTCATGATACTCCCTTGTAACAAAACAAATCTTACTTGTGCCTCTGTGCAAACTACAGATGGCACGATACCACTTTTTTATGTCCGATACCGATATCATAAATTTGATTATCTGCCGATGCCGATATGAATCCGATATAGTGTATTTTATAATAAATAAAACTGTTTTTATAAATATTTTGCTGCATTTTGTATAAGTTCATACTCAGTTTTAAAAACAAAACATTAAAGCTATTCTGTTATACCTGTATGCAAAAAATACACTGCACCCAAAATATTTTATACTTCAGCAATACTGATCAACCTAAAAAACTTACACCATCCTCCTTATTCAGGTATTCTAAACAGTACATAGAAATATTAAACTAACTAATAGGACTGCCAACTCCCAGCAAAAATATTAGGAAACCACCCCGCACCCTTCGCCTGATAATGCTTAATTGACGTAATCTACTTTAATGCACAGAAATCAATGATTTTTCTATAATAATTAGATTCAACATTTTTCTTCAATACAGTTGCAGACAGCGCAGACAGCGTACCTTCCCAAAGGAAAAAGTGCTATATGTACTACTATTACTAGGGCATATATTAGACTTAATATTTACTACATACAATAATGGATCTCTATACATTTAACCAGATCACCACTTTGGTAGTAAGATTTAGAATAATTATTTATTAAAAGCTAGACATTTTAAATGAGAATAAGAAAGAAATTATGTCTTTGTGTCTCCCTTTCCCTGTTAATGCCCTACCTGGCCCTCTGGCAAAACTTTGCTAGACCCGCCCCTGCACAGTTACCAGATGTCAGCTACATAGAAAAGGATCCTGGTGTTATTTGTCTCTCATAAACAGTTCATAACTTCCCTTCAACTCATTCATGTGACCTAAAATGTAAACCTGTTTCTTCATTACCTGTTCAGCTCTAATGATTCAGTAAAAACTTCTCCTGGTTTCACCTTCATGTTTCCTTCTCACCACATATCCAAACTATCATGACCAGCAGCTATTACGGCTGTGGCTCCAGAAAACATAAGCGGATACTAGAAGTAATATTAAAAAAATTCTAGCAACAGCTTATCAAGCTTAAACGTGCTGCTGTTGTTTATCTGCCGTTTTCCTCTTTCTAGCGCAAACTGGGTGACTAACAAATGAGAAAGACTAGCGACAGAAAAGCCGATCACCTGATAATCGATCAGTTTCATGATTGAAGTAGCAACAGGAGAGGGAGGGGGGAGAATGAGGGAAGAAGTTTTAGCTGTTCAGCATGAAGACACCGAATAACTCCAGCTTTGTGTCTTTTTTCATTCTAGCTGAAGTATAAAACAAATCGCTTCCTTTCCCCCTCAATACAAAACTATATATGTAGACAGGAATTACTCATTTGAATTGAAAAGATATACCAAAATATAATATGCTATATTTAAAAGGAGACAATATCACTTTTTTCAGTGAAGGTAGGGATAGATTTGCATTTGTCACAGATCTGGACAATATCCTGAACAATGTGATCTGGAGCTTTGATTTGTTTTTGAGATTTTTACAAATTGGTGAGATCTTTTGGACATGACTGGATACCCATCTGTCGAATATATGTGTAATAGAGCGATATTTATTCTGCTAAAGATCTCGTCTCTGATCTCTTTGCAAATTAACCTCATCTTTTATGTAGCTGGTTTTCAGATATTGTAGATACAATGCATGGGTGTTTGATGGATATGTGTTTGCAATATCTTAGTAAACGCGAAAGATTGGACCCTGAAAAATCCCAAATCCAGACACACATCTGTAAAATATACATGTAACATGCTCATATTTAATCTTTATGCACACACAAGATATTTAGGTAACGTACTGCCATAATTGATTAGAAATCTGAGATTTGTTTCCCCCCGTTTTTAAAGTGTCTTGAGGCAACTGTTGTTGTGATTTGGCACTCTATAAATAAAACTGAATAGAAATGAACTTTTGCCACATACTATTGTAAAGAAGATTTAATGTATTGCAATCTTTCATTTTAACATTTTGGTAGCCCCTACTTACGAAACCATGAATACAAAATAACACATGGCACAATAACACATGAAACGATTTCATTCTTAAAAATTAAGAAAGTAATTAAGCAAGTTTAGTATTTTGGTTTGCAGCGGAAAAAGAAAGGTAAAAATTAAGCAGAAAGTTTGGTAGTTTTTGGACAGTTAAAATGTAAAATTCGTTTTACATTTTCAAAAGCATGCTAATTTTACCCTTTGAGCTTTTCACTGTTTCCTAGAGGGAGACCAATATTTATAGAGCTGGTTTGGCTCACACTGTAATTGACCTCACTGACGCCTAATATAAATAAATAAAGTATTTTTTGTTTGTTTGTCTAGAAATACTATATTTAATGTAGCATTTAATATCAAAACTGTAGAATTTTCCCGTATTGCACACGCTTTAATCATGCCTGTCGGCTTGTAGCCACCAGGTGGCGGTAGATACCCAGAAATGTGCTTTCCACTCTGCACAGAAAAAGAAGAATCAGTTGTATACTTCTCTTTTGATAATTACATGCTGAAAATATAATAAACTACGTGTGTATTTCCATTTTTATATTAGGTTGTATTTTATTTTTAATTTTAAATTTTTTAATATTTCTATTTTATAATCTAATCTTCATCTTTGCTACTTAGACAACATAATAACAAACAAAAATATGCACAAAAAAGCTTTACTGTGACTGTTGAATTGAACTTGACAGGATTTATCCATCAGGAGTGCTTCAGTGCCCCGTCTACTTCCACACTCATACGTTTGGAAATGAACCAATTCTTCATGTGGATTCAGTTCCAACCCTGCAGAGCGGGCCACAATAGATGATTCATGTCTTATTGTTCTTTTGCTTAAAAAGGCTCTGTTGTTTTTGCCACTTTTGGAGGCCTGCCAAATGTAATACATTCACATACTCCTAGCTTGTTTTGCTCATTGTTGCTTTGTGTGAATGCTCAAAATGATGGAGTGTAAAAAAAACAAAGCTTTGTAAAAAGATTTTTTATTGCTGTGGTCGCCGTGGGTCTCCACATGAAGAAGAAGATATTCTTTGTTTAATGGGAAGTGGAAATAATTATTGCTCACACAGGCAAACATGAATGCGATTACTCATAAACAAAGGATTTTAGCCATAATACACAATGAAGTGATGTCCTGCAGTATAGTCATGTACACCATTAAGACAATACAATTTGCTGTAAATGATTAACATTACTATATGCTGGAAAACAGCTTTTTATTTTATTCAAACTTCATTAAAGAAAATCTTTATAAACATCTACAGGCTTCTTTTAAATTATTGCTCACATTTGTAGCATTACATGCTCAAAATTAATTAGTAAAAATGCTGTACATAACACACGTATTCTACAATAATAATATTACTGGTGCATTTGATTGTAAGCAGCATTTTTTGTTAAGTTCAAGCTTGAGACAGTTTTAATGACTACATATGATGCTGGATATTTTAAGGATACACCGATGTGTTGACAGAACATTGACAGATATCGGCCGATATCAGTGAGTCGATACAAACAGAAAAAATTTGTTTCTTAAAAAAATGAAAATCTGTTTTGGCAGAAAAATCTAGAATGAATGGCAACAAATCAAACTAAGTGAAAGCATTTTTAGTGGGACTCTCGGCCAAATGCAAGTCATTTATACAGTGACATTTGTACTCACTCACAGCTTCAAGATTGGTGCATTCCTATTTAATCCAGGACAAAGCATCATATTTTTTAAGGTGATGAAATAATACTGGTAATGAAACAGACAAAATGCACAATGTTGTAAAATGAAAATAATCATCTAAAACTGTATTTGAGTTTAGTAAAAGCCTATCAGCTAAAAACATCCATGTTACTTAATATCTGAGCTTTTTTCAACATCAGAAACCACTAAGTTATTAAGTTAGCCTGTGTCAACCACAGTCCCCGCTGGCTTCAGAATAAAAGCAGTCCTGTCTGATATAACACAGCTCTATTAATTTGGAGCTGTATTTTCATTTTGCCTCTGCCTCATTTAACCACCCACAACTGACTTCAGCCCAACCTGAACTACTTGTCATAAACACTGCTCTGTCAACACGTATTATTTCCACAGATACAGTATACACAAACGCAATTAACTCAGAATAAGCTGTATTTAAACTGGAGTGTTTTAACAAAAGAAATGTGTTTCGAACAAATAGATATTTCAATAAATGAACAATAAAAAGGACAATTCGTGTAAATGAGCTTTTGTGGAAAATAAAGGGACACGGTGTCAGCTCAAGTAATGACGCTCATATTCAATTTCAGCCCAGCGTTTAGTCAGTGTCCCCCCTAATTCACCATCATGACTCAGTCGGCTAATGGGATTGTAGTCAGGCCTATTTATTGCCATTAGGGAATTGAGGCAACATACAGTGGGTGAGGGGTTAATTACAAACAACTGAAGGGGTCAGAGGTGTCCGTGTGCGTGCTTGTGTGTGTAGCTCATGTGATCATGAGAGGGCCGGACCTTTGGTAATAGGGGGCGGATTTAAACAAGGATCCTTGGGAGAAGATTTATCCGCAGGCTGTGACACGGCAACAAATAGTGCTGCTAGGTGAAGGCCTCTCGATGTAGAGTCCAGTCTGGATGACAAATGGCTTGCATGTGTGTGTGTGTGTGTGTGTGTATAAAATAGGAAGCCAGACCATATTCACTTATCACTGAGTCAGGTCCTCCATCGGATCCACTCCTGACATCCACAGGGACCCATTTGCTTCTTCCACTCGCTTCTCTTGTTTTGTCCCTGCCTCTCTCTTTCCTATCTCTCTCTCTCTCTCTTTAATACTCACTTTCACCCCCCACCCCACCTCCCCTCACCTCCTCTCCTCCAGCGCTCTCAGCAGTATCTCCCAAGCCTCTCAGCTTCCCATATTACACTTCCAGATAAGAGAGGAGAAGGGCCCGACTGACAGGAACCCCAAATTAATTTACAAGCAATGATGCCGTTCGTGGGCTGATAGAACAGTCTTTATACAATATGAAGGGACGGGGAGTGACGCCTCGGAGCCTCCACTGGGGAGAGTGGAGACCGTGCTATCTTTGTAATTATACGGAGAGACCTTGATCCTTCGCTCACTTTCTGTCTCCCTCGGTCTCTCTCTCTCTCTCTCGCTCCTGTTTTTTTTTCTTTTTTTTTATCCTCGATAAATGTTGCAGAAGGAACCCAGGAGACAAATCCAAGCTTACCGCTCTGGATGTAAGCGATGAAGAAATCAGTTTGGTTTCTTTCTTTCTGCGGCTTATATTAAGCACGATTCGATCAAATGTTTCATACGGTATTCTTCGGGGTGTTACTTTAAGGAGACTATTGTGCCACAGTTGTTCCTTCCTCCTCAGCCTCCCACTGCTGTTACTTTCAACACTTATTGCATGATTCTCCACAGCTCTGTGGCCTAATAGGCTTACCACACCATAGAATCTAAAGAAACGTAAGTGGATTAAGGAAATCAGTTTTCCAGTTTATATACCATTCATTAGCCACTGCCAACAGTTGATGTTGGACCAAAGCTTCCACTATGAGAGCTATTCCACCCTGAGTTTCTGGCATAAATGCTTCAAGGTCCCCTGACAAACCCTGCAAAATGAGGAAATAATGTCTGGTGCTCATGGTTTGCTCTCACACAGTCGAGGGCTGGTCCTTCAGTCTTTGACTGGCTCGCTGAATGGCCGGGCAACATTTTCTGCTGATGAACAGGAGCTGTGTCAGATCAGGTGACAGTTAATTTCTTTTGTAAGGTCTAGAGCCTCACTGAGATAGGATTCATAAGCTTAATGCCAATATTTAGTGATTTAAAAATGTAATGTTCCTATATATTGACTCGTTAATTTTTTAGACACATTATTAGGGAAATTACAGATTTCCTAACATTTGTTATGCTCAGCTATTTATTTTCTCATTAAACTCTGTCTGACTCTGCCCAGATCAGATGGTTATTGTATTTGTGGAGTTTTGAGGGTGTGTTGCTGAAAGGAAAGTAGCAGAGTGCCCTCTAGTGGACAAACTATGCAATGTCAGCACTGATAACACGGTTGAAGGGTGTCTCTACCGTCTCTTCTTTAGTTTTTAATATTGGCTGTTTTAAATGGTGAGATCAATACATCATCAAATGCCTAGAATCAGCTAATAATATTGACCTGATGATAGGTCAAGCAATACATAAATCTGTACAATTCATTTCTCTTACTGACAGCAAGAAACCTCTGACAACTAGCTGGTTGGGACAAAATTGTCTCTAACGACCAGTGATTACTGCTAAGTGACCAGTTCCTAGGCCTTAAAATAAAGACAACCCAGTGCTAATCTTATTGATCAGCATCATCTACTATAGGGATGCACTGATATATCAACCAGACATTGGCTTGGTATTGACTTTGTTGACCGATGTCAGCTAATGGGCAATTCAAAGCACAATAACTGATGAGGATTGCCAATACTTGCATATACTCTGTTGTATCATATCAATTTTGGCTTAAAGATTGAGACTTTAGAATGTATGCAAAATGGTTGGATTAAATGGCAACAGAAACAGAACAAAGACAGAATGATCTTAGCACAGAACTTGTTAAATTATTGTAAATGGCAATGGTGGGATTTGTGGGTGGAGCCAATCTGATGGCAGGAGGAAGCTATTCTGTAGTGATGTGTCTTAATCAAATCTTGAGGGGTACTGAATTTATTTCCATTTTTTTAATGTAGTGGAACAATGCACTACCTGTAGGGGTTGTGCATTTCTTCACTAATGTTTCCTAAAGCTCAAGCTAACAAACTCTCTATTCTTTTCAACACCCATAGCATTTAGGCTCAGTAGTGATGATGACCATGGGATAGCCATGAACAAAAAAATAATTATATTGTCATTGTGGCTGATTAAAATCAGTTATTTCATTTTCAATCCTTTGTTTTCTGAGATGCTAGCACTGACACCTGGATGTGCATTTTTCAGCTACTGATATTGGGTCAATCAGGTAGATGTGATAACGCCATATTTATTAACATGGCGTTTACGGTCTTGGCGTGCCCACTACATCACGATCACTGATCAAAAATATTGGGTGGCTTTCCTTCTAAAAGCATGGGAATGGATTAGTTCACATAGTTTGAAGGCTAAATGCTTTGTGAGCTGTGAAATAGATAATTTGTTAAGGCCGGTATTCAGGGGCAGCTGCTGGCAGTTACGCAGTCCTGCCCTGATGGCAGTCCAGCAATCCGACACAGACCAAACTGGTTTAGGTCCACTTAACACGTTAATGTTGAATTCCCACATCATCGGCTCCGGCTCACAGCGCTTTGTTCATTTTTGATGGCTTTTTGGACACTTCAGAACCTCCGACCTTCATCCTTCTTTTTATTGTCAGGCACTCTAGTTTGACCTCAAAGTGACTTGTTCTTTATATTAGCATGACGTGTATCGAGTGAAGCCAGTGTTGCTAAGCTAGCATTAATGAACACTGACAGTAAATGTGCTAACACGCTGGACTGAAAATTGTAAAGAGGCTTTGATGACACTTTCCTGTGCACGTGATATATGAAGTAAGTGCGTGCATATGCTTAAATGTCTTTTTATTCAGTAAATTTTTATGGCTGCAGGAAGCTTGAAGTGGGGTTGATGATGAAGCAAACTTGGATGCGGGACGAGATCAGTGAGCTAACATAGCTTCCAGGGAGCCGTGAAGCAGCCGGGCTGTGCTCCTCGCACAGAGATGGAGAAGTGTAAATCCAGGGCTGAAAACTCCATTAGGCAGAGTCAGTCATGCATCCGTGTGCTCCAGTGCCAGACAGCTCTGTAAATCAGCTTCCTTTTTTCTAGCTCCACTGAAGAAAACAATATGGGTAGTGTCTGGGTACTGAGCATCGGGTCCTTGGGTTTTACACACGCACACACACACACACACACACACACACACACACACACACACACACACACACACACACACACACACCCTAGAGGCCTGGCTGCGACAGAGTGAGACCAAATGCTCTGATCCAGGTTGAACTAACCACTGACATGTGCACCTGTCAGACATGGCCTGCTGAAGGTGTGTGCGCATTTATATGAACATACTGTATACTGTGTGTGTGTGTGTGTGTGTGTGTGTGAAGTCTTGTCTGGGTGAGGCTTTAATACTGAAATGCCAAAATCTACAGTATAATTCACCTCACATTTTAATTTTGCAGAATGATTTCTCTCTTGAACCCCCCCCCCACACACACACACACACACACGCAAATACACAGACTGTAAAGTAAATGGATTTGGAGTGTGTCCGCCCGTCCTAATCTGTTGGCCAGTAAAGGCTGACTGAGGCCTAGCAGGTGCTAGACACTTGTCTGTGGAATGTGGAGGGCCAGACCTCAGACCTCCCACCAGGACTGAGCTTCCTCTGTGCTGCATATGTATGTGTGTATCTGTGTCTGTCGGGTGGAGGGTGTGTGGGTGGCAGTCACCACCTGCTCTAAACCTAATTTCAGTTTTTCTCAGGACCAAAACATTGCAACGCACCCAGCATGGCGTTAAAACGAAAATATGATGGATTAAAGAGCAAAATTGAAATAAACAAATTCATATTGAGTCTTAGTATTGTAAATGTTGAGTGGGTGCATGTCCATGTACAGTATTGTGCGGTTTGTTTGTGGTGTTATGATATCAGATTGAGAAAAGTTAAAAATAATAGAGTTGGTGTATGTTGTTTATAGAAATAAATAGAAGATAAAAATTGAACTAAAAAATATAAAAACTATATAATAATATAATGTAAAAATTCAAAACTAAATGAATGTTATTGCTGGGTAATTTCTAGGTAAATGTGATGGCCTCATGAAGTATCATATATATATATATAACAGTAGATTTTGTGGGTATAAATTTGTTGTTGTGAAATTTAAATGATGGAATGTTTTTATTAGGTATTAGGTGCATAAATGCTAAAAATAGATCATTTTAGCCCAGTGGAACGTGGCTGCAAGGCAATATGGTGACAGCACAACATCTGATATAGATGAGAACCTTCAGGAGCCTCAAATGTACCCGTGTAGAAAGTTTTGTTGCTCATCTCCTGATCACATAGGAGGAGTTTAGGGATAAACATACAGACAGACAGATGGACAGACAGAGATTTGATGTATTATAGTAAGAAGCCAAGAATTTTGTGACTTGCAAAGTTTTCTAATTATCACATATTTATATGTTACTATGTAAACAAGTATAAAGTCAGATAGTTCAGGGATAAATAATATTTATTGCAACGTTAGCTAACTTCAGCCAAAGTTTCCTCCAACTTTGGGCCACAGGTGGGCTGTAACCCTTTCTAAAGTCAAACTTATGGCTGCTGAAGGGTCTAATGAATCAAAGAAGAAGCAGAAGAATGAATTAAAATAGAAAAGTTGCATGCCAGAAGAAAATCAAATACCAGGTTGAAAGATACTGAGATGTTGGGATGAGCTGAAGGTGATCAAATGCAAAATGACAGATTAACATCCACCCACCTTCCGTCAGGCTGGAGTCAGTCCCAGCTACCATAGGGCGAGAGGTGGAGTAGTCCCTGGACAAGTTGGCAGTCTGTTGCAGGGCTAATACAGAGAAACAAACCACCATTCACAATCACACATATGGACAATTTAGAATTCCCAATTAACACAAAGTATATTTAATCTCATATAGGTTTATAGGATTATGGGCAGTATGTGTGTATCTATTAGAATAGTTACAAAAACTAGTATTGTAACAGTGTATTATTCATCCATCATGCAATGCAAACATGCAAGAATGGCACCTATTTATACAATAAATCAAACATAATAAATTCAGGTGCAGTATTTTCTTTTCTTTTAGGTTGTTCACTCCTGTTGTGCAGTGGTCATCAGAATATCTGTTGGTGTTGTCTGAGACGGAGACCACAGTGCGCTAACTGCAGAACTCAGTAGCTCAGCATTAAAAATGCTATTAATTGAAGCTTATCGGCGGAACAATACGCAGCCTTAAATAAGTGTGAATCGGCAGAAAAGTGCTGTGTGCGCTGTCTCTAATGTCTTTAATGTAGATTAATGCTACCTGCCTGCGTTTTGGCAGCCTCTGCAGATGGCAATTAAGAGCAATAATCACCTTTTCATGGTCTGCTCTCTTAGTAGGTCACTATCCTCATAACAGCCCCCACCCTCCACACAGTCACACCACTTTTTCAAATGCAGGGTAATGAGAAAGGTCTTAAAGGGTGTCGGTGTTATTGTGTGTTGCTTTTTAATGGGCGTTGTTTTGTTTTCCTAAACGCTAGCATGAGTCAACACTTTAGGAAATATGCAGAATATTCAGATGTATTTGTTTGCTTTTCCCGAACCTTTAGCATCCAGGAACGACAGACGGCTCCTCCTTCCTGCGCCTGGTTCTGTTGGAGGGCTCTTCCTTTAAAAAGGGAGTTCTTCCTCTCCACCGTTGCCATTAATGCTTTCAAAACAATTTTTTGTTCATTAAGTTTCTCTCTCTAATACTGTAGGACTTCAATCCTAAAATGTGAATTCGTCTTTTGTGGTAAATGTAATATTCCCCGCCCCGGCCACACACTAACACAGGGGTCTCGAACTCCAGGCCTCGAGGGCCGGTGTCCTGGAGGTTTTAGATGTTTCCTTGATCCAACACAGCTGATTTAAATGGCTAAATTACCTCCTCAACATGTCTTGAAGTTCTCCAGAGGCCTGGTAATGAACTAATCATTTGAATCAGGTGTGTTGACCCAGGATGAGATTTAAAATCTGCAGGACACTGGCCCTCGAGGCCTGGAGTTCGAGACCCTTGCACTAACACATATGTGGACCGAGAGCATGCTATCATCTCAGCTAGCAGCTGCAGCCTGTGGTACCACGAGCGCACAGGCAGTATGATAACCATAAAAGAGAAGGGCATTCATAAAAGTTTTTCAGGTGTAAAAGTGTTTTGGCTATTGTGCCAGTCTTAATAATCGATGATTCCAAAACCCCCCACAAATACTACATGTACTACATGTTTGCGTGATGAGCAGGAACATGAAATTGTGAAAGAACAAGGGTTCGCTTTCATGGCCAAGGCTCAAATGTGTAAAAGACGAAATGTTACAATTGAGTTCACAATACAATATTTTGCACTACATCTGCATATATGCACACATCTATCATAAGCACAGAACGGCAACCTCGCCAAACTGTCCCAAACAGAAATCTCATGTAGGCACCAGGTTGCATTGTTTGTGGGAATGCATGAAAATTCAAATCATCTGGGTAGCAGTATAGTGCAGCAGTAGATCATGAGGTTTTGGCAAATCCACTTCTACGTCTGCTTGCAGAGGTTCCCGCCTCTCTTAAGGGAAAGGAGGATGTGACCCAGTCTGCCTTTGTGATGTTAGTAAGGAAAGACATATGGTGTAGTGGGTCAGAGATCCTGCTTGTATTTCCATTCGATCTGATCTGAATGCAGGGACTCATCTTTTTCAGCAGAAATGGGGGAAACCACGGGGACTTCTGGGGGTTGATTATAATCTGGATTTAAAAAGATGACATGGATCGTTGTCATATTGCTAGACTGAAGGGCATGGATTAGATTCATATGTTTGATGTATGTTTATTAATGTATGTTTCACCATATAAGTGCAGGGTATTACTCTCATCTCACTGCATCATCGTCACAACCTCTCCATATCTATCTATAATATCCCAGTAAATTAATCCAGAATTGAAATCTCACTTTGTGCCCAGTTTTTCTTTCCCTTTAGATAATACAACATTTCCTTCATAAACTGGTGTGATAAAAATTCACCAGAATTCAGGAAATTATGTAGAGGAGAAACACCGAGGGCACTTTATGTACCCACTGCTCAAATCACATCTACATAATTTTATATCTGTATAAAACAAGGATATAGAAAAGTGAATTAAATAGAAGCAAGATTATTCAGCTTGTGCTTTCGTATGTGCGATTTAACATGGGAGACACTGCTGGACTAGACTAGAATGAAGGTAAAGGGGTGAGCCACGCATTTATTTCTCTCCCCCTTTCCCCCCTTTTCCACCTTCCTCATTTTTCCCGGTGTCAGTATGACTTATGGTGGCCAGCAGAAACGGGTGTCCAGCATTATACCTCCGACAAATAGTTGCGGCCAGCTCGGCCGGGCCTTGGACCAGACAGAAATCAATATTTCACCATTTAAAATCTATCAAAGGAGGATTTTTGAGAGTGCTACAGCTGCCTGCGTTCCCTTCCACCCGCTGCCAACCACCTTTCTCAAACTCCCACCCCTCCCTCTGTACGCAACGCCACAAGCACTGAATCAGACACTTTGTAGTTACAACTAGTAATCAATAAGCCAGCAGTCGCCTCGGAGTGGTGATGGATGGCGAGGAAGGCCGCGATTCATTTTGTCAGGCCATTACGCCGGCGAATTCTGTCCACTTCATCCTGCAGACAATCATTTTTCACACTTCATAAGAAGCAGAAATGGGCTGAGAGAGAAGAGAGAGAGAGGGGAGGCAGATTACGAGAAGGAGGAAGGGAATAGGTCAGGAATAAAGAACAAGGGGAAAGATTGAGAAGGGAAATACAGTCAACAAAGGAGGGAGGAGAGAAGAAGCTAAAAGAAGGCACGAGAAGAAAGGCGAAGGCAGAGTTATAAACCATACTGAGTAGGCCCTGCGGAGAAGAGGACATAAAATCATTAAAACCTCAGCTCTGCTTTGATTTTTATGTTTAAACTCGGACTGAAAGATTACAGTGACCTACGGTGATTTATGAGAAGCTCTCTTATGAAATAAGCCAAAACAACAACGAGAGAAAAAAGTACATTTGTTAAGCTTTAAAACAAGACAACAAGTTGTAGGGAGAGTGTGCCCGAGCCGTGTGTAACCAAATCAGTCAGGGGGGAAATTGATTTTTTTTTTCCCCCTTCCTCTCCGCTCTCACTGAAAGAATTTTATCGCTGTAAAGTACACAAGGGCAAAGTAACCATGAACAAGTCCCGCTACTCAAACGTATTATGTTTACAAAACAGCAGAGTGGTAAATTAGTTGAGCTCTGACACTCTTGGCTTCAGCACAGAAAAATATTGTGCTATTGCTTCGCTCCACGTTCGGTTATAATAGCCGTGGAGTACTTAACCCTGTGTCATTTATCGGCTTAGGGAATGTAAGAGTGGCAGGAAGCGAGTGGACTTTAACGGGAGGGAGAAGCAGATAAACTCTACTTGGAATCCTTCCCGCCTTTCTTCCTTCCCTTCACCTTCTGTCATTTGCATCAATATGCCTCCCCCCCTTCCTCCCCCCGATGTTGGCCCAGCTCCCAAAGACCCACCATGTTCTTGTTGGATCGGTCTTGCCTCGGAAAACAAGCGACAGCTGCTGTGTGTGTTCGCGTGCGCATGGTGCGGGTGTGTATTTGTGCACGAGTTCGTGCTGCCCCTTCGTCGTAGTCTCGCCCCATATGTTGGTCCTCACCTGCTGGCGGGCGGGGATTATGAGATACAAGGCCTTATTAAAACTGGATTTGTTTACCCTCCCGCTTGCACGTGGCGACAACAAAAACAATACGACCCGACCGTTGCTGGGCCGCCGCCCAGGACCGTGAGAAAAGCCGCGGTGAACTCAGCAAGCCAGGCGTGAAGGTTATTTGTGAAAAGATGGACATTGGACAACAGAAAATTTACTGGACAATTTTGATCTTAGAAATCCTGGAATGAACTAATAATGAAAACCGTTTTTTAAGCTGAATAACCAGACTGTTTTTTTTCTTGCTGAAAAATAATGGAAGGGTAACTCACCTCAAGAATCTCAAACAGATGAACCTCTTGCTCTGAAGCAGTGTTCATTTCATTAACCAAAAGTGTTTGACATATTTGTCACATGTGACCTTTTTTTTCTGCTGAAAACAAAATGCATGAAGACACTTTTGTCAGCTAATACAAATGAGGTGAAAACATTCTGGAGAGGCGAGATCCAATCAGAGCTAATTAAGTTGTGCAGAAAGGCGGGACAATTTTGGAGGTGATCCAATCAGGACTCTCCTCGTGCAATAAGGTTAGATGTGCACCTCTCATCTGTCCCCGGGCATTGGAGCTAGTTGCACCTTTTTTCAGGAAACGGTGCAACTAGCTCCCATCCTCCCTGTTTCTCATGAAAAAATGACCAAACGTGAACCCTCGGGAGAAAAAGAAATGGACACATTTTGCATTTTATGTGAAGGAAAATAAGACATTTTGTAAACCGTGTAGATTAAATCTCACTAGTTAAAAACACGACAAACCAACAAATTTTATCCAGTAAGAGTGGAAAGTATTAGCAGAGGTCAGGGCTCAAGTCTGTTTTCCCATAGACGTCTATTGAATTCCTTTTGTAACCACTGTCATCCCTCCCTGGTGACCATTAGAAAGAACGGTGGTAGTATAGTAGTAATACTCTGTGTACATGGAGTTGTAATAAAAATGACAAATACACATGAATTTTCTTTATTAATATTATTAATGTAGATTTTATTTCTTGTTCTGTAAGAACGGACCTGAGTACACCGTAGCTGTACACAGAAAAATACTCAGCATCTCCCAGTGCAGATTCAGTCACTCCTGTTATTTTAAATCTCCTTTTTTGTGTTTTTGGTTGTTGTTGCAGGGAAACTGTGTAATCCTCATGAAAGACCCTTAGCTCTTTATCACAGAATGCTTGTACAATTAGTGTAGTCAGACCAAATTAAACGTGACACAAGAGATCAACACCAGCTATCCACACGGTCAATGTTGCCGTTTTTACTGGTATTTCTGTGGGTATTTAAGTCGGTGGCATGGGAGACCATCGTTTATTCCCTGCAGGTTTACATGTAGGTTTTTTTCAAGACAAGACACAACCCTTATTAACTCTTAGTTAATGTGTCTTATTTGCCCCGTGTTCCTGTTTTGTGCATAAAACAGCTTCATGAAACAATAAAAGAATGAAGCTAATGTAACAACTTCTTTTACTACAGCTGAACTTTAAGAGAGCTCAGCGGCACTAAATGAAATCTACTTAGAGCTTAACTTGTATCAGATGCTCTCTCTGCTACTTGGCCAAACAAAGAAAGTCTTCTTAATTTCACTTCAACAGATCTAATTTGAACAAAAGATCCAAGTAAGTCCCCCACTACTACAGTCTTTCCCAAAAATACGAGAAAAGTTAGTCTTAGTCGTCTTAGATGAACAGTGCATTAAACGGTTTAACGATTATCTTTCTGACAGACATGTGTAGGTATTCCACAGGGATACAATTTTGGACTTCTATCAATCACCTTGTACATAAAACAATATTGTCTCTGCCACCCAAGATTGTACACTTTTATGCTGATGACACTATTTTAAATACCACTGGCTCCTCGTGATTCTTGATCAGGCCAATTAAAATCTGCAAATCCCTTTTTTATAAATCCTAGAAATCTCGTATCACACAAATTTTTGAAAAGTTCAGTGTGCATGATATTTACAAGGTCAAACCCTTCATGGTCATAAAGCTGAAACTGTTTATTGTTACAAATACTCTGGACTCTGCCTAGATGCTACTCTCACACCTTTCAAGAAAACTGAAAACTAAAGCTGGATTTTTATATAGAAACAAATCTTGTTTCTTCATATTTTTGTCTGCACTTGATTATGGTGATATTGTTTATATGCCTGCATCTTCGCCTCAGTGTGTTGGAATTTATCACAGACGATAAATCCCAACACACTGAGCCTTACTCACTATCACATCTTATATTAAAAACTGGGATGGTCCTCCATAACTGACGAAAGGAGCGCTGTATATTGTTTATTTACAAGGCTCTACTGAAAAGATCGAATGCTTCTTGCTGTTTGAATTTAAACACAATGTCAGGTTTCAGAACACTTTAACATTATTGTAGCGCAGATTCACACTGCCTGTAAGTCCAATGAGCTGCAAAACCCCACGACGTTTGAAAAAGTATATATTTTTTATCTGCAACAACTTTTGCATTTTTCCTAATTTGTGATCATTTATAATGTTGCGTCACTATATGCATGTCTCAATTTTTGCGTATGTTTGCTGCACACAGCTATTGCTTGTAAAAATGATCTTGATCTTAGTGAGACAACCTGTTAGCATTTGTTAGCACCTTGATGTGACTGTTGTTGTGATTTGATGCTGTACAAATAAAATTAAACTGAATTGAAATAAATGAAATAAATCATTTTAATAATAACAATGATACGCCTACTAATTAGTTTGGCTTAGATCAGTCATTACTGTATGTGACTAGGTTAAATGTGATTCTGGGCTTTCTTGATGCTCTACATATACACATTACTCTCTCTTCATGCTTGAAGTGCCTGCTGTCTCGCTCATCTCTCTCTGTGTACAGAGATACACTGCATATATCAGCCCTGCTCTTCGTCTAATTAGCAATTAGCTAAAGTCTTTTTTTCCCAGGCATTTTTAGCATTTAATGGATAGAACAGTGGGAGAGGGCAGAGAGAAATACTAGGCAGAAAAGGGTCTGGGACAGAGTCAGACTCACGTCCCTGTAGCTTTTCAGTATTTCCATACCTGGACAACCAAGTAAGCTATAGCCGCCCACACTGAATGCTTCCATAGAGACTTATGGAAAGCATTGATTCCATACCCATGCAAGCATAAACCTGACATATTGCATGAAAGGACCAAAAAACAGCTACAGGAACAAATCGAAAATCATATTTCAAGATCTCTCACAATAGTGTCATTACATCTACAAAGAGTTAAAAAATAGACATATATTTGTGCTGTCTTTTTCTGGTAAATTTAAAATAGAAGCAGCACAGTCAGTTGCAGTTTTATATGTGACACAATATTGACACATCATTTTCAGATATCACTGCTATCATCAGTATGCGTTTACAATGACACTCAGCAGTGTGTCCAGCTGAAATGAGAAGCTGCTCTGTAACAGCAACCTTTGCATCACTCTGTAAGTCAATAACAGCACGTCCAGCACTCCAAACCTCGCATAGATTTATTTAGAAGGAGATGATATGGATAACATCCATCATCTAATATCACGCATAACATTTATGGCAAATATTTTGAGAAATAGTTAATGCACCAAATGAAATGCCTGAATAATGAATGCAGTTTTTAAAACAGCACAGGAGCACTTCCTGGCTTATTACACCCAGAAACATCTCATGCTTTACGTCATATTAAATGATTTATTACGTACCTAAAGCACCTTCTGTAATATATTTTTAGTAGTGCTCTCGGGCTTCAGAATGAGTTTAGTTGCAGACATGAGTGATCTCTTCGAGCACTGAAACAAACACTTTCTTGCTCTTTACATTTTTCCTTCTCTTATCTACAACCTGTTTCTAGCTTCCACTCTTTCTTCCTTTGTTCTAATCACTCGCTCTTATCCTCCACCTGGCCCCCTCTTTTTGAAATCTTCCTTTACACGCATCTTCCTTCCTTTTTCTCCTCGCCTTCTTTATTCCTTTTGCTTCATCATTTTCTAGTTTCTTCTTTCTGTCAATAATTTGCTTCCTATCTGCTCTGTCTTCTCCTTTGCTCCCAATTTCTATTCCCCTCTTCTTTCGTCTCCCAATCTCTCTTCTCTTTTCCATGATAAGAAATCAGCATTCCCTTCCCTTAATTGGAAGCCATCAGTTGCTTAAACATATCGGGCTATGATCTCCTTGCTCTCTCCCCACAGTTAAAAATCTACATTAATTGTGACGTGTTCGCACTCATCTCAGAACCGGCCCTGCAACGTCGGCATCTCTTTTGTGGAAACGAATTCTTGAAAATGGTGTTGAAATAAAAAAAATGAGATAATGACAGGAGAGCCGAGAAAGGCGAGAGCAGGTGGAGCACTTAGAGGGAAAGGTGGAGAGTCTGAAAGGAAGGTGAAGATAGCAGGAGAAAGGATGGAAGACGCAGATAAAGGCAAAGAGGCAGAGATAAATGGAGGAGAAGGAGAGAGAGACGGGGAGTGAGGGAAAGAAAGGTGGAGAGGCAAAGTCAGCATCTGTCTTGGAAATTAATAAGGAATGTGACAAGTTATGGAGTCGCAAAGGAGAGGGAGGGAGCGAAGGAGCGGATGGAGACCCCGCTGCCTTGTTAGTTTCCCGAGTACAGAGAAGTGACAGGGGAAACGGCTGATTTGCTTCTGATTATGTTGCTCTGCCTGAGCTTCTTTTCGACTCTATCACCGCTGGCCTTCTTTAAACAGTCCTATTTGATGCTGAAGGGTTGAAGTCGGGTCATTTAGGAAGGGGTGACTTGTTTATGTGACAGTTTAACAAAAGACTCATGAATCTGTTCTGTGGTCCATCCCAAATTTGGCTCATTAAACTGAAAGTTTTTTAAAAATTTTTTTTATTAAGCTGCTTTCAACGCTGACATCATCAGCAATGTGAGACCAGTTGGGTTTTATACTCCTTAATATTGTTTTCATACTCTTTCGGACATCTAATAAAGGAGATAATACCAGGGTGTTTGTGGCCATGTGGCGGCAGGAGAGATGATATTACCACAGCGTCTCATTTTTGTTTATCACAACTATATCAGCTGGTCACCTATTGCCAGGATTGCCAGAAGGGGGCACAAAACTACTGGCTTAGAGTCATTACAGGCCAAACAGAGAGGCCTCCACCTCTGGCCACCTCACTCGCTCGGCTGTGTGGGTTTGATTTTTAGGGTTTGGGTTTTTAAATTTAAGAGCTGGAAAAATGAAAAAAGTCAATTTTTTATCGTCTTAAAAAAAGAAAACAATTTAAACTCTGTTTGAAAAGATATTCTTTTAAGGTTGTTGGACTAGTTAAATGGAAAGAAAAGAAAAGAATCATTTAAAAACACCTTTTCAATGACTGCAGGGGGGCTGTTTGGTGGAAATAAATATAATTAAGTTAATAAAAAAGGAAAATAAAATGCTAAAGGAAAATAAAGTGTTTGGTTAAATTAGTTGTAAATTATGATTTTCTTTTAAAATGACTCAAATGATTTATTTTAATAATTGCTGTGAATTACACACACACACACACACACACAAAATAAAAACTAAAGTAAAATCAAATCAAATCAAATAAAGATCTTGTTGCAGACAGCCTATTAAAACCCACAATCAGGACAATTAACCAAAGACGTACTAGTTGTGTTTTTTAGTTAGTACAGTTCAAGTTTTAATAAATGAGAAAACAGGCATCAGGTTAAGGAGCTCGGAGGCGAGGACAAAAGCCAATTTCCTTTCTGCTTGTCGCCTTTTGTGCCAAAGAACATTGGAGGATTCGAGCTGTCAGTCAAGACTCGCAGCAGCATGTTGCCCCTGCAGCAGGACAATGAAAAAAAATTCCTTTATGGGAGCCTTTGAAGGGCCTTCAGTGAAACAAAAACGAAGCCCTTTCCACAGAGGATGCATCATGTTGTACAGCGATATGGAAGATTTTATTCCAGTAAAGCCTTTTGAAATTGAATTCATAACTTTGTCTGCATTTGCTAACAAAGATTAAGCTAAAAAAAGCATCAATTTTATATAATTTATGAATTAAAATACTGAGAAAAAATCCAGAGATCTCTAAGAACAGAACTTTGATTGAAGAGGGGAAAAAAATCACGCCTATATGTGTGTTAACTCAGCAGAGGCTAATTTTGGAGCACAGCCTGACATTAAAGACACTTCCAACATATATTAATGTAGAAATCATCTAATCCTGTCTGCTGTGCATTTATTATAAAATATACTGTCCTTTTTTTGGTTGTAAAATTCTACAAAGCCACCTGATATATTATTAAAGCTAATATAAATATGCATTCATCTGATTTTTTGTAGTTTCTGGGTTTCTCGGCAGCAAAGACTTAAAAGGGAACTGGGTGCTGAAAAACTTCCCTCGGCCGGCCAAGCATCACAGACATCAAAGTGAAGACATTGTTTGGGAGGAACAATGGCTGCCGTCACAGTCCAGGAGTTTGTGTGTTGTTGCGTATTTGCGCTCCCAGAATCCCCCTCTGACGGCGGAATCACTGGATTATCAAACCAGCAGATGCAAACCGCAGAGAACAATATCATCCGCAGCCCTCAGAGGGGAATCCTCAAAGGCCCCGTCTGCAAGAGACGCACAGATAACATCAGACAATGAAAGTAGGGAGTCCTGCACAAACTCTTATTCACTCGGTCGTTTTTCAGCATAATTTAATTACCTATTTCCAACCACGAAACAACGAATTCAGAACAAGTTTTCCTGTTAAATAAATTCCAACTCGTTTCTCTGTCATTCTTTACTTTTACTCAACAAATTTATAGCTGAACAAGCAACGTTGGAAAAGATTTTACTGTAAATTTACAGTAAATTACAGCTTACAAGTTGAACTCAGCTTTAGAGTAACTGCTTCAAAATGGCATTGTTTAACACTGTAAGTCTGCGCTTTAACTGTAGCAGACAAGAAAAAAAAAGAAAAGGGACAATTTTTAAAGTTTGAAATATGAAATGCATATTGTATAATTATATTTATGGTTAATTATACATGTGCAGAAAAAATATAGATAAAAATTTCTAGATTCTATAAATCCTCCCAGTGAAAGCTGAGGAAACCCTGCTGGTAATGATGCAATAATAATACCCGTAGGTGTCCCTTAATTCCTATTTTTCACACTTTCTTACATTTCCTTTCTGCGCGACTGCTGATTCTGTGCACCAAACACTAAACATCTGGCTGTCTTTAACGGTTAAAACAAATTCAAAGAATTATTACGGAACAGCCGACGTAGAGTGGACTGTCCCAGTCAGCTGGAAGCATATGGGAATGCCATCAAACTGTGATTTCCTTAAAACCTCTGGGATGCTTCAGCCATGGAGGTCCATGCCTTCACTGACACTTCAAAACCACAGAGACTGGTGGGGATAATGCAAAACATGGAGACACAGAGAGAGGGAGAGAGGGAGAGACAGACAAAAAAGAGGCGCTGGACAAGAAGAAAAATGTTTCTCTGTCACTGGTGCACTTTACACTATTTTAGGTTAAGCTTGATAGCGGCTGCTGGGACTCATTCTGTAATTGTCTCTTTAAGTGACAGAAATCATTTGAGAAAGTCCGCTCAGGCATTTCCGGACCATACAGAAAATCAGTAATGGTCAGAGTTCACACACACAGAGGTGAGGTGTATAAAACTAATACAAATTAGACCTTATTAGCAGAGGCTCAAGTAATCGCAAACAGAATTGATTTCTGGGTCCATTAATGGGGCTCATTAGCGTTTTAATTAAGCCAAGTTCGGCAGAACCAAGATAGAGGGCGAGGAAAAGGTAGATGGAAGGAAAAGAGAGGGGGTAGCAAGGAGAAAGTGAGAAATCTGGAAAGTAAGAAAAACAATGTGAAGAAATAATAAAATGACAGATGACTGGATTGAACATCAGTGTTTTAAAGTAGCAACAAAATCCCTCCAAAAGACAGAATCTACATCCCATCATTTACCTGTTAAATATTGTTTTGCTGTGCAGTCAAATTCAGATGTTCTGCATGCATGTAGCTTGTTAGCTCGAGTAAACTTGTTGCTGAGAGACGTAGCCGATGAGCCGGCGTGGCAACAGGCCAGGTTTATAAAAAAACTTCTTTTTGGGTAAAGAACCGTCAAGCGGTGTCCCTCATCTCGATTTAGGACCAACGAGAAACAGGATTACTATCTTTAAAGGAGGAATGAAAATAAGTTCCATGCACCGATATGGCTTTAATAAGCATGCAGAAACCTTCAAGTCGGCTCCTCTGCGCTTCCACGTCATCGGCCATGTTGACTGATATCAGAACGTCTGCAAATAAAATGACATTTGTCAATAACATTTGCTGTTGCTTATTTGTTCTATCGCACCAATTTTACAGTGGCGGGAAAACTTTCCAGGTAACTTAGAAAGAAAAAGCTTCAATCATAGTTACCAGTGCAGCAATTAGTTTGGACTGGACATGTTTTAAACTTCTCTGTAACACGATGTTCGAAATAAATGTGTAACACCTGAAAAAGCCGGACAGTATCTATATATGGTATCGATAGTATTGTATTGAATCGATACTAACACAATAGGACTGTCCTCTGATTTTGATATGTAGTCCATTGAATTCTGTTAAATTAATCATTTGAATAAATTTTATAGAAATGAAAAATAATGCCTATGGCACATTTAAACAAGAGAAGTGGACCCAAAGTGCTTTAGTGACAGATTTACATCCCAGGCAAAATACATGAAAAGCTGGAAGGTATCTTAACTAATTATAGTGTAAAATTAAAATCACAGTGATTTACGGATTTTTAAAATATGTTTACAATATATCGGCCCTGTGTTTACTTGGTATCTGATCGATACCAAAATTTGCAGTACGGCACAGCAATAGTGTGGAATCCATGTGTAAGATTGTTCAGATTTTTACACTTAATTCATACATGCAGCAGTTTCCCCTCGCAGAATGGAAAAATTCAGATTAATCACAGAGTAAAAAAATCTGTGAAATACGAGCTGACTTGGAGAAATGCTGACATGCATTTGTGGATTTAGAAATTAAAAGAAAAAAAAAGTAAATAAAATAAAATCCCTTCTGAACGGCTGATGGGGCAGGGGGACGGGGAGTCGGGGAAAGAAAACCGAGCCGAGGAGCTGTGGGGCCGAGGTAGCAGAATTTATTCTGTCTGGAGTTTTTCTCCACACTGTTACCGGGAGAAGAAGATACAGGAGGAGGTCTGTGAGAGGGGGTTACTGTGATTGCTTCAGTGTGCCAGCAACAAAGAAAAATGATGTGCATAATAGTTTCCTGTCTCCTGCAGTAGCTGATGGGGTGTTTTGTGCCTAAAGAGTGCCTTTGAAAACAAACTTGGAGGGTTTTCTTCTCTTTGGACAGTGAAACCATTGAGCTGTGGAATGCTGGGTGACCAGAGTTTAATGATAACCTGTTAGCGGGTCATTAGAAATTCCTACTCACTAAACTGATGTCTTCCTGTATTTTTTAAATGTTTTATTTTCTTTTTTTGACCAAACAATGTAAAAGAAAAGTTGTTAATATCTTGCATTTATGGAAAACCATTAATTGTATGTGCTGCCATTTTTTAAAGGATACTTTATTCTGCTATTTTTTTAATTTTAAAAAATGTGGCATAAAATTTACTTAGGAACTGCGCTTTTTCTTGTGCTGAAGTTTTGAAGTATACAGCATACATTTCCTCCAAACCTTCTGCCTCGATTTCACTGAAATTTTGAAAACCATGACAAATCAGAGACCGTCAAATGTCCAAGCAACTCTAAATCCTAGCCCCGTGCGATCTAATTATGCACTTTGTCACATGAATAGTATACATAACATAACATACATGCAAAAATAACTAAAGTCATGCAACAGCTGCTGTAGAGAAAAAACAGTAGACATTTTCTCACATATGTTGCATTTTGGGTGAAACATTTACTGAAACTAAACACAGCAATGCTGCTTTAAAGGAAGAAAATCTATCTGACTGCTTTGCTTCTTTTCATTATCACATTTATTAGAAAACCTATTTTTGCTAATGTGATCTGTTGGATAAGCAGAATTATGATTTTGATTATTATTAGTATTAGTATCATTATGTATCATTATGCACGTCTTCTGTGCTATCTCCCACAATGCAACCCCCAAACGGTAGCAGCCATTTGGGGGTTGCATTTTAAGAAGAAACCTCTCTGCACCTGGAGGTTTCTTCCTGTTAAAAGGGAGTTCTTCCTTCCCACTGTTGCCAAAGGGGGTTGTCTGATTGTTGGGGTTTCTCTGTATTATTGCAGGGGCTTTACCTTAAAACATGAAGCACAGGGAAGTGGCTTTTGCTGTGAATTGGTGCTACATAAGTAAATACAATTGAATTGCATTATTATTATTATTATTATTATTATTATTATTATTATTATTATTATTATATGTATGAAAAGTGAAAAAAGTGTTGGGTACTATTACAAGGTGTTGACACTGTTTATAGATTTTTGTTGTTGGGGTCACGTCTCTGATCCTCGGCTGCTCCCGTATCCACAATGTAGCAGTGAAGAATTCAGGTGTTTGACTTCTACATTGGGTCTCCTCCTGAACCTTTGCATATGAGGCGAATGTGCTAACCACTGCAGTATGGAACCACCTTGCACCTTCCATGCAAAAACAAAATCGCAGCGGGCTGAGTTGGTCCTGTTGCTGTGACGCGTCTCCAATGATCCATACAGAGTCGTATTCGTATTTTGAGTATTTATTTTAAGAACGAAACAAGATACTTTTGCGCTTTGAATCAAAACAAATAGCGTATGCATTAACTGACGTGCTAAAATGACGGTCAACAGAAAAGTTTGCCCACAAACCACTCACCCCAACGCCGCTGTTGCGAACACTGGCGTCAGGTAAATAACATGTGACCACACCCCCATGAAATCACCTGAGATGCAGCAAAATCTAAACACCTGTGCCACCATAACAAATAAACAAAACATAAACATCGACGTTGGCTCTTACACACCTCCTGACTCTGAAATCCACAGTGGGAGTTCTCAAGTACTTTTTTCTGGATACATCCATGGATAATCAGCACAAAAAGTAAGCCTTGAGCAGGAGTGTATGAGCGTCTTGCATATTTAGAATTGAAAAAAAAAATAATAAAAAGACTTTTCTTCTGTGCTGTACGACACCAAACTACAAACGCCGAGGCTCCAAACTGAAGCAGCATAAATGCAGACAAACAATACATTTGATTTCCACAGCTTCAGTTTTAATGCATACACATTATTTTTACTGAGAAGGTTCAATCGTCAAGTATGCTTTCATTCTGTTTTCCATTTTTTTTCTTATTTTCTTCACTCTCTCGCCCTTGGTTTTGACCTTTTCCACATCCAATGCAATATTTTCTGGAGCTGAATGTCAGCGACCATCAAAAATGACTCCCCAGCTAAAACACCATCAATTTCAGCCTTGTTAGGTTTCCACGAGCTTGTGTGCGCACGCAAACACACATGCGGTGGCGGGCCAGCAGCACACAATGTAAACCAATCCTCTATTGCTGTCAGCGAACAAGTGGCTACCTGCTGGGTGCAAAAAGGGCACAGTGAAGAGTGCTCTCAATCACTTTCAATTATTCCCCCCTCCTCTGTGCTTGAAGGGACTTTAAAAGGACAGTTTTTCCATGGGGTGTGTGTTTTAAGGAGGCACTTAGGCCCCCTCCTGACTGTGATGGCACTTTGATATTGATTTATTATCCTCTTTAACAAACTCTATGGCTGGCAGACCTCGCACCAGACCTGCTGGCATCAGGGAGTCATTAGCTTGGAGTATTGGAAAAGACTGAAGTCTGCTTAAAAGCAGCCAGGGTGTGGGGTGTGTGGGTGGGGTGTGTGGGGTGCACGCATTTCAAATGTGTACAAATATTTGGATCATTTTCAGCCACAGTTTCCTCAATAATCTCTTTTCTATATCAAATTCGCCCCGTTGTGATCTCCAGACAGTTCTTATATCATGCTAATAGTGTGGATAATGATAATAAAAGAGAGCGTATGGGTGTATGTGTGGCGGCGTGCAAGATCAGGAGCGTCCCTGCTTGAAATGATTAGAAGGTTGGGGCCCATTATGAGCTCCTCTCTGCCTTTTGTATCTGCTGTAATGAATATTGAGGGGGGTATTTGGAGCACTTTGAGGAACTAACAGCCTTTTTAATCCTTTAATCCTGAGGAAAACCAATTTCACCCCTACACACACACACACACACACACACACACACACACACACACACACACACACACACACACACACACACACACACACACACACACACACACGATTTGAAAGGGGTTTCACTGAACCTACTGTGTGTGTTTAACCTGCTCTCGTTAATTTCCCGGCTCAGAGACCTGGTGATCCTGGAGATTAGGTTCATTAAAATCACATATTGTACGCACAGTGGCATGGTGTCTGTGTGTGTGTGTGTGTGTGTGTGTGTGTGTGTGTGTAGCATGTGTGTGTGGATCAAGGGAGCAGAAAGGTAAGGGCCACCGTTATTGGGGTTATCATCCCCTTGTAGGTCTACCACACACATTAACACAAATGCGCACATTCATGTGACCCCTCTGCCCCACCCTACCTCCACCCCACTCACCCTCTGTGTGTCATTTCATCCCCAAGAGACTGCAGTAAGCAGTATCTGTTACAGTGTGCCGCAGACATGCAAACAACCTGCTGAGATGAGTGCTGAAGAAACATTAAGGAAGTTTTGTCCTGCCTCAGGTACACAGACCCTCTAGCAGAGATTTAACAACACCTGCTGTAAACCAGTTGTGTAAAACATAAAAGAAGGTGTTACTGCAGCTGTGTTTCCTTATTATGGCTCTGATCACTGTTTCTACAAATTATAGTGTTGAAAAAATTGCCACCTTAACATGGAAGACGGGTTTTTGTGCCCTTGTGATACTGGAAGCTGTGTGGTCTGATGCATTAGCCCCTGCTACGGTCTCCGAAGGCAAAATGGTACTAGATGAATCAGATGGATATGAGTTTAGTACCTTGCTAAGGACAGGAGCCGAATCTGCCAGGGCACTTCACCAGGGAGCGTCTGGTGGGTGACCTGCAGTTCTGGGGCTCTTCCAGGCACAACCTAAACTGTGCTTTGGATACACTACCAGGGTGAAGCATTGGAATTGGGTGCAGTCTCACGGAGTGTGTCTTTGCCTCCTTCTTTCTAAATCC
Source organism: Mchenga conophoros (assembly GCF_057382185.1). Lineage (NCBI taxonomy): Eukaryota > Metazoa > Chordata > Actinopteri > Cichliformes > Cichlidae > Mchenga > Mchenga conophoros. Next base: position 34,631,681 of record NC_140547.1, read on the forward strand.
CTTAGTCTTGTTGCCATCAGGCAGTCAGTTTTTTTTGCTCCAAACTATAAAACTATAGATTTCCTTCCAATATCAAGTCTCTTGGCTGTCTGGAATCTGGGCAACGTTGTCTGTAAACTTCACAGTACAGTTCAATCTATGTCCGGAGAAGCCGTGAGTGAACAGCAGAAACTGAAATGAATTAGACTAGAGTGTACTTCATGAAAAAAAGGACATATGCTGCTCACTTCCAACACATGAAGGTCTAAAGGTTTAGATGAAGTCAGCTACAAGTTTCTACACATTTACCTTTAGAGTATCCTTAACTTCCTGAACTGAACAAATTAAGTTGGCTCAGAAGTGCAGTTCCTATAATGGCCACTTGAGGTTGGCTGCAAAATCAAATCATAAATCAACTATAATTTATCCATGTGGATTTTGCAGAGGCTCAGAATTATTAGAATGGCTACTCTAATTGACAAGTGAAATAAAAAAAAAAGGGTAGCTTTTGCCAATCAGTGTCTACTAGGCCTAAAATATGCTGACTGGAGCTTTCCGTTGTGCTTGTGCTGTTGGTGTCTTTTGGAATTTTTCTAATGGAATTATCCAACCAATATTTAGGCCTGCTGTGAGGTACATACTGTCCAAGTTTGCTTTTCAAATTGCTGAGGGAAATTCTAGTATTTTATCATCCATCCATCCATCTCCAGTTCATCTTGGTGTTTGTAAGCCAAAGTCTTTTCCATATTACCAGGCTTCTTCATCTCTAGGAAAGCGCCCAGACATCCTACAGAGGAAATTAATTTCTGCCCCTTAATACTGTACACTTGAGTGCTTGAAAAGAAGACAGCTGGACTTGTTCCTGGATTGCAAAGACTTTTCTCTAACAGTTTTCTCCAGTTAGCTACTGAGAACCCACATCAACATTTAACTGTAGTCTCATTTCTTTGTCACTACTCAATTCAATTCAATTTTATTTATATAGCGCCAAATCACAACAAAAGTCGCCTCAAGGCGCTTCACTCAAAGCTCATTGCCATAGATGATGTTAGGACCACCAAATATGCTTTTAGTGTTAGCTTGCTAGCATTAGCTGATCATGTAACATCTCATCTAATCCAATCAAGAGTCCCAACACCAGCATGGTGACATCATCATGAATACAGCCTTCTTTCATACAGTCTGTAGTTCACAGTTAAAGACATCATTCATTCATAACTATTATTTATTTTATTCTATTTTTTTTTTACCTACAATGCCTTAAAACATGATATTGTAGACTGGATTTTTTTATTTTCTGCAAAACGAAAGCATCAAAAATAACTGCAGTGTGTGGCCTGTTGTTATTGGTGTGAATAAAAATGAATAAAAAACATGCAGACAACCAGTACAGTCGTTACCAATCCTATTTTCTGATACATCACAGGCCGGCAGTATCATTATAAATATTCTATCAATGACTGCTGCATTCTCACACATTTGTGTGGGAGATGAGCACATGCAGCTCACGCACTGCACACTGAAAAAGCTCGATAAGGAAGCAGGGAGGAGTGAAAACTGCTTTATGTGCTTTTGTGTATACTGTTTGAATGTGCATGCCCTGATCCTTGCATGTGCATGACGATGGCAGTGAGTGTGTGTGTGTATGTTTTTGTTACTCCCAGCATCACCTCATATCATTGCTCCATAATGGAAAAGTGTCTGGGGAATTTTATCATTGAGCCTGGCTGTTCGGGGGACTTAGAGGCCGGGGGCCCCGCTCAAAGGGCCCCGGTGATGCTGAAAAGGTGATGGAATTGAAAAGAGGATAGGGAAAAGCTGCTCATCTCTATAGGTGGGTGAGAGAGGGTGTGCAAAAGTCAAGGGGGCAGGACACAGGAGAGCACCAGACAAGAATCGTCTTCCCAGCGTGCCACAGGGCTGCTTTTACTCCCTCCATAGGTGAAGAGCAACATAATTAGACAGATAAAAACCAGCACTGAATGTGGAAGCCCAGATAAGCTCTAATGAGAAGGAGATGGGAGAGAGAAAGAGAAGGATACATCTAAAGAGGGGGATAGAGAGGGGAAGGGAAAAGAAGGTGGCGAAGCGATAGACATGAGGAAAAAAGCAGACGAGAGGAGAAAAAAAAGGAGGAAGATTCAGATCAGAGGAGGGTTATTAGTGCGAGATGACACACACGAGGAGTCCTGGACAGGGAGTCGGATCTCCCTGCTTTCTCTTCTTCCATGTGCATGGCTGCTTGCTGCAAAAAGTGTCCCTTAGTCATTTAATACTGAACACAATAAACAAGAAACAAGAAAGTGTGAAATAACTGTTTTAGATTCTTTAAAATAGCCGCCCTTTGCTTTCATTGCTGCTTTGCACACTCTTGGCATTCTCTCGATGAGCTTCTTGAGATCGTCACCTGAAATGATTTTCCAACAGTCTTGAAGGAATTCCCAGAGATGCAGCACTTGTTGGCCCTTTTGCCTTCACTCTGTGGTCCATCTCATCCCAAACCATCTCACTTAGGTTTAGGTCAGGTGACTGTGGAGGCCAGGCGATCAGGTGTAGCACTCCTTCACTCTCCTTCTTGCTCAAATAGCCTTTACTCAGCCTGGAGGTGTGTTTGGGGTCAGTGCCCTGTTGAAAAATAAAAGGTCCAAATAAAGCCAAACCAGATGGGATGGCACATCGCTGCAGGATGCTGTGGTAGTGTCCCCAACAGTGTCACCAGCAAAGCACCCCCACACCATCACACCTTCTCTGCCATGCTTCACGGTTGGAGCCATGCATGTAGAGACCATCCGTTCACCTTTTCTGCATCGCACAAAGACACAGCCGATTGAGCCAAAGATCTCAAATTTGGACTCATCAGACCAAAGCAGATTTCCACTGGTCTAATGTCCATTCCTTGTGTTTCTTGGCCCAAACACTCTTCTGCTTGTTGCTTTTCCTTAGTCGTGGTTTCTTAGCAGCTATTTGACCATAACGGCCTGATTCACCCTCCTCTGAACAGTTGATGTAGAGATGTGTCTGCTACTGGAACTCTGTCTGGGCTCTAATCTGAGGTGCTGTTAACTTGTGATTTGTGAGGCTGGTGACTCGGATGAATTTATCATCAACAGCAGAGGTGACTCTTGGTCTTCTTTTCCTGGGTTGGTCCTCATGTGATCCAGTTTTGTCGTAACGCTTGATTGTTTTTGCGACTACATTTGGGGAGAAATTCAAAGTTTTTGCAATTTTCAGAACTGACTGACCTTCAGCTCTTAAAGTATCGATGGACTGTTGTTTCTCTTTACTTAGCTGATTGGTTCTTGCCATAATATGAATTCCAACAGTTTTCAAATAGGGCTGTCAGCTGTGTACCAACCTGACTTCTGCACAACACAACTGATGGTCCCAACCCCATTAAGACGGCAAGAAACTCCACAAATAAACCCTGACAAGACACACCTGTGAAGTGAAAACCATTTCAGGTGACTGCAGCATGAAACTCAATGAGAGGGTTTGCAGTGCTGTCAACCCTGAAAGTAGTAAAGGGTGGCTACTTTCAGGAATCTAGAATATAAGACATATTCAGAGTTATTTATTTTTTCTTTGCTACATAATTCCATATATCTTGCTTTATATATTTGATGTCTTCAGTATGTCTCTACAATGTAGAAAGTAGTCAAAAAAAACAACAACATGAAATAAATGATGAAATACTTTTTTTTTCAAAAATGTTCCACTAAACATAGATTTATTTATGTTTTTACAAACCTGAAATATTCACCTCGTAAAAATAAAACCATGAAATATTTTTTGCAGTGTTCCCCCTCTTTGTGTCTCTCTCTGACTATCTGATCTCTCCTGCTGCCACCAACCGCTCTGTGGCCATCTGGGTACAACATCCGCTCTCTGGGAGGCATCTCTGTTTATCTATATCATCCTGCAGCAGATTAGCTAACACCTCTCACCCCTCCTGCTATGACCTGCCCTGCTGTCTCACCCCCAACACACATTCTTCTACATTTCAATAGCTCCATTCGTGAATGCTCTGAAAGCTCAGTTTTGTTATTTTGCTTTATCATCTGAAAATAAACAGCGAGAGAAAAGAGGTTATTCATTTAGTCTACAGTGCAGTGACTTGTCTGTTGTTTTTCTGGGTTTTATTTATTCATTACAGATCATTTGGCTGTGACCAAGTTGGCAGCAAAGACACAAACAGAAAGAAGGGCGTATCTTTGCAACACACAATCCAATCATGATCGGAATTGTTCAGTGGGCGATATGTCATCACTACCTGCTGTGTAATCTGATTGCTGCACCTTTGCTTGGCTTCTTTGTAAATTGCCAGATCTAGATAGGTTGCCCTTTCTGTTAGGATGGTAAAACCTGGTGATTGGAAAATAATACAGGGTCCCTCAGCCTATAATGACAACAAGGTAGGGGCAGGCTTAGAGTAGCATTTTAGAAACATGCCAAATAATCATGTTTTCAGAAACTAGAAGATGCTGTCTTTCAGACTAGCATGCATTTCTCCTCATGAGATTACTATTTTTGTATACTGTACATATTAAAATCTCATATAAAGGGGTAAATAGGAATCTTACCAAACCTTCCAATAAACGTCCACAAGCCACAGATGGATTACATTACAGGTATTTAAAAATCGAAATCCTTTAGGGTTTTCTCTTTGCTTGGCAACTCAAAGATTCAGCTCCCTCAACAGATTTTCTATATGACTGATGTCTGGAGACGGTCCAGGCCACTCCATGACCTTTATTGTGCTTCTTTTATAGCCACTTCTTTGTTGCAGTTTTGGGCCACTGTCATGCTGGAAGACCCGTCCACGACCCATCTTCTGTTTTCTGACTGGGGTAAGAAGGTTCTCGTTCGAGGATTTTTGGTTCGTGTCTCCATCCATTGACCCTTCAAGTCACGATGCTTCCACCTCCATGCTTGACTGATGCTCTGCCTTCACATCATTAACTAGCGCCTCCTGTGTAGTTTGGGGCTGATCCTCACCTCACCCTCATGGGGTAAGGATGAGCTTGCATGGAGCTCCAGACTGAGGCTGACTTATTTTGTATTTCCTTTATTTCCAAATAATGTTAACAGCAGTTGTTAGTTTCTCACCAAACTTCTCACTGATGGTCTTGTAGCCAATTCCAGCCTTGTGCACGTCTGTCCCTGCATGTCCTTGGACAACTCTTTGGTCTTTCCCATCGTGGTGGAGAGGTTGGAATAGAAGAGACTGATTCTGTGGACAGGTGTGCTTTATATAAACAATGAATTAGCATCAGGAATATCTGTATCAAATAATATTGTATCGCAGTATCAAATATAAAATACCAAATACCTGTTTCCTCAGTGATTTGACGCAGAAGTATTTTTCCTTGCTGATCTACTCTATCAGGGTTCAAGAATAAAAATGTAGATAATATTGGCTCTCTATAACTGTCTGATATGGGAATTCTTCAACTTATGGCATAAGCTGTTGAATATACTTATTCTAACTGGAACCAATTCAGCTGCCAGTGCTTGATGTAAAATAGTCTCTGATGGTCTGAGATGTGTATTACCTAGTTTAACCATCAGACAACATTCCCACATCTAGATTTCTTTGACTCTATTTTGTTTACAGGCCACTGTTTAATCCAAAAGAGGTAATGGTATTGATTAACACAAACCAAACTGGTTGAATACTCAGGAATAAGGTGATCAATCATATCTTTAGGAGTCCTGGGCCACATATTTTACCCCCTGCATTAATCCAATCCCCATTATCAGGCCTAAGGAGGAGGTCGTAATGGATTTGTGCACTCTAACAGAAAATGGCTTTTTGAACCAACACACAATTATCACAAAGAGTTTTGGCTAACCATACCCATATTATCAACATAATGGGAAATAAGCCTGCAGCTTTTTAAATGAGTTAGAAAACGGGGGGTTAATAATGTGTACAGAAAGTTTTCAACTTTAATTTATCATTTTAGGAGAGACCATTAATCAAAGCAACCACAAAGTGATGTTTTTTCCTATTGATTTCAATCTATTATTTAATCCCTTTAGTTAATTTCCACACAGACTACTGTGCTTTTAGTTTGCTGCTGGTAATAAATAGACCTTCTGCATTTCAAATGTGAAAAACAAATGGAATATGCTTGTATGCCAGTGGCTGGAGTCGGCTGATTACATTTTTAAACTTTTGAAGCAACAAGCAGGGGTGAAAAATATAGAAATATCGAGTGAAACACTGATGTGATGCACATGTACATCCTTCATCACAAGTCGTCTTAACATGGCAGAAGGAAATGTTATAGCAAATATAAGTCATTTAACAGTAAAAATGGCCTTGACTAAAGGTCTGCTTACTGGTCTGGAGAAAGCTGGTGAAGGTCAAAAATGACTTTGGTTAAAGGATATGGTATTTCTCATTTTAAGGTGGAAAACATGATCTGAAATCTTTAGCAGCTGCATCTGTGAAAGGGTCTTTAAAAAGTATTACATTTATCCAACCACAGGTTTCCAACCCGTCCCAATTCAACCCAAGTAAATCCAGTTTTTTGCATACATGACAACGTTATGGTCTAAGCCAGCGGTCCCCAACCCCTGGGCCGTGGACCGGTACCGGTCCGTGAGTCGTTTGGCACCGGGCCGTGAGAGTTGAGGCTCTAGTGTGAAATTTGTGGTTTTCAGGGATTTTATCGTTAACTCGGCTTCCCTGGCTCTTTTCCCGTGTTGTAGTTGTGCGTCTTATTTTGAAATAAATAAGACGTATCATTTTATTCTGTTATATTTATCCGCCACACGTTAAAGGCCGGTCCGTGAAAATATTGTCTGCCATTAAACCGGTCTGTGGTGCAAAAAAGGTTGGGGACCGCTGCTCTAAGTGACATAAATTTCATCATCAGGCGGTCAGTGCCCGCGGCAACCTCCAGGTTAAAAATTAAACACATGTATTAACACAAATAGTTCTTCGAATGGTCTCTCAGGTTTATAGCCTGGTACAAAAACCAGTTTAGCTGACTTCCCCTTTCATAACCATTGTGCTGTTGAAAGGTCAGTGCAGGTCTCACCTCTGATAATTGGAGTCACTTGACACTTTTGCTAAATCTTCTATCAGGGGTATATTTTTGACTCGGCTTTTACTCTTTACTCAGTTTTCCAACTTGAGCTCCATTGTGTCGTGCTCTGAATTAGAATTTGTCATCACGCTTTTATTTCATTGGATTATTGAAATTTCTTGATCTATTTTTATAACAAAGCTTCCCTGGAACGACTCAAACGTCACATGATGCCTTCTGGTTTTGACGTTTGGAGCATAGATAGCACTAGTTTACATCGGTGAACTATTAAAACCATACATGTTTTCTTTTGTTCATTATTTTATATTCATATCTACGCTTTATGTGTGTATGCATGTGTATGCATTACAATAGATGATATATATAAGAAATGGACATAGCTTCCTGCTCTGAAATGTAAAATCAGTGTAGAATTTAGTGGTGTACTGAGTGACTTCCCTGTTTCATAAAGATGTGCGGTTGTGTTGTGGCTGTGTATGAATGTGTATGCGTCCCCTGTATCGGCAGCAGTGAGCATGTCCTTTAAGAGAGCGTAATCCCGGCCTAGTTTGACTGGAGAACAAACAAAAATACACACATTTTCAAACTTTGGATAGAAATAACTGTTGGTGTTGTATTTTATGAACCCATCATGGCAGTCTGTTATTCTAATAGAAGATTTAACTCGTGAAAAGGTTTGCAGTACTGAAGTACTACAGTAGTACTTCTTTATATTTGTTTTTATCTTACCGCGTGGATGACTACATGTCTTTTGAAATGAGGATCAGAAACATGAAAAAATTAGGGTTCAAGGTTACTGAAGTAGACCAAGAAAGCAAAAGTCCCATAAAAGTGTAAGAGTAGAGGAAAACGCAGGCTAGTAGGGATTTTATGAATCATGATGACTTGTCTGTCGGGTAAACAAAGCTTCCTCGCCTGGTCGCCTAATACTCTGAAAAAGTGCCAAATCAGCCGGTGAGCATTCCGTTGTGTGTGGGGATTAAAGCTAAAACCCGCGAGTCCGTGGCACCCCTGTATGCAAACACAGTCCGCTACATTAACCCAGTTTGATATCACAATGCATAATCTCTGCTTTTTAGAAAACACACACACACAAACACACACAGGCGTAATCTCTTCTTCCCGCAACTGTTGGGGTGTGACCTCCATGGCCTGATGCCTGCTGAGTGACGGGCCGCTCATCTCTGCACAGCACGCTGTGTTAGGCACATGAACAACGCGTACACACACTATTGTACAGCCACAAATAACATCTAGTTATTTTGTGCGGTGGTGAATTCCAACCTACAACAAAACCAGACAACACTTTACTTTTTTCCCCTTTTTTCCCTCAAATATTAGATTACTCTTTTTCTGATGTTTTTTTTTTTTAAGTTAGTGACCTAAAGTGACCCCTCCCACTCTACCACTACCAATCTGCAGCCTCTGCAGGCAGAAAATGTGTTTCGAATACATTTAGAAACATCACACAGAGGCTTTCTGTCCATATTCCAAGGGAAGTGGGTATCTTTTATGACACGCATGACTTAAAATCACTCGAATTTGTCACGTTATGGTATTTAAATCAGTAAAGACACCAAATCAAAGATTTTGAGTGCTGACTCCACCAATTTCTGAACCCAATCCTGATGTTGGGACAGTCTGTAAATGTCAATACAACAGAATGCAAAGATGTGCAAATTTAAAAAACCCTATATTTTATTCACGATAGAACATAAAAAAACATATCAAAAGGTTTAAACTGAGAAAATACATCATTTTAATAAAGATCATTTTGAATTTGATGGTGTCAACATGTCTCAGAAAGTTGGTTTTTGTCACTGTGTGGCATGCATCTCTTCTTTTAACAGCAGTCTGAAAACATCTGGGGACAATATGTTCTATTGTGTATAAAATATGAGTTTATGAGATCTCCAGTGTTGCATTCTGGTTTTATTGACACTTTACTAAGAGTCCCAACATTTGCAGCATTGGGTTAATAGATTATTTAGAGGTAAACAGGCACAGTTGGGACAAAGAACAAAGTTGGAGTTAACTAATCATTTAAATAAAAATGATGTAGTACAGAACAGTGGTATACAGTGTTTTTGTACCTTGTTTACATTTTTCAGTAAGATGTAACTATCCAGATTCTCCGATCATTTGTGGACATGACCCTGCCCCCCGTCCATGGCCTTTTCTGCCTATGAATGGGACTTTTGGAGGTTATTTTCTGTGTAAGCATAATTAGTCCACATATATAAAAATGATACATTTGTTTTACATTATTTAAGAGAATCTTTTCTGCCATTTCATGAATGCAACGGTTTTGGCTAAAACCTTTTTCTGGGGTACAAACAAATTTTTAAGCGGGAAAAACCCGACACGTGCAAATGAGTGCTAGTCAAGCTGAGAAGGTTGTGCTAATGTACTTCAAGCTGTTTTGTTCGGTCTGAAAATGTCAAAACAAGCACAAGTGTTCATCTATTAAAGTGTTTTAATATTCAAATGATTAGAACTAAAAAATAAATATTAAAAATTAAAATTTAGTGTGGACTTTTTTGGTGGTGAAGAACTGTCTCTTTTAAAACTGAATGTTTCCTTGTAGCGATCAAATGAGCCAGAATGAATGGGGATTAGCTTTATTAGCTGAATGCTAGCATTTTATGAGCAAATTTACTTTGGTGTGTTCATATTTTCTTAATCCAATACCGATGACTGAAAAAAAATATATATATATTTTTGTCTAGAAGCAGATGCAAATAATTATTTTAGCACTTTGAGCTTTATTCACTCGTATAGATTGAGTTCACATGTGAACTTCAGATGCGAGTTTACTTACAAAAATGAATCCTCACATTGATGGTGGATGACATGGCTTAAAAACTTCAGCAGCGTCATGAATTGTATGCTAACTGCAGAAAATGTCTCCTTTATCCTTCTCCATTACTGTGAGAAGACGACATTGACAGCTCTCTAACTAAATAAACAAATCCTTATATTCCCTCTGCTGAATGTGACACTTGTCTCTGCAGTGCTTTGTGGTTTCTTAGATTATGGCTGCATTTTCAGTCTTTTAACAGCGTTAAAGAACAATACGAGGCCGGAGCGGACGGATGTAAGCTTGGACGCTTGTCAAATCCTTCCCATTTCCAGCAGTTCACCTTCACTCTAACCTGCAACCTTGACGTTCGCAACGCAACGGTTCAGCAACTTCCCCTTCATATCTGCACCTGGCACGCATCAGACCTGTGAAGTGACGGCAAACACCCGTTAGTTAATATTTACACAGCATTTACAAAGCCACTTTTCCAGTCAGTTATAGGTGCTCTGCAGATGTTTATCACTGTGGGCATTGATCCATGTCATTCCATGCAAAGGTTGGCCTCTGGAAAGGTTAATTGGAAAACAAGGCAGCAGAACAGTTGAAAGTTTGCAGATTTAGTGTGTTTTCTGGCGCTCTAGTGGACAATGAAGGTGAATAAGTTAGTACGTTCTATAAAATAAAAAGGTGGGTGTTTCACCGCATACTTAATCTCGACATGCACACGTTAAAACATTAACAGTAAAATATCTAATTTTAGAGAAAGTGGTAAAAAAATTAGAATTTCTCACATCAGAACTGTCTATGAACCTGCCAGTCAAAGCTGCCACTCCCCCTGATTTTAAGCCCTAACAAAGAGAGTCTGACTGATAAACGGTTTTTAAAACCTATAATCGGATATATCGATTTTTTTTCTTACAGACACTTTTCACTTATCTGTCACTATAAATATAGATACTGGTATATATTATTAAAAAGTCTTATTTATACCTTAAAATTGGGCATTTTAACATAAGCATCTATGCAGACTGACTTCCTTATGGAGTAAGCCTCAAGTGGCCATTAGAGGAACTGCACGTTCTTGACAACATGTAGGAGAAGTTCTTGGTTTGGATTAAAATATACCTCATGTGGCCGACCTTAACCACATCCTAAAAAAATCAAAATTTCTAAGTATGACATTTCCCACCCCAAGAACACGCCTCATAGAGTTTTACAGCTTTTATCATTAAATACAAGGTTTGCTGAAAGACTCTGACATGAAAAATGAATCCACTTTTTATTTATTTATTATCACTCCACTGTGATGATGATTGTATTTTTCTTGATTATGATAAGCAGAGGACTTCGTGTGATATAGAAATGGCATCTGATGTTTGTGTGACACATTCACACCTGATAATTGAAGTCTATGTTTTACTCAGATTTATTTACATCTATGGTCAACAGCTGTAAAGTCAGGGTTGATATTAATAGGCTGCCACGTTGTAACTGCTAAGCCTGTTTAAAAACAGCAAATACCAACACGTCCATGCATGTTCAGCACACTTTGAGATTTTTTTTTTACTGCAGATGAACCTGAAGTTGTCCTTTCTATGAATAGATCTCCATGCTGTGTAGCAGTGCAAGCTCTCCTGAATGCTTTCCTAAAAGTCTGCTGTAATTATCAAAGCAGAATCCATAAGTCTTGCACAGTGAAATGACAGACAGGGCGAATAGGCCTCTTTGTTTGGCCATGACAGACTTGCACAGGATTGGCTTCACACACTATCAGTTATTCAAACTTGCTAGTAATAATTCCACATGAAGTGAGTGAAACATTTATTAGTAACAGATAAGAACGTCACAATCAGTTAGTCTGGGGATCTCTTGGATCACCGTTTCAAACTGATATCCATTGACGTCAACATAACTTTCATGTGGTTGTCAGCTTTGGCACGGGACAGCTCGCTAGTGACCTCTGCATTTCCAAAATAGGCAAAACTTCAGAAACTAGAAAGTGTTTGAAATAAAATCTTTTTTTTTCTTTTTTCTTTTCTTTTTTTTTTTTTTTTACAGCTTTTCCATTTCTAATTGGTGAAAAATGTAGAGGTGGATGTTAACCTAACCCTAGATGGGTCACCATCTAGGGTTAGACTTGTTGGTGAGAGGTTGACAACAACATGAGTGAAAAGTATTTAAAGTGACCTAAGAACAACTAATTAACTTTCATTTTGGTGCCATACTTGGCCTTGTCCTGCCATGGACAGCCAGCACTGGGCAATGCTGGCTGATTTCTATGGCTGACCGCTTGGCTGTCACAGCATGAAAAGTACTGCCACCCCTTTCTAAGTCAAGAACTGTCCCCAAACACTGCCGTTTCCATGTTTGTGTTTAATATTATACTGTGAGAAGCTGGTACTAAAGCCAAGCCGAGGATGTGCAAGGCCCTCGAGCTGAAGGGGAGACACTTTAAAAGCAATTCATCACCTCGCTGTGGCCTGTCTCTCCTCTTTCCTCTTATGTCCCTCTCCCATTTCCCTCTCTTTCCACTGCTCCTGCTCATTTAAAAAAAAAGAAACTCTCTCTCTCTCTTTCTCTCTTGTTGTTCCGCTCGCCTATGTCCTTAAAAAAATCTCCTGCTCTCCCCTCGCCTCTAAACCCCTGCGCCCCCACCCACCCCTCCCCTGTCGTCTCTCGGTCTCTGTCTAATCCCGGAGGTGAAAGCTTGGGTTCTGTTTTTGGCGTATGGGTATCTGACCTCAGCATCGCCTCTAATCCGGCTTAGTTCACTTAATGATGCCACTTGTGGTGCTGCGAACGCCACCGAGAAGTCTATAAAAGCCTTCCATTAAAATGCAAATCCGACCTGGCGGAGAGAAGCTAAGCGACACAAAAGTGGGAGAATTTGACCGCAGACCCCTTCTTTTTCGTCTCTCAGCTATGCAGCCGATGCAGCGTGCGCTCCCTCCAATAATAACTGATCCTGTGATTAGGACCTCTGCTGCATGTTGCTGATGAAATAGACTCCTGTGCTCCTGCAGAACAAAACAAGAATGAGAGGGAAAACTCAACCTATTCCATTTCAGAGAAGAGTCGTGTAATTTTTTTTTTTTGCGCTGTTGTTGTCAGGAAATGAACAAATGGTTATCAATGTTCGGAGGGGAAATCTCCCATCTCTTGGCCAGGTTTTCCCAGCTGATACTATTTTCTCCGTACAAGGCAGGAAATGAAATTTCTCTGTGCGCTGTATCACCTCTCGTCCCCCCCCTCCTCCTCCTCCTCATCTGCTCTACCTTTTTATCAGGAGCGAGAGGAAGGAGCCTCCTCTCCGTCTCCAAACAGAGAAGTTGTCTTCAGCAATAACATGCCGTACACATCAGAGCCGATACACGCAGCAATAGAGTAGTTTCAATTTACAGAATTATTTGGTGACGGATTTCCGAGCTTTTTTTTTTTCTTTTTTTTTTCTAAGGAGGGATTATAGCATATATCATGTCCGCCATACTCCTGTGTGGTTGCAGGTTTCTCATAGTAATTAGTAAAACTACATTTATTCTTTATTGCTATATTTTTTATGAAAGATAATTGCCCTGATTTTGAAATATAAAGTCTCAAAAAAACATTTTTTTCAGGTGACTACTAAGCACATTTACTACTCTATGAAAGCTAGATCTGTAATTAGCCATGATGCTTAAATGCAAAACGTAGATCTCGATTTTATAGAATTTCTTTCCTTCAAATGCCTGAAAGTCCAAATGACATGCTGAGAAATATGTCAAAGTATTATTGTAGTAATTTTTTTCATTTTTAAGAAACTACGTGGATATAAAGGTCTTCTTTTATACTGAATTGGTACAAATTGTAGTTCTAAATAACACACACATAAAAACAACCTCAAATATTGCAGCATGACCTTGTTTTAAGATCATTTATGTGACCATTGGGATTATTGCGCTCATATATTGCACATTTCAACAGCAAAGGCTATACATAAGACATAAGTAAGGATTACGAGCGCATCTAAAAATGCGCAGGCTAATATAAAAACACTTTAATAAGAGGATAAAAGGATTAAAAGATTAAAATTAAATAGAAGATGAAAATGTACAGCAAGAGCACGATACAAGATATACAAAGTTGTTTTTTTAGAATACATTCAACGTGCTCTTCACTATATAAATCTTTCATTTTTTTTCATACTATAGCACACACCTATCACTCAAAATAATAAATAAAAAAACACAGCAAAGGCAGACTGAGAGATTAAACCAGTACAATCAGGTATTAATAGTATTATTGGCACAAATACAACAATGTTGCGCTCTCAGTTTATGAATAATGGGTAATCTTAGTCCTCAGCTGCCAAACTGCTAACATTTTTATCAGGTCGGGTTATGTTTCTCATTCCAGGCAACACCTCGGAATGGAAATTCTTAAGACAAACATTGTTTTTGGCAGAGCGGGCTGATGAGCCAGAGCTGTTGGCTCCATGGTGAAAACAAGCCTACTGAGAGTGAGGAGAGTGAATTTTGGGTCGCTTCACTGCCCCGTCACTTGCCAGTGACTGGCCTCATTCCTGCCTCAGAAATGTGGTTTTTACACACACACACACACACACACACACACACACACACACACACACACACACACACACACACACACACACACACACACACACACACACACAGTGAATGGATCTTCTTATCTTTGATATAAAATTATGCCTAACACAGTAGTACAGTTGATGGATATGAAAAACACTTCCTTTTTGTAGCTGTTCTTATAATATACTGTTGCATAAACAATGTTTATAAATTTTGTGCAAACACAATGTGTGTGTGTTTATTTGATAAATAAGCCCAAGAAATGAATCACTGATGGTTGTGGTTGTCTTTAAATTACCAAAAGGTAATATATATATATATCTATATCTATATCTATATCTATATATATCTATATCTATATCTATATCTATATATATATATATCTATATCTATATCTATATATATATCTATATATCTATATCTATATATATATATATATATAGATATAGATATATATATATATATATATATATATATATATATATATATATATATATATATATATATATATATATATATAATATCAAAACTAGTTAATGGAAAATAGCTCACAGATCAAGTTCACTATACACTATTTTTTAAAAAAAGATTATTTATACAACATAATAAATTACCGATTGGCAACAATATATAATAGTGAATAATAATAATAATTAGTAATGAATGATGAAGGCTATACTACTCTTTAAACTGTAAATAGTTTGGAAAACAGTTGCTACTATACAATAACCAATCTGGATGCTCATGAATGATGGTTAATGTACTTCATTTAAAGCCCTCATGAGTAGGCAGATTGCGCGGCAGTGTCCCGTACGTCTTTTCTCTCTCATTGTTTTTATTTGTTTGATTTTACTTCGTTTATGGAAAATGTGATCTGGGTTAAAATACAATAGCTTCTCTTCAGACCCGATATATGCGCAGGACTGATGCCAAAAAACCAAACAAAGTCCAGTTTAAAATAATATTTTATTACATGATCTATGTGATGATATTTAGATATATTAAAATATCACTATTTATTTGATTTATTCAGTTGTAATAGTAACTATATATTACAACAGCTGTTATGAAGTACACATGTTATCCATGTTATATATGAGTTTTGGTTCATAATATCCTGTTACTGCTGTCAAATAAAAACCTAAATTAAATTCTGTGTTCAAAAACATGAACAAACAGTCTGTCGTCTAATTAAAACATTTTGAAATTCTTCAAAAGTTCCGACTTTCCACTTTAAGACCCAGAGAATAAAAAAGCAGTTGTTTACTACAGATAAGTGTTTAGAGGATGCATTCCAGACAGAAGCTCCTGCAGTGACCATGAAGAGACTTGTTTTTGTTATTTTTATGGCATGCAAATCAAATAATTCACTGCTACTTGGGTTTAAAGTTGCACTTGTATACCATCACAATTAGTATGGTTTCAGCAACTTTCTCCACTCAAGCTCACAAGAAGAGTCAATGTGATATGTAGACTGTGAAACAACAAATCTGAATCCAAATCACTCAAATGAACTGTTCCAAAGGACTGAAAATGTCCCATCTGTGCTCATTTAGCCTTCAAGTGCCCAGGGGGAATTAGGGGAAATTAACAAATGGCATTTACTCAAAATGGCACTGCAACAACAACAACAGCAACAACAAAAAACACTTATCATAAGCAAACCCACACACACACACACACACACACACACACACACACACACACACACACACACACACACACACACACACACACACACACACACATATGACAATACATTAAAAAACAGTTTAAATGTAAAATAAATATTTGGTAAAAAAGTAGCTCCCAGCTTTATACTATTGTACTGTAAAATCATTGTAACTGAACTTTTACCTCATAAGTCTGTAAGTCCACTTTAAATTGTAATCATCTACACAGCAGTGTTTAGGTAAATGAGCTGTGTGTCCCTTTGAAACAGCAGTGTTTAGGTAGTTGTGGGAAATAGAGGGTGTAAACTGGGAAGGGTACGACTAGAGAGAGAGAGAAAGATGTGGGGAGCATCTGCCTGCGGTCATGCTTCATTCACTTTCGCTATGGCCTCTCAGCTCTTTGAAAATGCAAGACGGTGAAAGAAAAAGGGAAGGGCTGTGGGGTTAAGGGAAAGGGGGGGCTGTTTAGTAGAGAGCTGGCAAGGCACATAATTTCCCCCTGATTTTTATCTGCTACATTCACCCTGTAATCCTGTTTCTAAACCACTTTTTTTGTTGTGGCCAGAACCCAGGGCCTCAGCGGAAAGAAGTAAAAGCTGCATAAAAAACTCAGGAACGATGACCGCTCAATCAGTTCGCCTTCACGACCCAACGAAGTGTTTTCTCTTTAGTCTACTTCTGAACAGGCTTATTGGTGCAAAAAGGTTGATGGTCGTCAGAGGAGTTCTCGGCGTAAACATGTAATCTTGTTTTTATAATTTGGACACCTTAGAATAAACCAGGCTGTTCTTTATGTTCTTAAGAACATTTTTTCCAAGCTTGCTTGCACTATAAATCGTACTCTAGAGGAACGGATGCTACAAAATGTAGTTCCCATCAAAAGAGGCTCTATCACGAGTTGTCTGAGGCTCCCCTCTGCTTCTTGGATGAACCCGAGGTTTTGGGTGCTAGAAGGGGCGGGGAATTGATTTGTGTCTACGAGGGCTGACAAAGGCAGCGCTTTTGCATGTTAAGAAAAGGCTGTTTTTTTGGGTGGGAGAAAGACGTGAGGTCATTGCTGTGCTGTTTCTGGGGCCATTGGCGCGATGCTGATAAGGCAACACAAGCGAGCATGTTAGACAGAGGAAGATGTATCTACTTGTGATATAGCGTCGCACCCAGACCTGCCCCACCCTGCCCCACTCTTATCCAACCCCCTGCCAACCTCAAATCTATAGCATCAGGAAGCAAACCGTCATTCTTCCAGCGCCGTTCCAATGACACGTTGACCTCAAGGGCGTCAACGTTCCGAACTTTTCCGTGTAGATATCACAATGCGAGCGACGCTGTTAATACAAAAGTAAGTCGAACAACCAAATCAGGACGGTCAGAAGTCCTATTGTTCAAATTGCTCACCTCCTTTCCAGCCGACTTTCTTCTGTGTTCTACAAATGCACATTCAGCTATAATCCCTTTATGCTTCTCAGGAAAGCCTTACACATTCAAACGTGAGGTCTTTGTCAACGCTTGACGTATTCTCATGTCGCCAGTTTGCTGTTGGTTGTAATGCTAATAGCCGTCAATACAATGACAACATAACTGAATAGTTGAAATGAGTGATGATGTCGAAATGGGCAAGATGCTGAATACAGAAGAAAACTTGATGAGGGAAAGACATTTTCGCACCCTGGACAATTTCTATTATGTCAAAGATTTTTGGCAAATTTGATTCTCATTTATCTACAAATCAAATGTACAATGTGCCGTTTATGTATTCTTTAATTGGTTCATAGAAAGCAATCCTGGATAATTTTAGCTTCCGCGGAACTTAAATCAACACAAAGGACAAAACAACATCGGTCTTACTTTTGGACTTTTCGAGCCAAACTCTCATGAAGGCCATCTTTCTTTCTCTGACTTCTCTCTGTTGGCTACGCTCTTTCATTTGTGAGTCCTTTTGTCCTTTTGCGTGCCTCCGTTTTGTCCCATTAACTCAGACATGTCAAGGCATGCCCATTGCTAGCTGTGCCCAAGCCTGAGCATGGCAAAGCAGGACAGATGGTTGCTAGGGAGGTTGCCAGGGCGGATCAGTGGGCCTGTGTGTGTGCCTGTGTGTGTGTTCAGTATCTCAAAGCCACGCTTCACCGTTGGACAATAGCATGGTCGGCCCACACCGGGGTTGGCTGGTGGCACCAAGCCGCGACCCAATAATGCCGGTGCCGCTGAGGGTTGCGACCTGGAAACGGGGGCCGACTGTGATAACAGCTTGGCCGAACGGCAGGGTGGACACCTTGTCAGTGTCGCCACGTCGTAATGCGTGAATGTCACTGTCCTGCTTGCCCGCCTGCCCTCCACCTCTTATTTTCTCCAGTCACCCCCCCAACACACACACACTCCTCCTCCTCCTACATCCACCACACCCTCTCTTCTTCCATCTTGAGAAAAACAACATGTCCTAGGAAGATATGAAGACCAGAACCAGGAAGAAAATAAAAGGACTCCCTGTTGATTTATTGTCCTGCTCTATTCTCAGCTCGGTTTTGAATCCATGCCTTGGCAAAGGGCTCATTCAGCTTTCATGACCCATTGTCGAGAGTTCAAGGCTTGACTTTTGGTTTAAGTCACATTGTCATTTTTGGGCATCTTTATTGAATATGTTCTCTCTTGACTGAATCCATAATACAGACACCAGTGAATTATAAGATTAGAAACCTGTGTTTATGAGCCTGCCTCTTGCTACTCCGAGCCGATTCTCAATGGAACAATGATCCGTGCCTGGTGGATGAATGTGAATAAGAATAAACTTGTTCTATTGTTTGAGACAGCGCAAAGACCTCAAAGTATGTGTAAATTTAAACTTGGCTTAACCTTAACAGGACAGATTACACTCAGCAGGTAAGTCTGTGGGTAACAGGGGCAGGCTGCTGGCGTTGGCATGCCGCCCCACCAGCAATAACTCTAATGGAGCACTTTCAGAGCTCCTGGGAAGGCAAATCAAATGATGTCAACCATGTCATAATCCAAGCTGGACTCCACTGAAGAAACTACAATTTTAAGAGAGAGATGTGTGGATTGGTCAGGGCCCTTGACACAGAGCTCTTATCTTAAGTTCTCTGATTTGACATCTGTGATGTGTGATACACATGACCGGGGAAATCATGGTCAGCCTGACAGTCTGGAAAATCAAAATGTAAGGATTTGTTCATAGTGCTTCTTTAGAAACTTACTTTAAGAGAAAGAAATTTTAGACCTTTCCTGCCTTATATTTACAAAAAAATACCTAATAACAAGGTTGCTAGTGACCAGTTTAAGGTTAGGACTAAGGGAACTTTCAGCTCATTATATAAAGATGTGCCAAACAATGACAAAAGAAGACCTGGAAGGTAAAAATGCATGTAAGGGAGCTGCTTCAAAATGTAGCATTTTCTAGTTTATTAAACTGAGATTGCTTAGAATTTGCACCCCAGCCCTAGCCTTTAGCAGATTGTTGGTGACCTGGTAGATGTTAGGAGGTTAACTCTCTGAGGTCTTAAGCCATCACTGGTGAAAAGCCCAAACCTACCCCTAACCCTAGGCCTTCACAGTATGCTGTCTTTGTTTTCCTACCAAGTCTTTGCATTCAGGTAACAAATAAAATAATCGTTCTGACACACTTGAAAAACTGTTCATGCTTTCAAAAAAGTCTGTTTTGCTTTACTCCAAAATGTAGACGTTAGGCTAGGGTTACCTGTGACGACTTAAACCTCAGTGGGTTATTATTTATTTGCAGCTTCAACTGTCCTACATTTCCTATAGAAAAAGACATTTTCAATCAAATGAAACACTGTACAAACAAAACCAGCAGCTGGGTGACAGTGTTTCAACAAACGGCTTTGCTCTTCAATTACCGCGTTCGAGCCCTTAAAACGAAGATATTTTTGTCTCTGTCTCCTTGTTACAATCCATGTCTGATGTCTTGCTCTCACAAGTAGCTCCCTAAGGTTTTTCTCTGATGAATTGTAAAGCCACAATCTTTTAAAGTTGGTACTCTGTAACCACAACATCATGCTTGGTTTTGACACTGATTGGGGATCAATTGGTCTGTGATTATGAGCTTGCTGACAGCGTTGGCTCAGGTCATGTGTCATTTTTGCAGAGCGATGGAAGATGAGAAGAGGGATGATGATGACTTGGGGTTTTTCTGGTTTCTAAAGCTCTCCAACCTCTAACCCTACGGAGCACAATGTTGCTTATCCAGGACTGCAAGAAGAACCAGGACAAAAAATGCTTCGATGTTAGTGTTTTTGTGTTTTTGCAAACGTGTTACACTAATTTATTTTCTACAACTAAGTGTTTTCAAAGAAATGGACAGTGGTGAGGAGAAGAAGGGGATTATAGTTAGAGCTGGGTGCATAATTAGCACTTATGTGGTAAAGCCCGAGTAAAAGTCTGGCAAATCCTGCATGTACAAAGCTAGAAAGTGACAGCCAAGAATCTATTGATGAACCGTCATCCGCATGACATTAGCACCCACTTTTATTGAAGAAGCGAGCTAGGAGAGCTGCCTATTGAAGCGCCTCAGGGTGCCATCAGATCCCTCGTTCTGATAGGACCACAAACCTCCAACCTGCATGTGTGAGATCTCTCCTCTGACTCACACCATTCAGCCAGTGACTGATGACGTTCCCCTCCAGTGCCAGGCGACATTACGGCACAAAGGGCCACTCCGGGTGAAACAAAGACCCTCTAATTGTGCCTTTGAGTAAACCGCTTGGTCAGTCAGCTGGTGGCTAGAGGGTCCCTCGGGTCCGGCTGTCCTACAGATTGGCTCAGGCTTGGGCTGCTGCACCAGGAGGAAAGTGAGAAAAAAGAGTCTTTTGTCTCCTAGTTCAGATGCTTGACTAATATTATGGTTGAGCGTGGAATTATATTACAAGTGAAACAATTACTGGGTGTGTATCCAAAGCCTGATATATCTTTTTCCTCCCCATTGTCTGTTTTGAGAACATCATTATAGATCAGTTTTAGTCAGTAATAGTCGTTACCACAATAATGCCTACTCATCTACAGATGAAAAAAGCTTCCTATCTGAGTAGTGATCATGAAAACCTACAGAGCTCAGTGATTATTAATAGTTTAATTGTATGTTTATGTCCTGTCTTTAAGAATTACTCTGCAGAGCTCAGTGGGCTCATGGTCACAGGTAAGTAAGGTTTATAGGTGATGACATTTTCAGGGTAAGGATTAAGTTCACCTTTTTTGTAAAACTCAGAAAAAGATCTTATGACATCGTCCTAAAGAAATGCAAGGCCAAGATACATGTAAGAGAGTTCACTTTCTGAAACTGCAATCAATTGGCATGTGGCTGAAATGCAACCTCTGCAATGATCATTCTGGCGCCCTCTTGGAATTCCTCCAGTGTGAAAACACGAGGACTGCAATGAAAGCACTTTTTTAATCCGCCTTTTGAAGTGAGGACTTTATTAAATGGACAATAATAACAGGGAAATGCACAGACATCTGTTAGGCAACACAAATGCTGCGCCTTTGAAGAGCCCAATCAAGGCTCATCTGAAATATAACAGTTAAACAAGAAAGCAAGACATGAGTGGTTAATAGTGCTTGCTTTTAATGATTAACCTTTTTTGTTTTTTATTAATAAGCATGTATCCTAGTGCTGCAGCAGCTATCATAAATCCACCATGACCAACTACAAATGTATATTTGTAGCTGGTAATGGTGTAGGGAGTAGCAACTGCCTGTTTAGACTGTGCTCTAAATAGGGAGTTATATCATCCAGTTCATCCGGGACACTGGGACCGTCCTGACTGTGATGGATGGTGGATGCTGGTGGTCTGTTGTTGTGGATGCAAACATCCAGGCCATTTGGTCCTATTGTTAGCCATTGTAAATGGTGGCTATTGAAGGATAACCCTGCCTCTAGTCCTGAGGTCAATGAGGTTTGATGATGGTGTAATGGATACTAAATGACACTTTAAAGAGGGAGAATTAGGGTGCAGTGTTTTCACATCTAATAATCTTCATTTTTATGGAGACAAATTCTCTTCCCAGTAAAATGCTGTGGGAGTGGGTCCTGCTTCAGCTCACCTGACTGAGCAGGCAACCATATGCCACAAGGCTCAATGCAGTGGCTCGGGTTCAAGTCCAGGTGGGGCCCTTTGCTGCAAATCTTCCCCCACATGCTTTTTCTTCCAAGTGTCCATTCTTCACTGCTCTACTAAAGAAAGGCAAGATGCCTAAAAATATAATGGGAAAATAGACAACTTTGGGCAGTCAAAGGTTGAATATAAAAACCAAAAGTCATCTTGGGTTATTCTTATAGCAGAACCTCACAGAATCTAGACCAGTGCCGTGACAACTTCTCCACATCAAAACATGTTTTCTCCAAAACCAGTCGGTTATTTGTGGCGTCTCCCATGTAGCGGCATGTCGCAAGTACAGTGTTTGTTGTTGCTGTGAAAAGACAGCCTGCTCTCAGATACATATTTGTGTGTGTGTGTGTCTGTGAGAGAGAAAAGCCTGGCTGCTAGGATGAAGCAGCGACAGACAACAGACTGAGAGGCAGTCTGCTCCCGCTGAGCAGCTCACTGCTGTGCTCTGAACACGCCGCTAGAAAGTGCTCTTCTGCAGATTATACACGACTCCCTCGCTTAGAGTCCCCCGCGTTGGATCCGCACACACACACACACACACACACACACACACACACACACACACACACACACACACACACACACACACACACACACACTGTGCACTGCTCTGTTTCAGGCTATCGTGTGTGGAAATATAGCAAAGCGATTTTGCCTAATAGATATACACACTACCCTTTGTATATCTACAGGGCTTGAAAGTGTTTTAAATAAATAAAAAATGTAAATAAATTCAACATATTAGTGTTTTAAGATGATTACGCTACGTGCAAAACGTCATTTGCAGGGTCTAACACGGGTGCATTGATTTCATTTGTATCAGACGGATTTGTTTGACATGAGCAATAAGGGGCGGGGCCAACTGAAAATCAAAAGGGGCGAGTCGAGTGTCTGCAAAGCAAGATGGATGGACAGGGTGTTTTCATCAACTCTTTTCTCGTTAAATCTCTGTTTTATTCATACTTTAATAATTCAGTATCAGGTTATTATTCATCAGTCTATCAGCCTGTAAATAATAATAAGTAAATATTTTGGAAATTTTATTTGTGGATCTGCATACTTGTGTATATGTTTTATGTATCTTGTGCTTCCTTAGCAAGGTAATAAATGTAAATAACTGTCTGCAGAGAGATTAGGGTCTTCATGCTAGGCTGCACTGCCAATTGAAATCTGCTGATGAGGATGGTCAGAGGACCAACTGTTCCTCAGACAACACCACAGAGCCGCCAGTCCATCGCCATTTGTTATCAGCTCTCACACACACAGCACAGCCTGGTGGGGTTATTATAGTCCCGGTCCCCAAGGACTACAGTGTGTCTGTAAGGGTCTGCTGTGAGTGTGAAGAATAATTTTGCATTCCACATACTTCTGTGTGATGAAAAATTGTGTTCATATATGTGCATGCAGGGAAAAACAAATGTGAAATAAATGCATGCATGTGTGTAAGTCCCACTGGGTGCTGACTGATGGACAATGGAGGAATTCCCAGTGGGCACTCTGACTCCCAGTGAGACTTTCCAGTCTCGGTGGAGTCCCATATTTCCCAGAGTCCCCAGTGTCTCCTCTATCACTTTTAAGACAGTAATTATTTCTTCGTTTTCAATTAGCAGCTGTCACCCAGAGTGGACATGGAGGCCACAGAGGATGTAGCTATTTTCTGTCAAGCCAAGATTAATCTTAATTTTTTAATTCACAGGCTGATCATCCAGAATAAAAGCTTCTCCTCTTCTCTGCACAAAATGATGCTGATTGTAGCCGCACCTGTTGCAGTTACAGTAAAACCTTAAATATAGTTTTTAACATGTTAAAAAATGCCTTTGAATTTTAGTATACGGGACCTGATATAGCTTTTTATATAAGTGTGTTAAATAGGACTGAGTGTCTGTTGGTGCCTGACCATTAAACTATAATTAACTGAGCATTCACCAAATGGACAAGATAAACCCAAGCCCAAATTTCCTCTGATTTCAGATTTTTACGTGAAGCTAGGCTAACTTCTAACTGATTATAATTTTGTATTTATACCACAGAAATGAGGTCCAACAACATTTTTAACAAATCTCCAAGAAAATAAAATTATGCCACAATACACTGAACAATTTCTTTAAAGAAATAGTAGTTTTACACTGAGAGAGAGTAAGCTAAGCTAATGTGCCACATATGTGTATATATTAATACACTCACTGTCAAAACATTGCCAAGCTAGGCTGACTTTTCTCTGGTGTAACTGAAATTATGAATTTGTTTTGGGCTAATTTGCAACATATTGAAAAAAATATACATTTAAGGTACATTACAAGTAGTTGCACTTGTGCATTAACATCATGCACTAAGTAGCTAAAGTGGGTTTTAGCAGTTGAGGAAACCTAAGATCCATTGTAGCAATACAGCATGCGGGGGGATTACTTATTCTTGACTTGTTTTTTGAGCTTGGATCTTCTTTTTTTTTCTTTTTTTCTTTTTTTTGATTTAGCGAAAAAGATATAAACAGCATGAAATATTTGGGTGATATGTGGTCTAGATGTTGATAAATTGATGTTCCCTATCCTCCCCTATTCTCCATGTAACGTAGCATTGACCATGAAGATCACAGGCAGCCCAGTGCCAGTCAACTCTATGTTGAAATGCACATCACTGCAAACTTCACACTACTGCAAACTAGCCTAACTAGTCTAGACTAAAATGCACCAAACTGCAAGATTTGGACCACACAAAATTAGTGTACTTTTTTGTGAGACCTTTCAAACATAATACAACACAACACATCATATATCGATCCAATATATGATTTAAAAACTCTAAACCAAATAGGATATTGTACTGGGGAGGGTGATGGGAGGGGCCACTAACCCAAAGCCTCACGGGACTGTTCATGCTGACGTTCAAGTATTAAGTTACAGTGTTATAACAGCTATTCCAGTTATCTGTTATATTGTTAATTTATAACATAACTGCTTGTTCTGTATTAAGTGGGGCAAGCAATGCCCAACATAAATGAGACTGCTCTGGTCACGTTTGAGTTTTGGGGTGTTATGCTAATAAAGTTGCATTCCTGTAGTTGGCAGTTGTATGGAAAACAGGAACTGCAAATCAAAATAGAGATCTCTGTCTCCTCCTTAGCTCGCTACAATTTTCCAGTTTATACAGTTTCAATTGCTGAGCAGTCTTTACCTTCAAAAATAATCTCATCTTTTTCCATCCAGTTTTTCTTACATCTCAATTTCTCAAACATTAATCAATAACAAAGCAAACATTAATAATTACTCTCCTAGCTAACTGCACATTATCTAGCTAACTGTTTGCTAGCTAACTGCAAATTATCTAGCTAAGTGCTAGCTAACTCTACATTATGTAGCTAACTGCTAGCTAACTTTATATTATCTAGCACAGCGGTCCCCAACCTTTTTTGCGCCATGGACTGGTTTATGCCCGACATTATTTTCACGGACCGTCCTTTAAGGTGTCGCGGATTAATACAACAAAACAAAACTAGTACCGGTACCGAAAAAAAGAAGATTTATTCATAACACACGCGAAAAGACCCAGGAAAACCGAGTTAACGATAAAAACGATAACAAAATAACGCTGAAAACCAATAAAAACCCTGAAAACCATACATTTCACACCTGAGCCTCAACTCTCGTGGCCCGGTACCAAACGACTCTCGGACCGGTACCGGTCCGCGGCCCGGGGGTTGGGGACCGCTGATCTAGCAGACACATTATGCGCGTTTGGTGGCACTCATTGAGCTGTCTGAAAAGTTGTATTTGAAATAAACCTCCACTTAACCCCCCCCAACTAATTACAAAACAAAAACCATTATTGTGTTCATGCTTCATTGCTAGAAAATGAGTACTGCCACCACAACTATATTTATATCACAGGGATGAGAACAAGAACGGGGTATACTGAAGGCTATGGGAAGACATTATATGTTTATATGTTTGTTACTGAGGAAGTATCTTCTCTAGAAGCAATGCACATGGAAGGCTGCAGCACATGAAGAATGAACTTGTCTGACGGTGATACGCATTAACCTGCTTATCAGATTTAATTGCTCATCAAGGTGCTGGACCATATCGTTCCAGCCCACTTCAACCCTGCGGTCAGGAGTGATCCCTGTGCTAAAACAAAGGAATTATGCTGCATATCTGAAATACAATGTTCAAAATTAAGATCTCAGTGAACGAAGGAAAAACGTTTGTTTTTCTTATTTCATTTCTTAATCTATAAAGATAAAGCGGCAACATTTTGCTGCGAGCTATCAGCTCAAAGTTGTAAACAGAAAAATACGAGTTCAAGTCGAGGTGTTTTAAGGCTTCAGCATGCAGCTGGTGTACAGCCTCTGTTTTCAAAATGCCCTCGCCGTTTCAAACTGCAGCTGCAGTCCGTGCAGTAGAAACCACATGTTTGCATTTGAATACAGCCCCTCTGCATCATGGCCCATCATGGGAATGCGGACCATGTGGGCTGGTGGCTTTGGTAAGTTTTGGAACTTTTTACGTGAGGAGTTTCCGGTCGAGCGCTCTAGTTCTGTGACGGACAGTGCAACTGTTTTTTGAATGCTGATTGAAAAACCCTCAGCGTTCTTTTTGAGCATTTTGAAACACTAAATAAACGTCACATTTGCACATTAAAGTGATTTCCAAGCAAATGTGAAGCACATGGTAGAAGTAGTTTATTAACACATTAAAAGGTTACAGAGACAAGCAGGAAACTGAAGCAGTGTGGCCCTGTTGTACTTCAGAGGATCTGGGACCTCCACGCCATTTCAATTCAAATGGGGTGGCAGCAGCCCAGCGCTTTGAGAGCTTCTCAGAGGGGCGATTTCTGGAGCGAATCCCTTGTTGCAAACTCCTCTTTAACACTCTCTGTCAAGGTTGAACCAACAATGCACTTAACCCCAGCTCCGGCAGAGCTGCGGCGGCAGAGGATTGCGGTTTTCCTTTCAGCTGAGAGTGTGTGGAGTTAAGAAGAATGTTGTGGAAAAGGGAGCATGAGTCAGCACTCTTTGATTTATTAAAGCACAAAAAAGAAGAAATGAAACATAATCAGGTATTTAAAAGATGCAGTTATTCATTTTTGTAATTATGTTTTGGAAGGAGAATGTGGAAAAATGTTATAAATAACTAGAAATAAGTCGAACGTGTTGGCGGTGCTCTGAGTGCGAGTTGTGCGAAACTTTGCTGCATGATGAAGCGTAACTTGGAGATACTATCCCACTGCGAATAAACCGGTGCCTGTCCTCTTATGGGAAATGTTGCCAGCATTATATTTAATTAGCTTTCTTTAGCGTGTGTATAAAGAAAACAATTAGTCTTAATTAAAATCGCTGCATGCCGTTGTGTGGTTTCAAAGTAATAAACTGCTGGTGCACACACACTGAGCATAAATAAATAATTTCCACTTGCTTTATTGAGTAGTGGCTTTACATTTACCATGGGGGTAGCTTTATGCAAGCTGCTCATATTTATCCTAATTGGCTTATGATCTTAGCATTAATAACTGTTAGACTTTAATCAAGGAATGTTAATAGCACACGGCTATATGTGCATGTCATTATATAGTCATGTAGGTTATATAGCTTGAACCCGCGTGCTAAAGCAGCTTTTGTTCCTGATGGAAGCCTGTGTGTGTGTCAATAATTTATTTGTAATAGCAGAGATTTCTTTCCATTTTTTACAGTGTGGGAGACTCAGGCCACAGAGCAGCAAACACAATAACGGTGCAAGCGTGTGACGAATGAGAAGGGTAAATATTGTGTACATCTGAGAGCTGCTGAGGCGAGGCAGTAGCCTAAAGAGGTACTGAGAAGGAGAGGGAAAAAAAACACAAATGCACACACACAGAGACACACACGAAGCACACATGAATTTGGTTTAATATGTAGCTTCTCCACTTGGGAAGTGAAGCAGAACCCTTGCTATTCTCCCACCAGAAGGCTTGGAGAATATGGGCTGTGTATTTGTGTGTATGTTTGTGTGCGTGTGGGTATGCTTAAGAGTTGACTCTATTATTCAGTCTCTTCATATTCTTCAAATTGCTCCAGCAGGGAAAAGTGGCACAGGCCCCGGAGGACTGTAGGAGCTGGTGTTCTTTTTCTTCTTATTGTTGTTGTTATTTAACATTAGAGGAGGTGGAATCCACAAAGAAAAATATTTGGAAAGTCTGACTGTATTTTACTGAGGGATTAACTCACAGCTAGTGTCTTGGAAGAATATAGCTATAGTCTGAAAAAGCCTTTGTTGCTTAGAAATACCAGATGCTAATGCTAATGCACAGGCACCACTTTCAGAGTTCTTGTAACCCTTGGAAGTAGTCCTTCCCTTCTTTGTGTGTCCACAACGGAGGAGCTAGGGACCATCAAAGATCACAGAAGCCCATTTTTAGGGAGAGCAAAGCTGTTTTATCTATAATGCATGTAGCTTATTGCTAATTCTATTGTAGCAAGAGGACAGTGCAACAAATTAACCTGCAATCCCCTCCTCCCCCTTGTGCGAGTCTCTCAACTTTTCTCCCTTTCCAACTCCAGTGACACTTTTTATGTGTTATTATTGCTATTGACAACACAATTTCAACTTTAATCCCATTTCCCCAAAAGTTGGGATGCCGGGTAAAATGTAAATATAAACAGACAGCAAAGATTTACAAGTACAATAAGCCCATATTTTATTCAGAATAGAACATAGAAAAAAATCATGAACGTAAACTTTCAGCATTTTTTGAAAAATATTTGGTCTTTTTGAATTTGATGACAGCAAAAGGTTGGAAAAGTAAATGGTACTAAAAAGAAACAGCTAGAGGAACACTGAGCAACGAACATGGTTACCTGGCAACAGGTTGGTAAGATGATTGGGCAGGTGTTCATCTGCCCCGTTTCATAATAATATTCCTCTACATAAAATTGTAAACAGACACTCTGAATATATCATCGCCTACACTACATAAAATCATGAAAAAGGTTCAGAGAATCTGGAGAAATCTGTGTGTGCAAGGGAGAAGACTGAACATCTTTGGGCCCTTGACCTTCAGGCCCTTGGGTGGCACTGTATTAAAAACACGCAAGTGTCTGACATGGAAATCACTGCATGGGTTCAGGAACACTTTCACAAAGTATTATATGTCAACAACAGGTTAAAGTTTCTATTATGCAAAGATGACGGCAAAAACTGATTTTCAGGCTTCAGAAATGTATGATGTCAATAAGAGATATCCCTAATGTTGCCACCTCGGGTACACAATAAGCTTCAATGTTCAAACCTATTTCCAAAGGATATTGATTTAGAAGAAAGCTGGTTGTAAGGCAGGGAAAATGGAACTAAAATGGTTTGTTTCAGGAAAATGGCAACATCTGGGGACAACAAAAAAATGACAGACACTGCGAACGTACAAAAAAATGATGGCTACTTGAGCTTGATTCAGTCCCCATAGACTTCCAGCAGTTTTACAACCTAGTTATAAACAACCTTGTACAAAAATGGTTTTGGCCTGTACATTTTTTTTTCACAACAACTGTATAGTTGGTGAATATGTCTCTCAGTTAGAGCATTTCTGAGTGTTTTAATTGGTTAATCTGACCAACATGGCATCCTGTGGAGTACTGACCATCCAAGAAATTTGTGCTTTAATTTTGATGAGTAAAAGTCTACTTTTAAATAACCTGTTGCTCAGCAGTAATTAATAAATGCATGCGTCTGCGTGTTGCATTTGTACAATGAATAAATGTAGCTCGCTAACCAAACTTGCTAATGTTTACCAATAATGTAGCACGTCACGCTCTCATCCAAATGTTGGGACTTTTTGCTTGAAAAACAACGTGTTGGCAACTAAGATGCCAAACTTGCAGTTAGCAGGTAACAAGGTCTCATTGAGGTATAGCCATCTTCTATATACAGTCTTTGGTTTGTGACAGTGGATTAAAAAACCACTACACCAAGGTCCAGTCTAATATAAATATGGATTATTTTTGATCTGATCACTCAGTCAAAGCTATTTTACTGGAGTCCAAAAATAAAAAATATGGAGTTGTAAGCACAATACTTCTCCCTTTGATGGGGTGATGTACAAACACAGTGTATTCACTGCCATTCATGGTCCCGGGCAGGACTCCACTCTTTTTTTCCCCAGACTACCTCTTGGCCACATTGTCAAAGTTCAGGTGCAGTTTAAACTTTTACAACTTCAGCATGCGGGTGCCTTTCAAAGAGCTTAATTAAACTAATTATTCGACCAGAGCTGAGCTAGATTGTCAGAGTGATTAAAGTTTTAGTCCTGCTGATGGTGTATTATCAAAGCCTTATAATTTTCGTGGTTATTTAGAATTAATTGGAAATAATATGAACGGTGCACTGGGCACATAGTGTGGCCCTCTAATCTATGGCTTTTGTTAGTGGTTGAGATAAAGCTAACCTTTTCCCTCTTCATACAGGTTCAAGTTAATTAAATCTCCTTTTAATTGTATTTTAACACAAAACGCATATTTCCTCCATTAAATATGTCTCCTCAAGTCGAAGTGAGAAAAAAGCAAGGCTAATAGAGGGAGTGAATCGAGAAAAGGGAGGGAGAGGGAAAAAGTAGTCATTTTTGCCCCTTCTTCATTTTGCGAGAGAAGTGAAGTGTCAGCGAATTCAGGGTGGTGAGGGCAAAATTAATTATTTCAGCTTGATAAAGCTTTTCATCTCCCTGACTCCTTGCACTGAAAAAGCCAATTAATGATGTCAAACATGCTCTCCCTCTCCAGGGACAGCCTCCCCGCTGATGAGTATGTTTACTGGGTGAGCTCTGTGCATATGTGTGGCGTGCGTGTGTATGTGTGTGGGTGGATGTGTGTTGCCTCCCCACCCACCAAAGGACCCTTCCTTCCTAATCAGGGCCCACCTGTCAGGCCCCTGCCTCATTATCTATGTACAGAGAGGCCATTTTGTCAGGGCGGCTTCTGCAGCAGCCAGCAAGCCTTCTGCCCGCCACTGGGACTGTATGGCGCTGTCCTATGCAAGATAATTCACTTAATTATGGGGTAGAAGTGGCCTCAAGCAGGCACAGGTCAACACAAACTGACATGTAGCTCTCTGCATGCTCATACAGCCTTAACTATGTGCAGGCCCAAAGACAAGAGGATACAAATTCCTCCCGTCTGAGGAAAGCTTTCTAATGAACTGACTGTGAAGATTCTCTTATCACGTGCACCCCTTGAACTGCAAGGTTAGAGTTCAGAGTCAATTACAGCAGTAGCTCAGTAGTAGGTATTTACTGTCTTGACCTAGGACACTAGGGCATTCATTTACTTAAATGCTTGATTGAACAAGGCAGCAACTTTTTAAGCTGACAAATGAAGCCAGTGCAAATGTGTCAGAACTGCAGTGTCTCAAATGGCCACTGGGGGCTGATTTCAGTGAGTCAGCCCGCCATTTTATTTTGTTTTATGAAACCAGGTCAAAATCTCTTTTTTAAAGGAGACCAGGCCAAGAACATAATTACATAGAAACAAACACGAGAATCCGTCAACAACCTTAAAATGTACTCACATAAAACATCTGCACACCGACAAGTTAACTGTTACGATCTCACCATAACTTTAAACTCCTTCAGTGTAACAAGGGCGTGATGCTAATGTTCAGATTGTAATCTATTCCAAGCATTTTGTGCCAACAGGGTAAGTAGCAGTAAATACTCAGAGAAACTGAAAAAAGAAGAAAGCAAAAAATATCTTCTTTCTAAAAAGAACATGGCAGCACTGCCTAGGTTTGCAATGTTGCATATAATCAAACCGCAAGATTTCTGGAACAGTGTCCTTCGGACAGACAAAGGGTTTGGCCATGCACAACACCTCATTTGGTGGAAACCAAACAGCATATCAGCACAAACACCTCATAGCAACTGTCAAACATGGTGGTGGAGGGATGTTGATTGGGCACCAGCAGTCACTGAGACCATGGACTACTCTGTAGGCTAAAGCATATAGATGTAGGCCAGGATAACAAGACGATGATCCCAAACACAGCAGCAAATCTATAACGGAATAAAGAAATGTGGTGGTGTCACAGTGTTGCACTGGTCCAATCGAAGTCCAGACCTCAAATTGATTCAAATGCCTGACCTTAAACAACCTGTGCATAATGAATGCCCACAAACCTCACTAAACTGAAGCAATGTTGTAAAGTAGAAAAGGCTAAAACTTCTCCACAATGACGTGATAGACTGATAAAGTCGTGCAGAGAATGATTACTTCAAGTTATTGCTGCTAAAAGTTGTTCTAATAGCTACATGTACTTAGTTTTTCACAGGACTACATATGTTAGTCCTAATTAGCAGGTACACATGTCTGTGCAACACATTCATAGCTAATAACTTAGCTCTAACACCAAAAAACAATATGGCGGTGACCATAATACTAAAGTCGGGCTTCTCAGTAATGATCCAAAAACCAATGAGTAATCTGACTTTTTATCTTTTATATGCAGTCTATCTATTAAACATAACATAACACTAAACATAAAACCTGAACTTTTTTAAATTGATGTATTTATTTATAATTTTTTTAGATGGTTACGACAGCATCTCTTACACCAGTAGTTTAGCAATCAGTCTTAGCCACAAAGTATCGGAGAGATTTGATAGGAGCCAAAGTAATCGCCAATAGGGAGCATAGATAAAACAGGATATAACACTGAAATAGAAAAATCCTCCAACTCAAACATGGCTAAAAGTCATCATTTGAAGTCTCAACTGTTTCAGTAACTTCTTTGAATGAAGGCACTGGCCGGACAACTAAAGAAAAATCAAGAGTAATGCCTGCAACTAATAAAATGATAGGAAAACCAAAGAGCCACATCAGCATGTCTCTGCAGTGCTTTCTCATCTTTAAGTGTTTTTCCTCTTGGAAATTTCTCCCTTGAGTTCCTGTAGTTATATTTTCTTACAAAGAGGCCACACATAAAAGGCCATCATATTCTGAACAGCCACCGTATGTAGCTAGAGCTCAATCATTAACATAAAGAAAAGTAGCGTGTGAGGATCATGGGAAGTATTCCTTTTGTTTCACCGTATTATTAATGAACAAGCTTAGTATGTATGTTCAGACAAATCATCAGCAGCAAAGTGTGACCCGTACAGAGCTGAGATGATATTTGTGTGTGCGTGCATGTTTGTGGATAAATTTATATATGTGTATGCTGTTGGACAGGGTGAGAGTGAAATATGGACTTGGACAGGGAGATGAGAGTGCTGGCACCGATCGCTGACAACACGATCAAGATGTAGTTGACTGGTGTGTGTGTGTGTGTGTGTTTGGGGGTTTTGAATGTGCGTGTTGGCGTCTAAATATCTACTGCACTCGCGCCCCGTCGCTTCCCAGACCCCCTAAACTTCATTCATTTCATTCTGAAGGATGATGGTGATTTAAAGTCACATCCCACTAAAGCAAAACACACACACACAGACCCACACACGCACATTAACATCCACTCAGAAATAGAGATGCACACACACAAACACACTTATGGGAACCATGTGGGACAGACTGTCTCTGACATTACAACCACATCTCACTCACTCTCCGACCCATGTCTTCCTCATTAAACCTTCATTTGGAAAGGTTTTGTGCACTTATGTGTGTGTGTGTGTTTAGAGAAGTCCTTCTAGTCAGGCTCCTTCAACCATACTGATAAAGTTAATGCCTGCTCGTTTATGGGAACAAAGTCGTCTCTCTTTACATCTCTCCCGCTTTTCAAACTGATTTAGTCATCATTCAGCTGTATAGACTTTACACATGTGCTGGCATGTGTCTGTTTGTATTTGAGACATTTGAGTTATGTTTCTCTCTGAGCAGCTATATCAAAATAACTGCTGCAACTGCTTCTTTTTATCCGAAATTCCTATAGGAAACAGAACCAGACGCAGGTAACAATCCGATGAAATATTTGACCTCGCTGAGGTGTGGTTGACTTGTTTTGACACCCGGGGATTTACTCTCCAGCTTGTTTATCACCCAGCACTCAAGTTAAATTATTAATAACTGCAGCAGGCGCGTGGAGAAAGTTACACAGCAAAGTTTGGTAGAACTCCAAATGCATGTTTTATCTTACTCCCCGGATAAGACGGAGCTAATAAAGAAGCTTGTAAGAGACAAAGGCTACGTTCACAAAAAGCGCATCAAATCCGATTTTTTTGACCCTATGCGACCCATATCCGATCATGGTATGACAGTGTGAACGGCACAAATCCAATATTTTCAAATCTTATAATCTGGACATCCGTAAAACTGAATCAACACTTCCTACAGCACTGTTGTGTCACACTGCATTCATCTTGGTATTAAACTTTGCTGGTAATTGGCCTTTTTCATCCGAGTGTCCTTTACAACAGGTAATTTTGGGGAATATTTGGGAAGTGTGAGTTCTGCCAGAATTTGACTGGCCCCACCTGCTGCCTCAATTATTATTTCTGTCTTAAAACTTCATTATAATCTTTGAAGCTGTTAATTATATGTGTAAAATGGTTAAAGGTAGGCAAATAATACAGATTAACAAACTTAACTGTTTGTGGTGTCATATGTGAAAAAAGTCCCCAGTGCTAAGGCCCAGCAGGGGTGGATGGTGAGGGGTTTTTAATACATCATGTTATTATAATTCAGTGATTTTCAACTGAGTTTGTATGATTTTTGTTCTGATCTGTGATCAAATGTTGCATATAGTATTAACACCAATCCTCTTCTAGTCCTCAAATATGAAGGTTTTGCTGCAGTTGGACAAATTATGTTGACAAAGCAAATTTGAGGTAAATATCTCACAGCTGTGGATTGATCGTTTCCCACTTTTCTCCACTGCAGTTAGTCGACCTACAGTTGTAATTTTTACACAACCGTGTTTTATGAACTTGTGATCTTCTTGCCTTTGAAGTGGTTGCTTCAAAGATGGAGACCAGGTCTGTGACCACTTACCTCTCTTCCACAGCATGTCTTTTATCCTGTCCTTCTTCTCTCACCCCAACCAGTCGCACCAGATGGCCCCGCCCCTCCCTGAGCCTGGCTCTGCCGGAGGTTTCTTCCTGTTAAAAGGGAGTTTTTCCTTCCCACTGTCACCAAAGTGCTTGCTCATAGGGGGTCATATGATTGTTGGGTTTTTCTCTGTATGTATTATTGTAGGGTCTACCTTACAATATAAAGCACCTTGAGGCGACTGTTGTTGTGATTTGGCGCTGTATAAATAAAACTGAATTGAATTGAACTCACCTATAGTTGTCATCTTCAAAATAATTCTGGTCCATGAAGACGATGAAAGAAAATTGCAATAAGTTGCCAATTACATTAATTAATGATTAATCTGTATAAAAATGCAATCTGTTACAGCCCACTTACAGTACTACTTACTTACATCAAATCCAGAAATTCCTCCAAAAATGGTGACGTAGTTGCTGCAGGATGTCAATTTAACTGCAAAACGACACACATAGCAAAATCGCTGGAACACAACCAGTCTGAAACTACATGACTATAGTCCCTTATTCCAAAGAGAGAAGTTGCACTCATCAGCACAGACTGAGTCACACTGATTTCAACATATTGGCAATTTGTCTGTTTTCATAAATTTAATGGTAATTAATTGCAAACCTTATGCAGTCAGTCCGAGATTAGAGTAGCCCTAATTACTATGCGCAGCAATATTTGTTTTTTTCAAAATACATAAAAAACCTTTCTAAACTTCTTTCATATTATAGGAGACTCACTTAATAAAAATAATCATGTTTTAAGCCAATGTAACTAATCGGTAATCAGGTTACCTGTTAGTCCAAATGCTCTTCCTGATCTATTTTTAGTTGAACTCTAAATTACGGCCTGAAATCGAGTCGTTTTATTTTATTATGCAGACATGTCTGGGTGTCACGGTGTAGAGTGGCTGGTGACATTTGACAGTTTACAGTCTATGTCCATGCCACCACTGAGAGTGTGTCTGTGCCTGCAAATGCCATCAGTCAATATTATATACTGTATGTACACATGTTGAGCTCTGTCTGCCTGTATGCCAAAATATCCACCTTAACAAGTCATTTAATTTAAGCTACTACCAGTGGAATTTGAAACTTGATGAGTTCTGCGACCCCCTTCATCCCTCAGCACCAATATTTTACACGAGCTGTCTCAGAGCTTTTCCACAGCCGTTCCACTAAGTCCTTTAAATTAATTTGAGAGTGATGAGGTTCAATAACCAGGATGCAGGGCTTTTATTTACTGTGTGAATCCATATTGTAGCATTTTTAAACAGCTCAGCAAGTGGAAGGAGTTGATTGCTGCAGAAATTTGACATCTGATTCAATATTTCCTTCATTATTCAGTGATGTAAAAATGAATGAGCCTGTTTTGCACATAAAACAAACCTACAAAAGAATAATTTTCAGCTCCACAAAACGGTATTA
This sequence comes from Mchenga conophoros, assembly GCF_057382185.1. NCBI lineage: Eukaryota > Metazoa > Chordata > Actinopteri > Cichliformes > Cichlidae > Mchenga > Mchenga conophoros. The sequence continues at coordinate 34,668,320 of NC_140547.1, forward strand.
CCCCAAAATGTGTTCTGTGAACATTAATCAGTAAAAACCATGTGTATAAAAAATTAAATATGTCATTTATAACCAATAACTTTTAAAAACTAAAAGTGTTTTATGTCCACGAAAGAGCCTGTTTTAAATGGTTCAGAATAAAGGTTTCTTCACTCACTTTACATCATATTATTATGACTGGGTGTTGAATATAACTTAATAAAAACATTACAGACAAAAGAAAAATAATATCTTGATTTATTTCTCATGAATTATGAATTCTGTTTTTTCTGTAAAAGCATGATTCATTAGGGGTGAGGGTTGGCACACACACTGTAAAAAGCAGACCATCCCAGCCATCTGAAACAAAATCCTCTCCAATAGAAACCCCCCCCCAAATTATATTATTATTACTAAAAGACAACAGTGATAATCAAATACTCAGATCAACTCGGCTAGCATGAGGACGGGCGACACCAGAAAACCAAATAAATATTTATCCGTGGTTTGGAAGAGTCGGTGCAGTTTAATTTCATGACACCTCATGAAGTGCTAGACTCTGTTCTGCTGTAGAGCATATAAAGCTATTTGTTCACGTTCTCCGGATGACAATTCCTGGCAAAGGACAAAAGCCTGATGCTGATGCTCTGTTAATAGACACTGCTCTCCTCCTGGTTTCAATTGAGTGTCTTGTCTTTTGGCAGGACAGCAGAATTCCACATATAGCCACTGAGGAAAGTGAGAAATGAATTATGGTCACAATATGAGGAGATTATCCAATGATTCGTATTCATGTAGTGTTCCTGTTCGCTCTTTTTAATCTGCAATAATTCTCCTTTTGCACACAATCTTAGGATGTGTGTGAATTTGTAATAAAATTGAGGGGATGGATTATTTCTTGTCTGTAGTTTTTCCCTCTCTGTCTGTAATTCATTGCCCAACTTTTCATCACTTCTTTTTCTCTGCGTCCTTCTTCTCTCGCAAAGCCGTCGTATAGGACTCATCGCAGCACTCTGATTGTTGCTGTGTTTGACACGTGTCAAAACAGGCTACACTGTTTCAGCCTGTGACATTTTCTTTTTTCTTTCCCATCACTCCCCTTTCTCTTCCCCCCTCCACAGCATATTTTCTGTGTAATTCCACTGTGCCAAATTCCTCCATGTCCAGAGGCATTTTTTTAAACAAATGACAGATATAAACCGCCCTTTTGAGATGGGTGGCTCATCTCCCTCGACTGACTTCCTAGTTGTATCCTCATTTGAACTTCACTGTCGTCTGGGGTTTTTGAATCCTTGGTCTCATAAAGGGTTCTGTGTTTGTGTAACCCTTTTACTTTTTACCACTGTGTTTTTTCTTTCTTTCTTTTTTTAGTTTAACTTCCAAGACTTTAATATCCAGGACTTTTTACCCTTTGCGGTCATGGATAAAGTGAATAAAAATGCGCTTAAAGCTGAACAGCATAATTTTATTATCTTATTAATTAGTATTATTAGTGGTTAACTGGCTGTAAACCTTAGTGAATAGTTAATACATCTAGCCCACTGTATCCATGGGGTAACACTATACAGTCAACCCCTGGTATTTGCATCGATTATACGCTTATAACTGCCTATTTCAATTTTCCCGGGAACTTTGTGTTTGGAGTTTGCGCATCATTTGGTTAATGTTTTTTAAGAAAAAAAAAACACATTTAATTGAGATTTTGCTCTTCACATTAATATTTAAAAATTTGTAAAATAAATAAATAAAATGAAAATTTTTTAGATACGAAAGAATGTGCTGATTTTCTGTGATTAATTTGGAGTTACGTTCCACAGAAACATCCGTGAATACTGATCTGCGAATAGGCAGGTGTTGACTGTATCTATATGTTAGTTCGCTGAAAAGGCTGGTTTTGAGTGATAGTTAGCTAGTTGTTCTGAGAGCTAGCTACAGAGCTAAATCCTAGCTCAAGGAAGTAAATGAAATAACTGGAAAATAAGAATAACTTCCGAAGCATTAAATAAAAAAAAGGGAAAAACAACAGAAAAAAGTGTTTTAAAGAAAAAAAATCTAGTTTTTTTTTTATTGTAGGTTTGAAATTAACAATATATTTTTTTAATGTAAATTTTAATAATTGAACTCAATGTTATCCATTATTATATAAGGGTTTGCTTATATAATTTTTTTTTCAGTAAACCAACTGGAAGCCCGTTTCCTCCACTAAAAAAAAAAAAAAGGATCCATAACTTGAAATTTCGACTTATTTTCTCGAAATTTCGACTTATTAACTCAAAATTTTGAGAAAAGTAACTTGAAATTTCTAGTCAGCGCTGCCAATCATTAATCTACATGAATGATGTCATTTCCTTGTTACCCGGAAGCTGAAGCCCTCAGGTATAAATGCCCTAGCTAAGCTACCAGTATTACATCCAGTCATGAATGCTCAGATTGCTGAGTATTTTTCACGAATTATGTTTCTCGAGTTATGGATACTTGCTTTTTTTTTTGTGGCAGAAACCATATGCCTTTGTCTATCTACCAAGTTATAGTTCTGCTTATCTCTGCTTTCTGTGCTGATTCGATTTTTGTAATGCTCAAAAGCAAATGGAAAGTCTAACATCATTTTAAATGGGATCATTCTTAATGCTTGGATAAAAATCCTTTTTGGACTGCAGGACTGCCTCAAGTCTAGAAACCACTGATTAACAAATGCTGTTTTCTCCCTTGAAATGCTCTACGAGGCTGTCACCTTTAGTTGCTGCTTGGTTGTGGTTCTCTTTGTCTTTAGTTTTGTCTTCTGTAACTGCTCTACTGGGTTAAGGTCAAGCGGCTATTTAAAAAAATATCCAATTTCTTTGCTTTGAGAAACTTTTGGGCTGCTTTTGCAGAATACTTTGGGTTATCATTTGGTAGTCTGAGTAGTCATTGTAGTCTCAGTAGGCAAAACCTGGAGCCTCTCTTCCCCTTCCTATCCTTATCTCCTGATTGTCATTCAAGGCCATTACCACTTGAATGAAAGTCAATCAACTCAAACTAAATGGCAATAAAAGTGAAGCTATCCTTATTAGCTCAAAGGACTCACTTGCTTCAGACTTCACAACACAAGTGCACCTTGTCTGTGGAACTTATCACCACGTCACCGTCTTCACCTAGCGTCTTTGCTATAGCTCAAATCATTGCCCAAAACCAATCTGTTCTGATCAGCTTATCAGCTATAACCATCTTGTGTTACATGTCTTACAATCATAATATTCCTGGATTTTAAATCTCTTTTTTTATCTTGTTCTTCTTGTTAGTTTTGTGTTTCAAGGTCACCTTGGCTGCTGAAAAAATGTATCTCTGCAAAGAGCATAGCCTTGTACAGATCAGATCCACTGGCAGCCATTCATGCCCAGATTATAACAGTTCCTTCACCGTGTTTGCCAGCTTCTCCGCCTCCACGCTCTTCTCTTCCTAATGTTCTGGTTCTCTCTTGTTCTTGAGTGTAACCAGTGGTTTGCACATCTTTTAAACCCTCTATATTTACAATCATTAAGACACATTGATTCTATACTTTGGCACTCTTTGAGAGTGTTTTTCACTTTTTGTTGCTTAGTTAGTTTTTAGTATTTCATTTTTTATTTGTAACAAGGAAAAAAAACCTCTTTTATCCACTTAATTTCTCATTTAATAATGAGAAAACATACCTCACCATGAAGCTGCTCATCGATCACTTGTTAATTCAATATCTTTTTTAAACACCTTTAATCAAATCTGAAAGTAAGCACTTCAATTACATATTGATTGGTGATGTAAAAAATATGTCACTCTTCTTACAAACCTAACTTTATATAGGACGAATTTCATTTCAAACATAACATATTCAAAGCTAATGTTGATTTCAATACTGTTTTCATTGTTCTTTTTTTTTTTTCTGACTATACGGACAGAGTAGGAGGAGGAAAAAGAGGAGAATTAGAGGAAGGAGAAGGCGAAGATGGGAGTGGGGGGTAGTTAAAACCTCAGTAGTGTCACAACTGCCAATTTGTGGCCAGTTTGAGATGTTGACATCTGCATTCTTTCACGTTCACTATAACGCTCTGTGCAGAGCCCAGAGACCAGCTTTAGATTGCTTTATTTATCTCAATGCTCCTGCGGTTGAAAAGATTTGGTGACCTCTGAAGTAGTGTGAGCAAATGTGTGTGACCAGAAAATAAAGTCACCCATGTCTCCAAAACGATCTAACAGAAAGAAAGTCAAAGCTATTATTTATCTTCACTGAAATTAAAATTGAAAACTGGTGCTCGGATTTGATGTGCACTGTGTCATCACAGAAGTTTTCAGAGACTTTGATGGAAAACCAGTGGGCAGATGCTAAAAATGTGTCAGTCAAGTGAAAATCAACACTTACCCTTGGCAGCTTCCTTGGTTTCCTTAAAAGCTGACGTGCTAAAGACCTGTTAAATGCCAAATATTACAAAATTATTCTGGCTGCAGCTTTGATCAGCAATATCTTCTCAAGATTTCTTCCAAACATGTTTGAAGAAACAAAACAACATAAATAATAAATGATAAAATGACATCTAAGTTTACACCATTTTTAAACACACAATATGTTTACAATATGTTTTTTGTTTCAGGACAAATATTCATTTTCGTAGCTTTATAATAATTTTTTTATTATATTTGAAATTTGACTTCCTCCTGTTGGAGTTAAATCTGCAATGTAGCTTAACCTGTATTCAGCATACAGTTTATGATGTCTAAAAGCCATAAAAGCTGACATCAGCATTGCTCAAAAATTCCCTGACTGTTCTCAAATTTCCTCAAACACTCCTTTCAGATTCCTGTTCCTCACAGGGGACTGCAGTCCTCTTACAAGTGCTGTCTGGTTCCCATGAGCTGTGAAACAGGATCATGACCAGACTACATATTTAACAGTGTTCTGGGTTGTCCCATATGGAAAAGATATATATATATATATATATATATATATATATATATATATATATATATATATATATATATATATATATATATATGTGTGTGTGTGTGTGTGTGTTTAAGCTAAAGACTTATATATTTGATCTTGGACCTGTAACAGTGAAACCAGATACAAGATCTGTTTTGTGTAATATGAAACGTATGTAATTATGAGCACTATACTTATAACTATGCCAAGAAACCACATAAAATATATTTTATGTATTTAATATCAGACTTAGAGAATACAATTTCCAAGCCTTGAATGACACACTGTACATAAGTCTGAAAGCAAAAAAATTAAGAGTAAAAAGTAAAAAGACGTTTAAATTCTGAATTTAAAAAAATCTGAGGCTAGGATACTGGTTGGCTAATACTGCAAAATGCAGTCCTTGGATATTGACACTTTGTTGAGGTCGCTACTCCAAAAAAAAGTTAACAGATTACACTGTACTTGTTACTTTTCTTGCAACACGTGCAACACGTTACTGAATTACTTGCCAGAGAAAGTTGTTACAATACTAGTTATACTATATTAACGTTACACCGTGAAATGACCTGAAACACATTACATATTTACCAGCCATATTAACTAGTTAATTATATAAACTTAAACTACAGATCCATACACTGACACAAGACCCTTTCTTAATGAGGACACACTCGTGAGGACAATCTGACAAAAGAAAGCAACGTTGAAAACTAGCTGAAAAAGACTTCAACGCCACAGTGATAAGATGCACAACTACAGACTGGACTGCTCATTACTGCAGATGCTTGCAAACAGGAAAATTTCTAAATAAATTTCATGAATAAATCTCTTGTATAGTATAACGTACTGTAGCCTATAAAAGGCTAATGATGGTAATTTTGTTTTCTTAAGAACAACAATTACTTACATGATTTGTAAATGAACACAAATGTCCTTATGCTTGTCTAACAAAGACTTTCAGCCAACCTTTACAGAAGTACCTCCAACTGACTTTGTGGCAGAGGTGGAAAGAGTACTAAAATATTTTACTCAAGTACAAGTAAAATTACCTAAACATTTTCTCAAGTAAAAGTAAAAAGTAGCTCATTTAAAATATACTCAGAGTAAAAGTTAGATAGTTACTTTTTTATCAGCAGGAGGACAGCCTCTTCTGAGTAGTGCAAAAGAAGACAGTGGGATATAAAACTCAAAGTAGCTCTTTTTTAATGAAAAGAAAAACTTTACAAATTAAAGTGCAGTCGCAGTTAAACTGCAAGTCTATACATGAAAATGGATAATGGTCACCAAACCAATCAACCAAACTGTCAGGTATCACAGTGTTTTCAATACAAAACCATATCATTCTTTTACATGAGAATGTGTTCTAAACTGTCAAATAAGAGAACAAGTACTGAACTGAACCACGGCAGCTGCTATAAAAATGTTTTTTCATTTTTTAAACTTGGCCCTGCCCTACTGTACCTCCAGATTAAGTTCCTTTGTGTCCATCCTAGAGTGTTACTCTCTGAACTTCCTGTTAATTTTGAGGAGCAGTTGATTTTCAAAGTTATTAGAGCTCATCCTTGCTCGTTTTGCAGTGAACAGTAGTCCAGCACAGCTAAAGAGACACTCGCAGGCAGCTGAGGCAGTCAGGCCAGTGTTAAGTTTGAGAGAAAGTTTTTTGATGTGTGGAAATGAATTCAGCAGCTTGTGGCCTTTTGGACTTCATTGAAAAGAAGAAGTCTTCTTCATCTGATGAATGTTGCTTGACTCCACCCCAGCCTCTGCCATCTGGTCAAGGTGTTGTCTCACATAGATCAGACCTATTGAATGACAAATACACAACACATTAAATATTTCTGACATTTAATTTTGGATAAATGAGGCAACAAGAGTTTATTATAGTGCACTAATTACAAAAACTACAGTTTGTGTAGAAAGGTGCTTGTTATTGTACTTTATATAATTAATAGTTAGTTTAGTTAATTAATTATTGAAATTCATAACAAACAACTGATTACGGCATTATATTAAATTATGAAATCAGACCTGCTTCTATGATATCAGGCCTCTCAGTCCAGGTGGTCTTGAACTTCGGAAGAAGGATTGCAGCAGCAATCAGTTCAGGGTCTTCCATCATCCCACCAAAGCGCTTTTGGACACCATCCTGAATGGCTCTGATGAGTGGGAAACACATTTTGGTGGAGGTCTCCAGTCTGCTGAGTTTAACTTTTAGCTGGAAGATCACAGGAAGGAGCCACCCCATGTGCGTATTCGTCTCAGACTGAAGGAGGTTTAAAGCCTTCACCACAGGCTTCATCACAGTGCAGTACTCAGTCAGGAAAGCAATTTCAGCTGGACTCAGCCTGTATGACATAAAGCAAAACGATTTTTACTAAATTACCTTCAGACATAGATGTGGAATGTAGAGCCAAGTATGGACATGCATTTTAAAAATTCAAAAAAAGGTTTGAAAAACAAATAAGTGAGCTAGCTCCAGCATTGTTTTCCACCTGTGTCATTTATGTCATACTTTAGAAATAACAAAATAATACTCACATTTTCACTTTGAATTCTTCACAGACATTTCTGATTAGGGATGGGTACTGGTATCCAGTGCCATGATGGCACCGGTTCTGACATAAACGATAGTAACCAGATCGAAAAGCAGCGCACATTTCGGTGCTTTATTTCGGTGCTTTTTTTCCTGAGCTGTGATACACTTCTAGCCAATCATTTTACGTTTCCGAGGATAGTAGGCGGGTCCAGGTACTTTTAGAGCAGAGCTACAGATTAAAAATGACCAAGGCGAAGCGGTCAAAGTCTGGCTGTACTTCACAGCAAAATATGCAAACTCAGCAGCCTGCAACAAGTGCTTTAAGGTGATACAGTGATACTGACAAAGGAGGTAACACCTCGAATCCGATGAAACACCTGGCGACGGATAGCCTTTTTTTTAAAAGCCGAGAAATGCGGCATATTTGATAGCTTGCTGCGAGACCTCACACCGAGCACATCTACTGCGGGTGGGTTGCCAGTTATCGGACCCGGAGCAACATCCCCCAAAAACCCGAAGAGTACAGTCCTGGCCCCTAGCCCTGCCAGTGTAGCAGAAATGATGAGGATGATGATGCAGCAGCAGCCGTTCTTCTCTGCGTGAGTAGCTTAATGCTGTTCGTGTGTAATTTACGTTGAGTAGGCTAACCACGTTATTACATTAATGCATGTAAGGTGAACTAGCAAACATCATCATAGCTACATGCAGCTGTCTTCTTGTTTGATGGCAGATACTCCCTTCACCCTGGCCAAAAAGGCTAAAATGACCAAAGAAAAAGTGGAAAACAGCTAAACGAGAGGTTTTTGGACAAAGTTTAATTTTTTTCCATTGTTTAAGCACTGCTTCCAGCCAAGAGTGATACCATATATGCCCCATAGCTGCAGAAAAGGCTAACATTGTTATCTTTTTACAAAAAACAGCTGAACATGAGAGGTTTTAGGACCAATTTTGTGTTCTCCATTCTTTAAGCACCGGTTTGAGCACCGTTTAAGCACCGACACCGTTTCAAAAGTGCCAGTTTGGCACCGGTATCAGATAAAACCTAAACGATACCCATCCCTATTCCTGATAGCATCCTCCCCCTTCTCTTGTATGATCCGTATGATTCTCTCCAGAGCTATGTATGTTGAGTTCCACCGAGTTTGATTTGGCCGGATGAGCTGGAACTTGCATTCTCTTTCCACAATTTCTGCTGCCATGTAGGACTGACCTGACTTATTCCAGATTCCTTGGCATTTCCCAAAGGCTGCTTGTGATAGCCGTTTGTATGCATCATTCATCTCTTCTGCCTTGGCAGCATCTGTTGTGGCGACTAAATTTAATAGGTGGCATGCACACCTTTGATGTGGTGGAAGCTGGTACTCAAGACCACCATCTTGCTCCAGGATGGTGAATGTGTCCAGGTAGTGTGCTTTGGTCTCTTCAGAAGAGTCTTGATCTGACTCTGACTCCGCTTCCTCAGGCTGACCTTGTTCACCAAACACACTGAATGCTTTAATAAAGTTCGAGCCACTGTCTGTTGTCATTCTTACTACTTTTCCCCATTATTCTGTATTGACAATGAATGTCATCAAGGGCACCAGCTAGGACATCAAAGGTGTGGGACCCTTTCAACCTCTGGCAAGCATGGGCAGCAGATCTCCTCTCCAAGGTTTCCTCATCTATGCAATGAGCTGTGACTCCTATGAAACTTTGCTGGTGTGCTGTCCAACAATCTGTAGTGGTGGCACCATGACTAACTTTACTGAGGTGCAACATTAAAGTGTTTTTCATCTGATTGGCAGCTCCCTCTATTCTGGTCCCGAGAGTGGGTCTGGAAATGACTTTGCAGTGAGGATTCAGTGCCAACAAAAGTTCTTTAAAAGAAGGTTGTTCAACCACAGAAAATGGATGAAGACCTTCACAAATGAAATTAATCATGATCTTGTCAACCTTTGCCCGTGATACTCGTCTGTTTGCACCCAATGCCATCACATCACTGATTTTTGCTTGCTTTCTTGGGGGTTCTGGTGCAGGGCTCGCTTCCGCGTTGCTATAAAGTCACTGAAGGCCTTCAGCTTGGATAGATGTTTTCTCTGTTAACAATTTAAAAAAAAATCAGCATGTAAATCAATTTTGTTTTCATTAAACACACCAAATTTTACATAAAATATTTTCCCTCATAAGTCCCTAATAAGACATCAATGCATTACATAGCTACTGCTGGTAAATTATACCATTATACCTCGTTTTTTTTATTGGACAGTAACAGGCTAGTTAATGGGAGGTTGCAAGTGCTAATTAACAAGTAACAGAAGTCAGCTGTGTTTGACTAATCTAAGGCAAGTGAGCGCTCTGTTATTCTTTTGCCTACAGTGTGAACATATGTGGGTTAAGTAAGAAAGTAGCCGCTTCCGTCTTTAATTTAACTATTTTTTAAAATAAATTATTATTATTAACAAACAGGAAAAACGTAAGTAAACACCTTTTCTTTTGGCAATTTACCAACCCAGTAAAAAAAAAGTAAGTTGCGTGGACAACAACGTGCCCGATTACAGCAAGTTGCTAGTACCAACCAACGTTAGCTGCGTTCTTCACAGATGTCTTAACTTAATGTGATTAATTTGAGCACAGCCTTTTTGCTACCAACGGTACAAGTTTTATTTAACTTACCTCTACATGCTCATGCAGGTTTGATGTGGAATTTTTAAAAGCTGCTAACTTGGTCTCTCTGGGCAAACACAGCTTACGCTGCATAATAAAGCTGTTGCCTTTCTTGCACTTGAAGCCGAAATGGTCCCTTAAATACGGCCAGGGGTCCACATCAGTTTCTTCGAGTTCAGGGTCAGCAGAATTCGACGGGGTTTCTTTTTTCACTGGATCCGTAACACCGATGTCAGACTCCATCTTTATCGTGACCTTAGCGCCAATTTGTTCTGCTACCCATCGTTCCCTGCAGTATTTCTGAAGCGCAGTTTTTTTTTTGTTTTTTTTTTAATTTACTCAGTAACGGGTGTGATTGAAAACGCAGCAAACTACAATACTTTAAAAAAGATATACTTAAGTAAAAGTAAAATTACAGACTTGAAAAATGACTTTAAAAAGTACAAATACTCAAAAAAAAACCTACTCAATTACAGTAACGCAAGTAAATGTAATTCGATACTTTCCACCTTTGCTTTGTGGTAACAGCCGCAATGCTGGTTCAACTTTAATTTTGGATGCCAGCTGGCAGCTGAGCGTTACTCAGTGCTGAAACATGTTGTTAATGAATGGCTAACTATGAAAAATAGCTAAAAAGCTTTGATACTTGATCCAATTTGAATTGTCAGGGTCAGAAATGAATATTCTACATTTAAACATCTACATTAACATCTAATGGCAACTCAATAAATATCAAATGATTTGACAGTGAAAGTTTGCTTTTTTAATGGTAGTGTGACCAGATCAGTAGGCGTTACAGTCAAGTACAATATGTTTAAACATCCTTGTTAAGTAGCGCTTGTAACCTGTCAAACTGCATTTAAACCTCTGCCAGGCTGCTTAACCCCACTCTGTCTTTGACGTACAGCATTTTGCCTAAATGGTATACCCAAACGAAACAGCTTATAAAAGACAAACTGCAAGGCCAGAATTCTTGTATCAGGCTTTGAAAAATTACCACTTTTAGCGTCTAAAAATATGCAAACTCTAACCCTAAGTGGCTCATCAGAAACCTGGTGAATGTTAAGAGGTTAAAATGTTTGCAGGGAACTTTTACCAGCACGGTTATTGATTGTTATCTGGGGTCCTGAAGAATCATCCAATATCAGGAATCAGTGAGGCGTTATGTTTGAGTTTCAGCTGAACACCTCAGTAGGGAGATATTCTTACAGTTCATGAATGGAGCTTAAACCCGCATTCTCTGGCTGAATGATAGTTTCTTTAACCACAGGGCCATCCTGCCATCTTTCTTCTCAGTATTTTTGGGATGGTTTGCCAGTAACCCATTGCCAGTGATTGCAGGCTGCTGCATTCGATGACCCAAAGTAAAGTGATACTCGTCTTCATATCACAACCAGATTTAAGAGGGGATTTAAAGAGAACATTTGCATTCAATACACTTCCTGTCTTTTGTTATTTGTATACATGTCAGTCATTCAGCTAGGTCCTGTCTCTGCGTCTCTTAAGTATAAGAGTGAGTACAAGAAACTAACAATCAGGTCCAGCCCTGTGTCTTCATTCCATATCTGCTGTGTGAGTGCATCTCACCGTGTCGACTCTGATTACTGTGATTTCCTTTCATTTGGCCTTCAGCTCAGTCTACCGCACATGCACAGAGATGCACAGACTGATACAAACTGCACACGAATGGGATACGGGGACCTACACTCATCCACCCACATCATTCCAGGCGCTTCCAAATGAAAGGGACAGTAGTGATGCCACAGGCCGCAGGCCACCCAGTACTGCAAATGAATACTCTGCAGTTCATCGCATTTGATCTGGCGGTACTCTGTAAGGCTAGCAAACATCTAGTGTGCGTGTATAGTGTAAATTAATTCCTCATACTTTTTTCAGTGATTGACGTATTTAATTAATAATATCATATTTTACACGTGTTTGACCTCACTGAAATAATTATGCTGTTATGCTACTTGCAAAAAATGTTAACATTTTTTATATTTATATACATATTTTCATAAATAGCGACACAGTATCGATACTGGGAACTGAGGTGTAACAAAATTTGATACAGCCGGTGAAGTTTTGTTACACCTCAGTTCCCAACGTGCAAGATTGTGTTGCATTTCCCTTCTAAAAGATTAATAAAATCTACATTCCAAAATATAAAATACTTGTAGTATTTGATAAATATTGAAAAATGATAAATATGCTAGCAGCCACTAGAGAACACAGCTAATACAGTTCTGTGGTCTTTCTAACAGCCATAGCCTGTTTCCCAGTTGGCAGCACTGCTGAGTGTAATTACCGTAAACAAATGGGTCCATGGTTGTGACAACTGTTAGCTTTTATCTCATAGCAGCGCTGCTGTTAGTGGTAGTGTTTCTCGAAATTAAGACCACATTTCACATAATCCCCCTTCTTCTCCTGTTGTAAAGAGGATGTTACTAATTGTTCTGGCTCCCCTTTGTTGCTCCATGTGTTTGTTTTCTGTTTACTGAAGAAGACAGCCATGTTGGAAGTCATTTGTTTTCCGTCAGCTTTTTCTTTCCTGACATCTCCAGCTCCGTTTGCGCTGAAAGAACTCCACCCTCTTCCTGTTCTGTCCTGGAATAAGCCTTCTGAGTGTTGGGCTCCAGTTTTGCCATTCTTGACAGGAACGAGTAGCAAGTGTTCAAGTGACAGTGATCTCTTCTGCACAGCGTGTCCAGAAAACATTCTCAGTCTCCTTGTGAGCTCGCTGTCCGGCTAGGTTCCCCCCTTCTTAAATATTGGCTGTAATTTTGCTGTGAGAGCTACAGGCTGGATGTCAGGGCACAAAAGGAAAAAAACACAGCAGCAGAAACAACCCAGGAATGTCATCCAGCCAGCGAGTCAGCGAGGCCAGGGTAGGCGAAGTGCAGTAGGGCCACAAGTCTTTGAAGTCTGCCTTGACAGTTGTGGACCCTGGATGCTCCCTGGCACAGCGCAGCGAAACCTGATCATGTTTCATTATTTTGATGGGAAAATCAGACAAACGGTTCACTTGAGGTTTATTTTAGTGCTGCTAACCTCTTGTCAAAGCACAGCGAGCCTTGCAACAGTATGCTGAGTGGCTTAGACACACACGCACTCTCTTTCCTGAATAGCACGCAAAGCAGAGTTCACTTTAGATTAAGCAACAAAGAACACATTCATCTTTTTCTAGTTTGATGTGTTCCGGTCTGTTCCCTGTTTTGTTTTATTGTGCACTTTCCTATATAGAAAAATCTCTCTCTCTCTCTGACACACACATTCCTTCATAACATCTGTGGCACTTGATTACATTAGTTTTGTGTTTAACTCAAATCAGAAACTTGTGCATTTAAAGGTTAGCATGTTTTATGGCCATGCCGTTTACTTGCTAAATTAATTCTCTTCATCCTGAGCCAACCTTATTAATTCCATAAAATATAATTTAAAACTAGACTTGGCTTTAGAAAAAAAAATCCTAAACTGTATAAAAACTTGTGATATCTTCTGTTTTTATGTGTTTTAGCAAATTAAAGCTATTCAATCTTTTATTTAATGCATTTCTGCACATAAAGCTGTCATTAAACTGTTTTACTTGTTGAAATACAACCTTTAGTTGCTTATCTTCAGTTAGTTGGCCTTTTCCTTCTTTTTTAGCACAAGGCTCCACCACAAGCCTAAACTGTTGATAGGAGGCAGGATGGATCCATTGTTTTAAGTTATTTACGCCAAATTCTGAATGTACGATCTCAAGTAGTAGTGTACGATAGTAGTATCAATCCGATATCCCATAAATACGGAGGCAGTATTCCTGATACTAATTCCGATACAGATACTTAAAACTTACAAAGGTAACTAATGTAGTGGAGATCAACATGTCATGATTTATGAAATGATTCATTATCAATTAGCAAATTCTAAACAGATTTTCATGACCGCTCACTGTGATTTTTACTTTCCACAATAATTAACACAACAAAGCAAAGCTGTCAGCTTTTCATGTATTTTGTGTGTTTTTTGGAGAACTGGAATGTAAATGTGCTGCTCTCTAAAGCGCTTTGATTCAGCTTCTGCTATTTAAATGTGTTATAGGCTATAAATAAAATAGATGGGAAAGTCAACGCTGGCATTTTTTTCTAGCACATGTTTGAGCAGCACGGTGGCACGGTGGTTAGCACTGTTGCTGCACAGCAAGAAGGTCCTGAGTTCAATTCCACCATCAGGCCGGGGTCTTTCTGTGTGGAGTTTGCATGTTCTCCCCGTGTTTGTGTGGGTTCCCTCCGGGTACTCCGGCTTCCTCCCACCATCCAAAGACATGCAGCTTGTGGGGATAGGTTAATTGGAAAATCCAAATTGCCACTAGATGTGAATGTGCGAGTGAATATGAGTGTGAATGGTTGTCTGTCCCTGTGTGTTAGTCCTGCGACAGACTAGCGACCTGTCCAGGGTGTACCCCGCCTTTCGCCCTATGACAGCTGGGATAGGCTCCAGCGTCCCCCGCGACCCTGAAAAGGATAAGCGGAAGCAAATGGATGGATGGATGGATGTTTGAGCTATATTTTTTCATTTTCTAAAAAATAATAATAATAATAATAATTTAACCCAATTAAGTGGGCTAAATACTGAACATAGAAGATATAAACAAGGTATCGTTCCCATCATGCTAGTATCCAGTCATTAAGTCTGACGTCATTAGCTGTGTCTGGGCCCAAACTACACTTCAGGTCCCAAAGTCAAACGATCACTGCGGGATCAATGAGAGTTGAAAAACTGCCAAAATTCTTTTATCTTTAATAAAATGATCAGTGTTGCTGCTCTACCAGGTGTAACAATTAAGTTTAACATCCAGGCATCCATGAAAACAGGATTTATGAAGTTTAACAGAGTTAGAAGTTAGCAGGAAGTTAGCTCGCTAGTTTACACCTAAACATGATATAGCATGTTCTGACTGAGGGATTTCTGAAAAAATTAAGACATACTGCTCTGCTATCACTTCCGACATAAATGAAGACAAAACTAAACCGCAGTGGCGTTTGTAGGGTTACTGAAGTTGGGCTAGCTGGTATATAATGATGTGCTACGTGATGGCTAGCTACACAGCCACGGTTAGCATAACATAAACACAATGAAGATGGAGGATGAATGCTAACTTTTTTCACACGATAAAAGTTAACATGAGGGATCCCGAAGGTTAGGGACAAATGCAATCGAATGGCAGGATGTAAACAGACCAAACTTCAGGAGAATAACTGAGATAATCCATCCACAATAAGAGGTTAGTCATTAATATACTGCTGCATGGGCTGGGCTGTAGTTACATGTAAGGTTTTAAAAACTGGGCTTTAAAATGAACAGTAATAAAAACCGAGAGAGGCCGACAGTGATCACGGACTTTTTTAGGGGCTTGTTCAGATTAAATAGAACAAGATACAAAGCATTAAAACATATTAAAAACACAACAGTCTTAATAAACACAGAGTAATTTGCACCCGGAAGCAGGATTCATACGTCATCACTTAACATACTTTGGATATCAATGCCTACGATGGTATTGAAACTCCAACCACCTCTAATCTCAGACTCAGAGATAATGTTCTGTCTTGGTTGTAAAGAGTAGTAATTTGATTTAGTGTTTCCTTCCTATCAGCATCAACGTGGCATCTTCACCTGGTGAGCTGGTCTCTGTTTTTTGGACCATTCTCTGTCAGTTTGCCCAATTAATTTTGAACATCTGAATGGGGGATTCTTACAGTGGCCCTGAAAGGTCAGAGATGATAAGTGTTTGGACAGTGACACCGCTTTTGTACTTTTGTAGCTGTCTACCACCACAGCTGACATTAAATCAATATACGATTAAAGTGCTGACTTTCAGCTTTAAATTAAAGGATGTAACAAAAGTATTGCATTAACTGTTAGATATGAACTACAGTGACCCCGAAAGGTCAAATGTACTGGAACTAAAAAACACTAAAATTTGTTTGTGTGTTTTGCATTTTATTTGTGAGCTTTTGTGGCATTTTCTTCTATTTCCCTTGTGTTTTATTCAACATCCATTGTATTTCGTGTGCTTTAGAAATGTCTTTCTACTTGCTGGTGTTTTCTGAAGTTGTAGCACATTTGACCTTTCAGGGCCAAATGTGCTAAAAATAGCGGTAATTCCTACACAGTTAATAGAATACTGCAGCTGAGCCCCTTAAACTGAAGCTGAATGTCACCTTTTAATGTACAGCTACAAAATTATAAAAGACTGGCTCACTTTCCAAACACTGATGCATGTAGAAAACTGATGCAAAGGCAATCCCTCCTGTTTATGTCATCACACACCCCGAACCTGGTAAAATAAATAAATAAAGAGCCTCTTCGACCTCATGAGAGTCAGTAAGGCATGACAGCTGTCTAGTGATCAGTAGATGCCTCCAAACTCTGACTGTCACAATATAGTCGACAGTGTGACAGAATTTTAAAGGTGCATTTAATGGCATCTATTAAACATTGAAAGCTTTGCTTAATACCTGTTTCCCCCACAGTCCCACAATTATGAAGCATGTGTGAGTGGAAGGCATGAAAGGTGAAAGAGGGGGTTCTGCTCCTGTGACTGACAGCGTACAAGCCCCTATTAGATGTTATATTTTTAGTGCCTTGTCCAATCAAAATGTCACTCACAGTATGAGGGGAGGGTCAGAGAAGGACACATTGTTGTTTTTTTCTTTGATTGACAGGTTACAAGCTCTTTTTGGCTTTTCCGTCACTCAAATTTCTGCTGTTTGTCACTCGCAGCTTGTGCGATGTTGCTTGTCTGCGATCCTGCTGCTGCTGCCACTAAGCATCCACAGTGTTTTTATTTCTCTGTTGGTGACAGTAGCTTGATGTGACTTTCATTCATTGGCTGAGATGGGGTGAATCGTGCAAAACAGCTGTTGAAGCCCACTTGAATGGTTTCCTTTAGGATGTAATGAGATGCTGAGAGTGCAGCTAATCTCTATTCTTCTGCCTAAGTCTGCTGTTTAACCAGTGGCATGAATATATGGTGAGTCAATGGCTTTTCCCTCTGCCCTGGAAGCTGTCTAATCACTTCAAAGGCTAAGGCGTGGGTGGGTAGTGCTGGTGGTGGATGCAGTGTTTAACTTTTTCTTTTTTAACTTAACCCTTAATCCCTGCCTGCTAAATCTCTGTTCATTTAATTTCTTCTGTCTTTTCTAATTTTGGTCTCGGGGTTTTCTAAAAATATTCCAAGCCTTTCCTTTCTGCTCTGTAAAAAATCAATTATAACTTTTTAAAAAAATTGAAAGCTGTGATTTGTGTTAAAGTTGCATTTTACCCTTTCTCCCAAAAAGTCCTTGTTTCTTAAGTGTGAATGTACAGCACCTCTCTCTGCAGCTCTACATCGTTTACTGCCTGCCTCTCAGTCCTCGATCCCCCCACCCTTAGACTCCCTCTTTACTAACCTCCTCCCTGTATTTGTATGGCTTAGAGAGACAGTGGTATTGGTTACAAAGCCTGGGAATCCAGGTAAAGCATGGAGAGGCTTTATCAGCTTGAGCATGAAGGGAAAAAGGAAAAAAAAGGTGGGTGTGTCTTTTAAACATGAGGGCAAAAGAAGTGGATCAGAAAGGCAATGCTCAGACAAAAAAACGGGATAATCCGTGAAATCTGTCCGGGTCAAGGGTCAACTTCCAGCCAGCCATGTGCGTCTAGGCGTGTGTGTGTGTGTGTGTGGAGATTACCTTAAGGAGGCCATGGAGGAAATGAGGGGAGAGTTTAAAAGGGGGTGTTTATCCTCTTTAAACTCACTTCACAGCCAACACGCTGGGGAGCCCCGAGTGAGGAAATGGGGGTGGGGCTGTTAGGCTGGGTGGTAGTGGTGTGTGCACTGTCTGAATTTCCAGCATATGCACAATGCGTATGCTAATCATTGTGAATTTTAATTAAGTTTCCCCCATTTTGCAATCAAACGGAAAACACTACAGTAATTGTCCTTCTTTACATCTGGCGAATAGCTGCTTGATATAGATGTTTTCATTAAAACGTGGCACTCTGAGTGTCTTTGTGTGGTTGTGCTGTATGCACTGTATGTGCATGTTTGATTGGGTGATAAAGACCTTGGTCTGTATGTGCAATCCCATTAACAAGCATTTTTGTGTTTCCTTCACGTTTTGCACTGAGAAGTAAAAGTGAGAATGGAGAGGCCCCCTGACTGATAAATATGTCTCTCTCTTTAGTATATGTGTATGTTTTATAACACAAAAATTGGTCTGATGCACATTTGGAATATGTTTCTAATTTAAATACATGAATTAGTATGGGGACACAGACAGGTCAAAATTAAATATGAACATCCTTTCTGTCTGATCTTATTGTTCAGTCTTGAATTCATTAATTAATTCAATAGTGGAAAAATATCTTGCATCACTATCTGATAATATTCTTGGTGTAAATGAGGTTTAACTGTGTGAGTTAGTTTGCCAAAAAAAATTATATATATATGCACATTTTTTCCTTAGTTAGTTGTGCATTTTTTTCTTTAGAAGTTACTTAAAAATGTCTCAGTTTTTAAAATGAAAACCAACAACTTCTTTTTTAGGTTGCAAATTTAAAAAAAAACACTTTCATTAGTATGGAGGCTAAAAATGTCATAATGTGTTTAACAGCACATCATGAAACAGGCTAAATGATCACACACGTAAAAAGACCAAATATTAAATTACATTTTGACTAAGATAAAAAAACTCTTTTAATGTAAAAAATTTTAAAACTGTATAACAGGTGATTTCAGGTGATTAAAAGATATCTTTATGTTAAAAATAGTTAATTTCAGAAGACTGTTTTCTCTCTTTCATTTTATTTTTCACTCAAGTAAAAGAGAAAAGCAAACACGAAAAAGAATTTAGGGATCACCTGCTCACTTACTAACACTGACACAGCAGCTAATGACTTATAATAATCAGAACATCTTTGGAATGCCTCATATTTCACTGAATATTACTTAATAAGTACTTAAATAAATACCAGCCTCCTTTTATTTAGTAATGTTTGTGAACTTAATTTTAATTACGTTGGGTATCCACAACTTTCAGTCTAGATTAGCTTGAGTTTCATTCATAATTCAATTATTTAAGACTTAAAAAATACTGGCAGTAATTACTGGTAGAGTAAAATTTTTATTACAACGGTTTTTATTTTAAAAACTTACCAACCTAAAGCTCGCTTCGCTGCTTCATAGTGGTGTTGTTTTCTCTGTGTATCATGTTCTTCTTCCACCTGTAGGAGTTACTCCGGCCTTTGCAGGTGTCTCAGGGTTGAAGGAGTAAAGAAGGTCAACGGTCAAATGTCAAGGGTTTAAGGGCTGTAAATGCTCCCACTGGGCCTGACACCTGTCACACATGTGGGAGGTAGCATAAGCTGTCAGCCTGTGTGTGTGTGTGTGTGTGTGTGTGTGTGTGTGTGTGTGTGTGTGTGTGTGTGTGTGTGTGTGTGTGTGTGAAGATGGACACCAGCAGAACTTCAGTGGGAAAGGAAACAAAAATGAAGGAAGGCATGTGCAGAATGTAAGGGGTTTAAAATCACTTTAGACCGTGTCAGGAATGTGTGTGTGTGTGTGTGTGTGTGTGTGTGTGTGTGTGTGTGCGTGTGTGCGTGCGTGTGTGTGTGTGTGTGTGTGTGTGTGTGTGTGTGTGTTTCCAGAGAGAGAAGCAAAACACCTTGCATGCTGCACCTGTAGCTGGGTAAAGTTACTTCATATGGACATTTGACATCAAACTGGGAATGTGTGCTTTGCTGTCAGTCTGTGGCATGAATGGGGATGTGCCTGCTGGCTAATTTACTACATTAAATAGGACAAAAAAAAGAAGGCCCTAGTAAAATATAAATAAATACATAAATAAAGAGTCAAAAATGTGCACACTCTAAAGCAGCTGCACAATTATTACATGCATTTAAGAGCAAAGGGCTACTAATTGCATTCCTTAACAATTAAACTGTAATTTCAATCATTTAATAAACTGTAATAAGTAATTACATAATGCACTACACCGCTTTAAAACCACCTGAACAATGGATTTGATTGTACCACTGTGTACCAACCTGTACAGTAATGACTGTAAAGCTTTTAAATATTAACAGAAATTGTGGTGAAAATTTTATATTTTACTGTTTATATCTCTCTACAATAATAATACAGAGAAAACTAATGATTAGATGAGCCTATGAGCAAGCACTTAGCGACAGTGGGAAAGAAAAACTCCCTTTTAACAGGAAGAACCCTCCAGCAGAACCAGGCTCATTTTAACCTTTAGTTATTTTAGTGAGGGCATTAAAATGTAACCAGCTAGACTGGGACACCCCTGTATACAAGTATTAACACTCCCTCAGGTTGTAGACTTTAGAGGTGAAAACGTCTTTTACTGTTATTGAATACCACCTTTCGTGGAAATCTGGCCATTGTCACGTTAAAGGTTATGGTCTTGTGCTTATAGCGTCGCTGCTATAACTTAACTTCAGCTGTGCCTCTGTTCACTTTCATTCTCACTGTGGTGGATCACGTAGAAGTGAGTCAGATAGAGATTTCAATGACTTTACTTACATTTTCTTTGCTGTTTTATTTTGGAAAGCATGTTTTTCTTTCCACGCTCTCTTTTTGCCGTTATTACCACCAAAGAAAAAAAAGTTCAAAATATTTTGGCTCGTGCATGCAGAGACTGCGCTCTGTGGAGTCATGGGGATAGAAGATGACACGTATCCCTACGAGGCAGATGGTGGACGTATCTCATGACTTACAGTTTACGAATGTTCAAAACAAGGCAGAAAGCAACAGCGCTGTGTTTTTAAACTGAAGATTTTTGTGTAAATATATATCTATTTTCCATCTTGGATCCTTTTTCTAAATATCTTTTCCCCCATATTTGTGTATGTAGCAAATTAGACTTGACAACTCATGAAATTGGTGTTTCAACATGAGGGTGGGGAGGGGTTTCCTCGTGTTGGCTAGCAGCGAGCTTGTCTCAGCACTCGTTTGTAGGACAGGAAAACTGCAAGCTGCCCTGCTGCAGCTTAGCTAGCAGCTTCTGTTAGCAGGAATGAAAATGCTTTTTCTTCCTACATTGAAAATCACTTCAAGGCCACCTGGCTTTGCTAAATGCACGGCGCTGAAATGGATCCAAGATCAGTCGGCATTACATGCAGGTTTGGTTGGAGCAGAGGAGAGATTTGATGTGTGATTAAAGGGTCTGTGTTTTTCTGTGTTCCTTAATGAGAAAAACATGCGACTGTGATGACGTTTGCGCTTCTTTTTGAGTTTTTACACACACTAATTTTACATCTGATGAGTAGCTTAAGAGTCATGATGACTGCACTCCATAAAATTCTTATGTGTCTCTGGAGGAGAGTTTTTTTTTTAAACTTAGGGTTTCTGTGCTGTTGCATAAGATGCTTTTGAATTGCATTGTGGGAAATATATTTATTTCTTTGTCTTAGCTCTCTTGTCCCTTTTAAATCATGCAAAGTGGCAATAGGCAGAAAGGATGTATGATTCATAATTGAAAGAAAAATAATTTCCCCTCCTTTTCCCGCCCCCTTTAAGCCAACTTTGTTGTGATTGGCTGGCTTTCATCAACAGAAGCAGCTGGGTGGGCTGCTCTTACTGACATCACACAGAATCAAGAGCAGAAAAAAACCTGTCAGAAACCTGTCTCATGCCTCAGAATGGGTTTTCACCACCCTCATACATTAAAGTCTTTCATCTTATTTTTTCCTTTTTTTTTGGTCCATTTCATAAAAAATCCTGTATAACTTGAGTAAATTAAGCATCAATTAACATAAAGTTAGCGTTATATTTAAGGTGATTTTTTTCTTGTTTGTTTATTCAAATATACGTATTCATGACATACCTGCCGTAAATTATCATTTGGTGTTGAAGCAATCGTTAGAGACCTGAACTTCTTTGCTCATTCCCTTTTATGATTCAACAAAAAGCATAAACACTATAAAGTGTGTCAAAAACACACGCGTGTATTGTGAGTGCATGCATTTTGCGTGTGTGTAGATTTCCTGAAAACGCCCAAAGCCTTGTAATACAACATTACTGGTAATTAATAAGTCAGGGAAAGGCAGAAAACACATCACTCAGGGTTTGGAATAATGCCATTCTTTGCTGTGTATGTGTGCCTACAGTATGTGTGTGTACAAGCTAAGTGGGATATTAATACAGTGACCCCGGGAGGCAAAGTGATTAAATTATAATCAGCGCGGATTAATTAATCTATAATATTTATTCCTATTATGGCGAGGGGAGAGGAGGCACAGAGCTTAGAAAAGGTTATGTGCGCACGCTCCTCGCTCTTTGTCTCAGAGAAAACCGACGCTCGGGGAGGGAGAGGCAACAAGGCCCCCTTGACAACGCAGGCAGAAGGTTATTGCTGATATCAAACACCCTGCATGCAATTATCTGTCACAACAAATAATTAAGAGGGCTGATAATGAGGAAATTAACATTTCCATTGTGGAGATGCTTTATTGTCTGCTTGGGTCACTGCAGAGGCGGCTTCAAGAGGGGAGTAATAAATTATCTTTCCATGCGAGGCTCTGCGTTGTAGTCTTTAGACAATGATAAGCAGACAAGCACAGGGACGTATTAGAGAAGTGTGAAGGCATTTTTGTGCAGAACATCACTGCACAGTGCGAATGGAGACCTGTGCATTTGGGAAAATAAGGGCAGGCAAAGCAAGTAAATGGAAAAAAAACAAATCTGACCACCAGTGCAAAATTTTTCATTTATTCATTCCATATTTGTTTGTGAGTTGAACCGAATTCCGTTGCAGATTCACATTTTTGTGACCATTAAGTTATAAGAAACGGAAATAGAAAAGATAACATGGCATTAAAGGTTAGATACAGAAATCAAAAGAATTGGAATTTATAATAAAATAATTATAATAAGTCACATAGTAAGAACACAAACCCCCGCCATGTCAGATCACTCTCTGGGCAGTGTGTACTTTTAAGCTAATAGTACTGAATTTTCTATATTAATAATCTTTTCTTTATCTTTCAAATCGTACTTTAAGACTTTTGCAGTGCAGTAAAAACAAGTGCAAAGTGCAGGTTTTTGTTATTTGTCCTGTTGAAACCCATTTAATGCCTGTATCTAATCCCTAGACTATTTTACCTTTTATACATATCTTTTCTGGCTTTGTGCTTTTAACATGTTTGACTTGATATGCATTTTATGCTTTTCCTGTGTATTAGTGACACTGACCTATTAGCATACTTGGTACTTTGTTATGGTCCTATAATATTTAATAATATTTAATTTTTATAATATTTTCGTCTTATTTTCTGTCTTTTATGTGAAGCACTTTGGTATACCGTTGGTTTTTAAATGTGCTCTATAAATAAAGTTGTATTGTATTGTATTAGATTGCACTTGGCATAATTTTGGTTATAATTATGTTTTATTATTTGTTATTTATGTGGATAGAGTACAATCTGTAATAAATATAAATAAGTGACAAGAGGTTTTGAGCACAAAAAAACCTATTCAGGAATGTTATACATTTATTCTAATTATTATTTAACATTTACAACCTGTTATTGCGCTGTACATTACAAAGAAATAACACGATTAATCAACTATATACCATATTATATTATTATTGTTACAACCCAGCCCAAAAACCGCAACATAAATATGGAGACGAACACCAGCATTTCAATGAGAAGACGTTTTATCTTAAATTGCAGAGCAAGTTGGCTAAAATAACTGGTACCACCAAGGCAAAGACTAGTGAGCCTTTCTGAAAGCTTGCCTCAGGTATGCTTTTATCCTGACTAGGTGTGATCAATCAGCAGGGGCTAAAGAGGGGCACAATAATTATCATCACTTTAGTCTTCAAATGTGTTGACCTTGAATGAACGGTTAAATATAACATGATTTTTTCAAAATGCCTGTATAGTACTTTCTATATGTGGACAACACATGCCACACTTGTGATAAGGGTTTTTTGGTCAATTTTCAACCAATAAGTCATTATGTTGACCTCGAGACAGAATGACACATTTGTACACATGCAAATGCTACCAAAAACATAATAATACACGATGTCGGCATTGTTTGGACCTACTATCGCCCTATCACAGATGGGATGGACTCCTGACCCACTGTGAAACCAGCTAATAATAGATGGATACGTAAAAAGCTAAATTCAGGGTCCTGCAAGACTTTAAAAATCAAAAAGTCAAATACAAATGCAAGCTACAGAAAAAGTCTCAGAATACAACTTTATTAATATAAGTTAAGACTAATTCAAAATCACCTTATAAGAAAATGTCTTTCATTTTGTTCATAACCAAATTAGGATTTCAAAATGTCAAATTATGATGAGCTTGCCATTGCATTGTTTGTCTCATCAAATCGATTTAAGGACTGATTGGCATCAAAGCAATCCCAAAATTGAACAGTACAGACGGCGTCCTAAATATCAAACACCTGCCCAGATATCTATCAAAAAAATAATAAAACAATTGAAATGTCCTGACTGCAGCGATGGAACAGAGATATGACTCCATCTGTGGATGAACTGTGGTTGTTGGTAGGTGGTGGTGGGGACAGTGGGGATCTCTGGGTGGGATTTGTGTTTTCACAGGAACTTGACCCCAGACACACACACACACACACACACACACACACACACACACACACACACACACACACACACACACACAGAAACAGCCTGGGTTGCCATGTGTTTTGACTGACGTATCTTTGACGCTTTGTGTGCAGCCAAGTTTAGCTCTCCTCTGCATGTGTGTGTGTGTGTGTGTGTGTGTGTGTGTGTGTGTGTGTGTGTGTGTGTGAAAGAATATTTCCTGGCTTTTGAACTCCTCCTGACTGACACAAATAGGTTTGAAACAGCCCCCCTATAGGTCAAAGTGTGTGTATGTGTGTTTGTGTGTGTGTGCGTGTGTGTGTGTGTGTGTGTTGGTATGACAGCACTCACTCTGGCCCCCTCCCTCCCAACCCCTGTGGCTCATACTGAGGGTCATTTTAATACCCCAACATGTTTAGGAAGAGCCAGTGGCACTGCATTGTTCGCCTACAATGGAGGGCAGACGGCAGGAGCTGGAGGTCGGAGGGGAGACGGGGAGGGCGCTGGACAAAAGGAAGAGCGAGCGCTCACGGTTCGTCTCCTTTCACCCGCCATGTCTAGACACCGATGTTCCAGAGTCTTCGAAGAAGGGCAGAGGAAAGGAAGAAAGAATGGAAGTGGAGGGAGTAAGGCTATTTTGGTGGTCTGAGGATGGAACAGCAAAGGGCTGATGGGAATCACCAGGGTTTTAGCTGCTATTACATGGTGCAGGAAGTAGGAGCAGAAGACAAAGATTAAATGAAATGGAGAAAGTGTAGTAATGGTGCCTTCAGTGACTGTTGGAAAAATGATGGACAAACATGCATAATATGACTGACACTGTTAAAAAAATAATTATTAATTAAAAAAATATATAAATCAGAGACTGAAATCTTCATCCTGCTGTTTTACAACAGCACCACACTTCAAACAAAAAATATTTTAGATTATACAAGGTCTTGAATAATCAGGCCCCATCTTGTATTAACGGCCTTACAGTACCGTATCACCCCATTAGAGCACTTCGCTCTCGCACTGCAGGCTTACTTGTTGTTCCTAAAAGTAGAATGGTAGGCAGAGCCTTCAGTTTTCAGGCCTGCCTTCCTCCCCTCACCTCACCCCAACCCTCCCTCAGGCTGGTTCTACTGGAAATATCTTCCTGTTCTCCTTCCTGCTGTCTCTTTGATTGTTGGGGTTTTCTCCTTTTTCTTTGTATTATTGTAGGGTCTTTACCTTACAATATAAAGCATTTGAGGCAACTGTTGTTATGATTTGGTGCTAATTAAATTGAATTGAATTAAAATTTTATATTTTAAAATGTTTAAATTTTTTTGTTGATGACAGCTGGATATGTAAAAAGTGAAGTTAGAATTTGTTGTAGCACAGCACAAGAACGGCAAACAAAGGATATAGCTAGCTTGGATTCACTAGTGTTGCCTTAACTTAAGTTAAATATAGAGTAAAAAACAAATTTTAATGTTATTTATTAGAAAATAGCATATTGTACTTATAAATATGAATTACATAAACATGCATTTATTCCCAATATTATCAACTGATTACTGATTTTCAGTTACTTATTTTTACTGATTTAAATCACTAACCAGTCACCTGATAAGTGTCAGCTGATTAGACAGGCCCCATATTGACCACTGAGGTAAACAGTGGGCTGACAACCAACACTCACCAGAGTTTAATGGCAGCCAGAGTTGTTTGTCCTGCAGGGGGCACTGTAGCAAGGATTATGCACTTGAATTGGAAGGGGTAAGAAAACAGATTTCACTTGACTGCAATATGCAATCTTCTGACATGTAGTGGTGAGATTTTAAGCGCTGTGCCTTTAAGTTACAGCCATGTTTTGCTAAGCTAATGTCTCCTGGCTGTATCACAGTGATACTTTTTCAAATAAACTCTCGTATAAGCAGATGAGATGACATTGACTCAGTTAGGTCACTTTATGAATATGCCTTAAAGGTTCTGGATTTAACACCACACAAGTATCCACATTGTGATATCCTTAATAAAGTCAAAAACGTCACTTTTCTGTCTTTCGACTTCTCTTTGAAATTACGATATTGTACACATAGCTGTGTGTTTAGGGGGTGGTCACAGGTGGTCATCTACACTGCTGGGTCAGTTTTTCTCTGACATATATTAGTTGTTTTTATTATGAATGTTATGAAGTTCATATGAACATTCCCATCAATCACAAACTGTGCATGATCCCAGTCAGCTGTTGTACACCCTCTCTTCTGACATTAGAACACTTTTATCTGAAAAAGTCTTAAAACCGAGTAAGTTGAACCATTTTACAGCTTAAAGGCGTTGTTTTCAGTCAACATGTTTGCTAAAAACTGGTCTCAAACCCCAGAAATGTGTTATATTTTTAATGAAACAAGAGCAGAAACTTCTTCCTGTTGAAAGGGAATTTTTCCTTTCCATTATCGCCAAGTGCATGCTCAAATGGGATTGTTTGATGGTTGGGGTTTTCCCTTTGATACTGTAGGGTCTTTACCTACAATGTAAAGCGTGTTGAGGCAATTGCTGTTGTGATTTTTTCAATATAGAAAAAATTGAATTGAATTTGAAGTTACTTCCCCAAACAAATGATACAAAAGTCACCTGGTAACCGACTTGTCAACTCATTACCCTCTGAACCAGGTAAACACAGAGTACAGACGTGTAAACGCTGCCGTGGTGTGTGTTGACTCAGCAGTGATAATATTAAATGTGAACATCTGATAAATATTTGAATTACATTGAACTGTTACATGGAGTAACTGTTACAAATTGTTCCGTAAGATTCTCCAAAGTGCAGTAAATCAGATACACCCAGATTTTTACAATTTCTTTATACATCATTATCCGTGTTTGTGGGGGTGGTGGTTAACATATTTGCTTGACAAGCAAAAAGGATGCTGGTTCAGTTCCAGCCGCAGAATTGAACCCCTGTTGTGGATGTGTCAGGAAGGGCATTTGGTCAAACATGTAAAGCAACCCCAGCATCTATGTGTTTGTTGGTGATGCTGTGTGGTTATGATTTTATACTTGTTCATATAATTCCAGTTGTATTTTATAGCAAAGTACGATCTACTATTAAATTAGCTACTAGCTAGCTAGTTTTCCTGTGCTCACTCTGACAAAAGCAATGAAACTTAAATAAATAAATAAAAGGTTCTGCAATTTGCAGACTTAAAATTACACAGAGCACTCAAAGGCAACGCATGCACCTCCATTTTGATGATTTTCAATTGAATCCACAACATCATTAGCATAAATGTTAGACAGTAAATGTGACGTTTTGATCCATACATCACTCCCTGTCTTCGGTGCTCTGCAATCATGGCCGGCCTCAGTTTTTCAGTGCTTTAATTGCAGCTCTAATTTTGCTTGTGTAACGCATGAAACGAGACTGTGGTCACCGCGAACGTGACATTATGGAAGTCTGCAGTAGATTTGAGTCAAGGAAGAGAGACAGAGAGAATAAGACAATAAGGGAGGGAACCATATAAACAGACAAGCTTGCGTCTATGAAGGTTCATGCTACTGTTGATGGGTGCTTGTACAGTGTGTGTGTTTTAGTGGACGCTAGTGGCAGGTGGCTGCAGTTCTAGGAGAGGACCCCCCAGCCTTCACTGAATCCTTATTTTAGCCGGGCACTAACTAGTCCGGTCTAATAAACCTTTCACCCCAAGGGCTGTAAATCTCCAAACAACTGGTGTGGCTTGCCTTGCCACCCACAGTGACACACCAGCAGGCGGGCGTAAAACGGGCATGTCAAATGCCATCAGAGAGGAAACTCTAGAGGCCCCGCCGGCTGTGTCTTTCCCTCCTGTAGGAGCAGAGAGGGAGGAACAAGCCGAGGAGAGAAGACAAGTAGATTTAGCTGTTTAGCGGCGCTCCTGTAGACAGACTGTCAGGTTGGCGGTATAACAATAATTATTACAAACAAGGTGTATTCACACTCAGCATGCGTGGTTTTGAAGCGCTGGAGAGAATGCTGAATAACAAAATATGAAGACAACAAGTGGCTGTTAGCAGGAAATAAAGAAACAAGGCTAAATACTCACAAGAGACTTAAAGGAGGAATCTGGAAACATTTCAGATTTGTCTTATTATCTATATAACACTTTGTTTCTTTTCCCACAAACTCCTCATAGATCATCAGAAGCTGAGCAACAAAACCGGGGGCATACAGGTACCCCTCAGGACCCTAGAGGCTCTTACCCATATCCATAATGGTGTCAAGTTGCTTAGCAACCATCTAGCAACAGGCCAAAACAAACAGTTTTTTGGGCATTTATGCACCTATTACGCCATATAAAAGCATTCTATCATTTCAGCTTCACAACAATAACATCTCATTTCTGTTCAATTATGCTAGATGTGTTGCAACTCCATCAATTGGCCTGGAAACCACATCACAATGGGCTAAATGCACTTGTTTTCACCCTTTATGCATCTAAAAATCCACTTATGGCAGTATTATTCATCTTATATTTATGAACATAACATCTAATTTATATCCACAAAAGCTGAATTATGTATGCATGAACAATACCTAACATTCCTATTTTCCTTTAGCTAGTTCGTTTTTTTTGTTTTTTTGTTTTTATTAGTAAAGACAAATTAGAAACTGAACCAACTACAAAGCTGGCACTGATTAAGCTATTTCATCATGCCATGCTATACAATATTAGCAGAATTATTAGGTTAGCAGAAGAAGCATGTAAATAAATCAGGGTGACAGCATCTCTTGAATACTGCATATTAATGCAAAGATTTAGTAAACAGGCCATATGCTGATATTATAACTCTGTTGTGAAATTTAATTAACACTGACTTATTCATAGCAGTGTCAGTGTATCAAACCTCCAGCTGTATACAGCTTAGCAGATTTATAATAAGTTCAGTTGTCTTGTAAAACTCTCTTTTTTGTCCTTGGCCTTCAGTCTGTAGGTCTGATACTCAAAATCCTCACTATGTTCTGGACATTAAAAGATCCTTTGTCTCTCTTGTCTGTAGATCAATTGTAAACTAATTATTTATGATGAGACAGAGTGTTTAGTGAAATGTTGTACTTTACAGTTTTGTCAGTCATAGATAAAGTGTTTATCCTTATAAGTTAAATGTGAAGCAAGAATTGATATAATAGTGACGTAAGAACTAAGGAGCATGTGCCAAAGAAACGATGTAAAATTATTTTGAAATGATTATTCTTGTAAACTTTCTTTCACTATATAGAATATACTGAACAGGATTATAACAGCTTGGAAGTTTATCTTCTATAATTCCTTTACCACATCGTTAATCCCCCGAGACGTGTTTATAAAGTGTATTTTCTTACCTGCTAAAATATCTCATCTATACCTTTCTGTGAGTGTTTTGTTTGCTGTTGAATTGTTGGGGGGGGGGGGGGGGGGTCGCATTGTTTGGTCTTGTTGCAATTCAAAATAAAGGATTATTTCTTACATTTAGCTACAGTTCTGGTTTCTGGTTCTGTTGAATTTCCCACCACATCTATTGTTTCTCTTCTGCCTTCATTTCAGCAGCTCCCCTCCTCCTTTCTGTTTTCCTGCTGTCATGCCTGCTGATGTGCTGAAGCCCTTTCTCCTTCACATATACTCTCCATCTCTCTCTTGCTCCTTCTGTGTCAGCTTGGCCCCTCATTTCCATATGAAAGTGTATGCTGGGGACCCATTGGTCCCCAGAGCGCGCCGACAGACCGTGCGCCGCCCCCATTCAGCTCTCATTTCCTCTCCAACTATGAGCCTTTGCTGAATCAATCATGTTTTTGCTCCACGTCGCCCAGTAGTGTCCGGTCTCTACTACACAGAGATCAACCTTTAGGTGTCAGCTGTCGTCACCATAGCCCTCTTCCAAGCACCTAAATAATACACGGGCTAAACTGCCTCACACACTCCCCGTCACCATCTGTCAATAAATGGGACAGCACTTAGAGAACTGATTCACCTAATTAGCAATCAATTAGCTTGTTACCACCAGCAGTAATTACCTTTTATAGAACCAGAGAGGAGTGCAGCTGCTGCCACTAATAAAACCTGGACCCTCCTTCCTGGCCTTCCATGGCTAACAAGACCTGTCTGAGAGAGTTATAGGCCAAGGAGAGCAGCCAGTGTGTGTGTGTGAAGGAGAAAGTGTGTGTCTCAGGCAGGGGGCCTGGCAGAGCAAACACACTCCCCAAGGGGCCTCTCCTCTCCCTTTTTAACAGGTTTAAATCCTCTTTTAATGAATATAGGGTCAAGCTAAATGGGAAATCCATCATGGCAATAAAAGCAGGAGGCTTCAGCCAGGGAGGTTTTCCGATGTGAATGAGCTGACTTTTGTTGTGAATCCAACTTTTCTCACTTTGCTTTTAGCCAGCTAGCGGCGTAGCTTGGTGGAGAGCAGTGTCTGTCAGTATTTCAGCAACTGTTGGATGTGATCACCCTGTGTGGGTTTCTGTGAAATATTTTTAGACCTAATCGATATATTGCCATTATTATTTTTTCTGCTGTGTGCTTCATTGCCATGTAAAACATAGTGCCTGCCTAGCAGCTAGCTTGGCACACCGTCAAACAAAGCCTGAGCAGCTGTCCCGCAGTATGCCATGAATCGTAAATAACATAGTGGGTTGTAAATAACACCGGTGATTTGCTGTACTTTGTTTTTGGTGCTAATTATTGAATGTTAGCATGCTATCACTTTGAACTAAGATTCCTGCTAAACGTCAGTATGTTTTTAGCATTTAGTTTTAGCATGTTGGTTTTATGACATTTTGAATGCTCAGGGTTAGCTTTTGGGCCTCCACTGTTCTTTTTTTGTTTTGTTTTATTTTTGAGGGAAAAGTGTCCATTTTGAAAGGTAGACTGCTAAATTATTAATTAATCTACCATTAGCTTTGACCTACAAAACTTAGGTAGTTCATTAACCAGCCAACATGGCTTTTTGTGAGAACATTTTTGAACAAGCGCTTTGCTCTCCACTATGTGGCTGTTTCTTGTTTTCTATATGTTCCTCTTTCTCTATAAATCTCTTCTGTTGGCTATTTATGTCAGGGTTGGCTGTGTGGAGGGCAGGCAGGCAGGAGTGGGGGACCCAAAATGCAGGACTCAACATAGAAATCAAACTTAAAGTGCAGCTTTATTGCTGGGACAAAAACTCCAAACATAACTCAAAATAACACCCTAAACTGAGAACACAAAGCTACTAACAAACACTTGGAGCTGGGAGACAAAAGCGTGGCCACACAAAGGCAAAACACACAGCTTGTTGAGGGTACGACACAACAGAAAACACAGGAAAACACAGGGCTTATATAGACCGGGGAGTAATCAGGGAATAAGAAACAGGAGGGAGACACAGCTGGGAGGGTTTGGGCTAACAGACATGGGGAGCAAAGCTAGACACACTGACATGAGACACAACCTTTCACAATAAAACAGGAAACAATTCACAAAGACGTAGACAAAGAAACACAGACTTTACACGGGCAGAACTAAACCAGAATGAGCTAAAACCTACTAAATAATTCTCATCATCATCATACAATAGATCAAGAAAATACCCCAAAATACAAAATCAAACCAAAATGTGAGAACTGAAAATACTGGGTCAAACTGACCCAGAACCATGACAATTTATTCCTGGTATCTTTATTATTTATTTGTTTATTTTGACGGTTAACGTAGAGCACCCATAATTTCATTGTATATGTACAATGACAAAAAAGGGCTATTCTATTCTATTCTATTCTATTCTATTCTATTCACTGGGTGCTGAGAATGCTCTTGTTAACAATCCTGCTATAAACACCAAAATACCCGGTGTAACCTGCTCATAGCAGAGAGACTTGTGGACAGATGTAGTTCTGGTAAAAACTAGCAGTTATCAAGGAAGCTGTTTTTTCTTTTGGAGCATGCCAAACAATGTTCTCAGCAGGCATTATGCAATATATAATATATTGATGTAGATAACTTGTATAAGCAAAGCCTGGACTATAAACTATGTTTCAGAGGCACAAATAACCACATCCTTTTATTAAATGTAACCTTTGCTCGACATTATGTACTATGATCAATGGTAATTATGCAGAATTAACTCATTACATGATGAGATGTGTTATTACTGCCTTGTTATTGTTGATGTGTCATTATGTAACCAGCTTTTCAGCATAGCTGGTTGAAGTGAAGCTCCATTAAATGATTTTACACACTGGTGGTTTAACCTATGCAAAGATAATCGTTTGTAGCACTGTAATCAACAGTCATCAATTGCTGACTTTACAGCTAATTATTTCCTTGAAAAAACCTAATGGAAAATTGGCTTGCGTTTTAAGTTCCACCAGTTCCACACACAAAATCTCCTTACCTCTCATCCACCTAAGCATCCAAGATACTTCTTTTTGAAATTCATCTTTTATAATCCACCATGCTTTGCTTTCTCCTGCCTGCGACTATCCGGGCTTTGATTATTTATTAAACGCAAACTTTGAATCCTTTAATCCTAAATGCATCGCTTTATCCCCTGAAGCAGTGAGAAAATAAATCGGTATGTTTTTTTTTCTTTTATCCAACAGCAGGGCAGCTCACAAATACCTATTTGCAGCGGCAGCCTCCTGTTTACTTGTAACAGCATGCGGGGCTAACAATGGCCCCAAGTGGCAACCAAGGTTAATCCTATATGTCGCCATTATGCAGGGTCAAGCTGCCTCGCCATATATTTAGTGTGTCATTAATTTCCAATCTGCTACTGCTGCGGAAAGAACAAGCTGCCGCTGCTCAGCTCCCTCAGTGAGCACACACACACTCTCAGACACACACGCACATACAATGACTCGCTACATTAGCTAAATGGCCAGAGCTCCGTCTCTCTCTTTTCCTCTCTCTAATGAGACGGGTCTCTGGATCGTGTAGTCTATTCATCATCCTGCTTGTTCCAATCTAGCTCTTCTTTTATCAGGGTTTGGTTTGAGGGCCGAAGTCGTCACAGGCAACATAAATCACCTGTCAGTATTGGTCCCTGGGCTCCCATAATGCTCTATTAGCAGTTCCACCAGTATTATTGCCCAAGCCCGGCCAGGTATTATCCTTACAGAGGCTGCAACCATGTTTTAAAATGTGTGGTTATTCATTACTTTGTTGTATTGTTGCTGCTTATAGCCAGAGTGCGATTATAAGCAGTGTCCTGCATCTTAGCGGTAGCCGCATTGTCGGCGTTCAACTTTGAGGAGGCCCGCTGACATACTCTAACGGAGACATACAAATAAAAGCAGCCACATGACGACAACATGAAGAAAAAATGACTACCTGGCTGCTACTAAAACAGAGTCTTATCAGAGCTACTAACAGCAAAAAGTTATTCTTAATAAAAAGATCTTCGTACAAAGACATAGATGGGTTGCATGTGATAACATGAGAATGAGGCCCACTTTTCAACTAATTCAGTTTTATTTACCGAGCGCCAACAACAGTCTCATCAATGCACTTTGCATTGTAAGGTAAAAACTGTGTAATAATAAAAATCATCTACTGTAATGAAATGTATTCCCTATTGATGTGTAATCCAGTATTTCAATTTTAATTATTTTTATTTACAATAAATTTACCAGTGGGCAATCGCCTACTGCTGTCCAAATCACTCAGCTCTTCTCCAAAGAAGATATCATTCCTCAGCTGGATGTAATCTAGTTCCTCCATCTTAGACTTCAGCAAGTGCAGATGTGCTGTTGATAATGAGCTCGCCGAGGCTGCAGTTGGAGCTGGAGTTGGACTAGGAATTACAGATTTATGTCTGTGTCTATTTATTTCATTCAAGGGCTGTCAGTTTAGTTTTTATTAGTTTTTCATTTCACTTCTAAATATTATAACAAATTAAAAAAAAAAGAAACTTTTAAAAATAAAATATACTTGCTTTTGCAAAGACTAGAATGGTATATTTGTTTTATTTTATTTTTTAAGGTATAAAAGTTATATTTATTTCAATCACTGTAGAGTGCTGTAAAAAATATCTTATTTTTTATGTATTTGTCAGATTTACATGTTTCAGATAATACAATACATTATCTAATGAGACCAAGATAAGCCATAAGACTTCAAAGTGCAGTTTTTAAATGATGATCTCATCTATTAACGGACAAACGCTACAAACCTACCAAATCCAAACCTAGATAAACCTTTGTGAAAAAGTAATTATTATAAGTTCAATTTCACTAGCCAGTCCCAGGCCTGAGTTGACATCTTAAAAGGGTTACAAAGCCATTTGTAAGGGTTTGGGACTCCAGTGAGCGATGGAGAGCATCATTATCCACAACTGGAGAAAAGTTGGAGCAGTGGTGAGCCTCCCAGGACTGGCCAGCCTGCCAAAATTACTCCAAGAGTGCAGCAACGACTCATCCAGAAGATCACAAGACACCGGAACAGTATCTAAAGAACAGCAGGCCTCAGTTGCCTCAGTTGAGGTCAGAGTGCGTGATTCAACTGGGCAAAAATGGCATCCATGAGAGGGTCCCAACATGACAAGGCTCATCACACATTTACTAAATAAAATCTCAATGTTCCAAAGAGTTTTGGGAAAATATTTTGTGGACTGTTGAGACAAAAGTTGAACTTTCTAGAAGGTTTGTGTCCCATTTCATATATTATCATAAAAAGAACATCATACCAACAATCATGGTGGTGGTAGTGTGATGGTCTGGGCTGCTTTGCCGCTTCAGGACCTGGACGACTTGTTCATAACTTGATGCCCAAGAGCGCTTGCGTTATGCAGCAAGACAATGATCTGACTCTTACCAGCTAGTCCACCTCTGAAAAGCTAAAAAATAAAACAAAATGAAGATATTACAGTGGCCCAGACTTTAGTCTAATTTCAATAATCCAAATTAATTAATATTTAATATCTTGCATTTAAGAATGTAATATCAAAAAAGAAAACTAAAATCAGAATAATGTAATTTTAGCTTAAACACTGATTAAGCAACGTTAATTTTGCACAACTTAAGGTGGACAAATTAAGAAAAATGTCTCTGCTGAACTCTCCATAAAAGCCTGTAGTGTACATGACATTTTCATTACATGGTTGAATATGAAGGGTATCTCAGTGTATTTTAGTCACTTTGTTGATGTGTCCCATGAGAAAAGACCAAATGCACAAAGAAGAATTTAACCTCGTTCAAAACTCTGAGAAATTAAGATCAAAAAAAGTTCGGGGACGATGCCATCGCTATCTCTTTTCATGACAAAGTCGACCTCTCAGCCCCAACATCTGCAGTCAGTCCCTCAGGTCTGATCCGAAAAGACAGGATATGACCTCATCTGTGATCCCGCGACCCGAGGAAGTGCTTCAAAAGAAAACGAGAGTTCATCTAGGGAAGACTTGCACGAAAGATGAGGTTACTACTTGACCTCTGAAGGAGTTGATGCTCTGATTTGGTTTTACGATGAACATGTGCCAAGTAGATGACTGGATGCTGTCTTTGTTTATTCTGCACAGCTGTAAAGGAACATACTGGTTTGTGTGCTTAAAGCGGCTCTGTGTACACCTACTCTACAGTTCCGGCAGTGGTGGATTACACTGAGGCATGCTGAAACAAAGCCCATTGTGTAATTACTCATCGGACACACGTCTAATGCATGCATGAATGAATTTTATTAACAGTTTTACTTTCAGCTGATCATAATGTCACAGGCCCAAGTCTGTCAGCCAATGAGAAGAGAGTATGGTCTCTACACACTATGACACCTACTGTAATATAATCTATATAAAATAAGACTTAGATGTCTCCTTTTGTCCTTAATAGACTGCATGTAAACTTTATTATTTAGATTGGGGTGCCTAACAGCAACAATAATAATAACCAGAGGTTCTGCATACTTTAGTTTTCATGCCACCATGGGCTTCTTTGTTTTTTGCTTTTTTTAAAGTGTAGACAACAGACTTTCATTTTCTTTGTTTTCCGTGACCTACAAAAATATCAGAATATACCTCAGACTACTCATTTGTCTGTCTGCTTGCACTGAGGTTTTCTTCATGCGCAGTTACTCTCCCATCAGTCTCCTCCACTCAACACTGTTTGTCTGGTCATGCATGGCTGTGTTTCTATTTGTGTGTGTGCCATCGGTGCCGACCAACCGAAACACAAAAGCGGCCGCTGGGGAGAGGATGAAGGTATCCGTGAAGACGTAGACGCTCCAGTGCTGAATGGGAAGGAGAATGGGAACAGGCGAATAGTGAATACAGGGAGACAGGTAAACTAAGAGAGACAGACACTAGGAAAAAAAAGACGAGGGGGAGCGAAGGGGGAAGAGGCTTTACCCGTCAGTGTCTGGTCCACAGCCAAGTGCACAGTTCAGTCCGATGGGAACGCCGTCTGTACACCTGTTCTAACCAGCTGGCCAACAGTACCTGTCTCAGTGGAAGCTTCACCCCAAGACACACCCACACACTCACCAAGGTGGGGGAAACTCAGCGGCGGATGGGTAGATGGAGAGTAGCTACTTGGCAACTGCAGACTCCAATATGGATATAATGTGGATGAATCTTTGGAAAGTGTAATGAGAGCGCTCTGGAACATGCACAAACCATCTGAAATATGGAAAAAATATGAATTGAAAAGGGAAAAAAACACATTATGCATGATAAGTGCCTTTTAGTTGTTGTTGTTTTTTTTTAATTTACATACAGTGATTTGTAGTGAAATCACTGGACTTACTTAAAGTTCATCCATTATGAGTTCAATGGTTTATCCTAGTGTCTCTTCATTTGATCCATAGTTGAATTTAGTTGTTTAGTTGTTGAATTTAGTTGTTTCAGAGAAATGTACCTGATTTGAAGAACAGTCAGTCACAAAGACAATATCAACTGTGATCCAATCGAACAGCCAAGCTACTGTAGCTTAAATCTGAAAAATGAAATGCTAGTTCTGATAAGAAGGTGTGAAAATACACAGATCATCACAGTTTGTTGCATTTGGGGCTGAATAGCTGCAGACCAGTCAGCATGCCCTTGCTGAGCCCTGTCCATCACTGAAATTCCCAACAATGTTTGTGTGAGCATCACAACTGGAGCATGGAGCAATGGCAGAAGGTGACCTGGTCTGATGAATCATGGATGTCCCGGTGTGTGTGTTGCTTAGCTGGGGAACACCGTGCACCAGGATGGAGGCAGTGTGATGCTTTGGGTCATGTTCTGCTGGGAAACCTTGGGTCCTGCCATTTGGATGTTACTTTGCAGAACGTTCTCACTCCCGAGGCGTAACATGTCGACGTTTTGTCACGTCCCGCGGCGTTCCTGAGGAACGCGAAAGGAGACCTTCGGCGTGCTTATGGTACGCGGTGGGTTATGGCTGGAATCCAGTGCAATGACGCTCCCGCGGTAATAGACGTTCCAGCCCTGTATTCCAGCCCTAAACCTAACCTTATCCCTAGCCCTAACCATAACCTTATTCCAGACTGTAACCAGGACTTTAATGATGTTAAATAGCGTGTTTCTAAGCGATTTGAAGAAAAAGAGCGAACATGTGTAGGTTCAGTCCAGACGGTTCTCATATTTCCTCTTTTTCCGAGGTCGTCATTTAGGAACGTGGTGGGTAGCCGAAAACGTAATATGGTGACGATTTGTCACCTAGCGTAAAATGTTACGCTTTGGGAGTGAGAACGGGTTGTACTTTGACATGTAGAGCAGCGGTCCCTAACCCCCGGGCCTTGGACCGGTACCCCTCCAGGAGTCGTTTGGTACCGGACCGAGAGTTGAGGCTCGGGTGTGAAATGTATGGTTTTCAGGGTTTTTATTGGTTTTGAGCGTTATTTTGTTACTGTTTTTATCGTTAACTCGGTTTTCCTGGG
The DNA here is from genome assembly GCF_057382185.1 of Mchenga conophoros. Taxonomy (NCBI): domain Eukaryota; kingdom Metazoa; phylum Chordata; class Actinopteri; order Cichliformes; family Cichlidae; genus Mchenga; species Mchenga conophoros. The sequence continues at coordinate 34,706,864 of NC_140547.1, forward strand.
TCTTTTCACGTGTGTTATGAATAAATCTTCTTTTTTTCGGTACCGGTACTAGTTTTATTTTGTTGTATTTATCCGCGACACCTTGAAGGCCGGTCCGTGAAAATAATGTCGGGCATGAACCGGTCCGTGGCGCAAAAAAGGTTGGGGACCGCTGATGTAGAGGAAACTGTCCTCCCTGATGGGCTTGGCCTTCTTCAGCAGGACGATGCGCCCTGGCAAAAAAGCAAAAATAGTTCAGGAATGATTTGAAGAGTACAACAATGAGTTTGGGGTGTTGGCTTGGCCTTCAAATTCCTCTGATTTCAATCCAGTTGAGATCTGTCAGGTGAGCTGGACAAACAAGTCGATCCTTGAAGGCCCCACCTCACAACTTGCAGGACATCTTGGTGCCGATTACCAGTTTAGGGTCTAGTGGAGTCCATGCCTCGATGGGTCAGGGCTGTCTTGGCAACCAAAGGGGGACCAACGCAGTATTAGGCAGGCTTCTGCAATATTATTCGTCTGATCAGTGAATTACTAACACCACTAACTTTTGCACATTTCTCAGGAGAATCTTAACCACAAAAGATAGTTTGCTCTCTGTTAGTTAAAGCTTCAAATATGAAGTATTTCGTTTGTTAATTTCTAAGCCACATTTTTGCTTGCTAACAAAATAAAATGGTCATTAAACAGCAGAGATATTCCCCATACACTGACCTACACCCAAAGATGTTAACACCAATCGTTCCAATCACTGGCCCTGCAAAGAAGTATTTGCATCATAAAATTAATGAAAGTAATGCATCTAAAACACATTAAACAATCCACAGACTGGATGTCCACACACACACAGTTTCAGCTGCCAGTACAACTGGATCCAATCTGTATGAAAGACCTTATAGTATCATGTTATTCCAGTGGAGCTCGCTGCCCCTCCCTGAACTGGATTCTGTTGGATGTCTCATTCTGCTAACCTGACATTTATATCTCCGTGATGGTAACCCTACCCTACTTTGGACAAGGACAAGTTGACTTTTTTTGGGAAAAAAATGTGACTAGTCAGTTAAAATTAGTATTTTTGTTCCCTCATCTCCAAGAGTTGGGAGACCAATTAGTGTTGGAGTCATCACCAACGACTACTTAGACCACAGAGGGTTGAAGAGCGAAGTGATCGAAGAAATAAAATTTTTGTCATTTGGTTTTGTTAAACTTTGAGTTGCATTAAGTGCACAACTGCACATTCCAGTTCTTCTATGTTTTCTGAATGAGTGTCATATTTTGAGGATTTTATAGAACATAAATAGTCTGATTCTTTCTTCACATTCTTCCTTGTTTTTAGTATTGAAATGCATCCATCAGATGTCCCTTCAGCTTATTAAAAAAACAGGCAGATCTCATTTACTAAACATGAATATATTTTTGTTTTATGAATACGTGGCTACGTGATAAGCGGGACAAAGGAGGCGATTCTCTTCCTCAGCTGGACTGAGTGCGTGACTAAGAGGGGAATGCTGTCGAGAGCTTCTTTCCTGTCCCCACTGATGCAGTCCGGGTCTTGTCAGCGGGAAGACGCCTGATCGAATGTTGAATTTCTCCCACGTCCAGGCTGTTTTTGACTTCTCCGTTTTTTAAGTGATCGAAAAAGCAAACGAGAGAAAAAGGCATGAGGTTTGAATGGACATGCATATGTGTCTTTGAACGATAAGAGGGCGAACAAAAAGGAGAGGGAGAATTTGACTTGGTGAATTAGGAGAAAATAAAGGGAAAAAGCAAACATGGAAGAGAGAATGAAAAAGGAAGCAAAGGGAGGACATATCCACATGAATGAACAACAGATGACTCCCGGCTCCTCTCATCCTCTGGGCTCCACAGATGTGCGTGTGTGCTGGGTGATAAAGGCCGAACCAATTGAAGTGATACAACACTGGCTCTATTAAAAGGCCTAAATGACATTTGCATGGTGTAATTACTGCTGGCTGCCCTTCTCTTTGTGTCAACGGCCACCGGGATCCTGTTGAGAAATTATCCCCGAACAACTCCTGATGAATTAGGCGGGAAAGGTGCAGAGAGGTCAGAGCGACAGTATGTTCACAGCTGACTGGTGCTCTGGAAGCACCAAATACACCAAATGGTACATGGTGTTTATGTATAAAGCATTTTGACCAGCTTCTCTGCATTTTGATGCCAGCACCTGTCTGAATTGCCAGCTCCATATTAAATTCCTCGAAGAGATAATAACGTTCTGGACATGGAAGATCACACTCGGCAAACACGACGCCCAGCCGCCAAGGCCTGCGAAATGTAAATCTCACCAGATTAGATGTCTGTAAGCAGCTTGTGTGTGTGCAGGAGATTGGTAGGTGGATGGAGAGAGAGGGAGAGGTTGTGCGTATGTGTGGTTTTATGTGTGTCTCTGTCTCATATCTCATTCCCTGAAATAGACTTTAGAGAAATCTCACTCCGTCCCATTCAGCAGTGTCCCTGATCATTCACCTCACTCTAGTTCCAAAACCATCTGAGTCTGACTTTTTTATGGATGCTACCTATTTAGCAAACTTATCAACCTGTGGACAGGAATCCCTGTCAGGTGGTGTGGAATTACAAAACCGCCTCCATCTGTCCCCTGTTGGTCACCTTTACAATTGACTGAAATTCTAATCACATTAAAATCAAGTTAGCACATCTATTTTTCTTACTACTTACTTACATATTTTCGAATGGGATAACAGATGGGATCCAGCAGATAAACAGGGCAGATTGACGACGTCAATTAAAAATGCAATTGGGCCGATGTTGGTCAGTTCTGATATTAGGCCGATATTTGATGCATTTTTAATGAAGATATAATGGTGTGATCAGCATATTTTTCAGTGCTGCATTATAGACTTTAATAGATACGTCTTGCCAGACAAACTCTGAACCTGCCACAAAGCAGAAATTGAGACTCATCAGATGTTTTTATATTTTTTACGATCTTCTATTTGCCAATTTGGTGAGCCGATGTAAACTGTAGCCTTACGTTATTATTCTTAGCAGATGGTGTGGTCTTTTGCTGCTGTTGCTTCAGGGTTTGACATGTTGTGTATTCACAGATGCTTTTTTGCAGACTTTGGTTGTAACAAAAATATATGCATAACAACTTGGGCTGCATTTTGCTTTTAATTATCGGATTTCATTTCTTTTATTCATTTGCTTCTTTGATCTATTGGAATTTTCTGCATATGGTATGTTCACAAATACCCATAAAAGCAAACCTATTCATATTTATGTAACTATAAACTCCCGTTCTTCTATATTTGGTGTATTAATTTATGGCAATACCTGTCAAGATTTTTTAAAAGATAGTAAAGCTGTATGATACGATCAAGGAGCCTTCCACACCCCCGTCACGTCATTGATCCCTGCACAACCACTGATTGGCTCTTGTTTTTAAGGTTTATTTATAGTTATTTAATTCAGACTATTCAAAAAACACATAATAATCTCAATAGAAGGAGGATGTCTCAGTGGCCTCATTTAGAGCCTCTTTAAGCTTCTATGTTACCTTACTGGTTATCCAGTTTCATAGCTAATTAACACAACTTGATATGCAGTTGGGTTAGGCCAGGGTCTTGGTTAACCATGGCATCTGCAGTTTTACAAGTCTGCTGGAATCTGTTCCAGCCCCATATAGCTACATTCCTGCTGCGATCATAAAAATGCAGTTTAACATCACAGCATAGAATACCAAAAGCTGTTCACACTGTAACTTTATAAATGTGCAGCAACACTTTATGAAAAGGCAGATGCCTGCAGGTGAGCAGGCAAGCAGAATATCTGACATGTCAGTTTGAAACATTAAAAGCGTTAATGACAAACCTCCTTCTCAGCACTGCAGCCAAATGTAGCTTTTAATGCTTAATGTGAACACATTTCTGTTTCCAAGCTCACACCTGATATCACCCAGCCATCAGGTTTTCTCTGAATGTATTTCAGAGGATTAGGCCGAGCTGCTGGCAGCATTTATCAGTGATGCCTTATATCTTATTTTCTCTACTGCACACTATCTATATCTATATAAATACTGCATGTCTCAGCATGTATCACAGTAGGATTTTGAGATGTCTGATTTGTCTGCAGCTTTTCTGTGCTGATTGTACAGCAGGTTGTTTTGTTTGTTTGTTTGTTTGTTTGTTTGTTTGTTTGTTTGTTTGTTTGTTTGTTTGTTTGTTTGTTTGTTTGTTTGTTTGTTTGTTTGTTTGTTTGTTTGTTTGTTTAGATGATACCTGTACCAGGTTGGGGGTCAGTCCAACACTCTGTTCTGGACTTTTCCAGGTTTTGGTTTCAGAGTCTTTGCTTTGAGTTTGAGTGAAAGCGAAATTCTGATATTTTATAATTATTTTATTAGTCCATTACTTAGTATTAATTAGCACTGTGTGCTAACCAAGCTTAGTAACTTAACACCCCACCGTCAACAAGACAGCTCCAGAAAACTAGTTTGACTTGAAATGTCTTCAAAATTTTGAGACTAGAACTGAAGTCACAGTGGCTACAGCCATCTTTTATATACAGTCTATGTTTACAACCTATAAAATAACAAACAACCAAAGCTTTAAAATAAATGTTAGTGGCGTAAAAATATTTTAATTCCAAATATGGGATAGTAAAAGTACAAAAATTAGAACATTAAGACTGTACTTCAGTAAAGTGCTGAATTAAATGTACCAAGGTACGCTGCATCACTGGTTGATACTGGGTTGCACTGGTCCAGCCAGTGCTCTCTTTCAGAGAGCATTGTACTCTTGCTCAGTGGTATTAGTAGAGGGAAACTACAGAGGCCAATCATGTGTGCATTTATCAGTTTTATTAGTAGTTCCTCTCCCAGAAACACAGATTTGAAACTGCATCTGAGCATCACTGTTCAAAAATAAAATTTGTTCCTGCTTTCTACGCTTGACATTGTCCCATCCTCTTCTGTGATTGACAAGCACCTACCACACAAACCCAGCAGGGTCAAACAAACACAGCAAACCGGGTTTTTCTTCATCTGCTGATTGTGAAAAAAGCTTTTTTGTGTGTGTTTGTGGAAGAATGTGTGTTGACTCTGATTGGAAAAACATCCCCACAAGTGCAAATATGCACATTTTGAGCATGCGTGAACTCCTACTTGCACAAGTGTGTCTGTACACGAGTGTGTGTAGCTACAGTATGTGCATGTGTCAGCATCATCGCTCCATCTCCCTCTGCGTCTCCTGGAAGCTGACAACTGGATAATAGCTTTTTACTTTTCCAGAGCAGGGCTCCGGAGAGAACTAATATGATTATAAATCATTATTCAAATAGAAAGGTGACGAGTGGCGCTCAGGATAGCAAGAGAGCATGATAATAGCATCATTACCTTTTATTTATAATTCAGATTCCCCCCCCCCCCCCCCCCCTTTTTTTTTTTTTTCTTTCTTCGTCTTTTTTTGGAAACGTGGCACCTCAACCTAATGCAGGACTAGAGGGGATTTGTCTGGAAGTGTACATGCATCAAACCATCCTGAAAGACAGCAGATGTGAAGATGAAGTCATTTGCAAAAGGGAATATTTATAACATAGTCGTGTGTTTGAAGGGAGATGGGTTTTATTTGCTACAGGGTAAATCTTTTTTTTTTCCTTTTTCTTTTTTTTGTAGTTTGTTTTGTAACAGCCTCTACCAGCCATCTCCAATCTCAACAAAGTCAACATTGCCATGGTGACACAGTCAGTAAGCCTGTTTAGGTCAAACAGCACATCTTTGTTGTGTTTGTCTGCAGTGATCACAGTGGATGATGACATCGTCTTATGGTGCGCTTAACTCTTTGAAGTCTGAGTCATGAAATCATTGGCAGAAAACTTAAAAAGAAAAAGGAATATTTAATGAACCTTATGATAAATGAAAAAAAAATTAAATATTAATTTGCATTTATGAGTTTTGCACTATATTTGCTACATCTGGTATTTAAAAAAACTTTACAATTTGCAATTAAAGATGTATTTGCAATTTATTTAGTTGGGTTGTTTGTTTTTCTTCCCAGACATAAGTGGGCTAAAAGTAAGTAGTAAAAGTAACAGTACTGTTTGAAGATTTTCCTGCATCTTTATTTCCCTTTTTAGCTGCTTAGTTTTAAAATAGTTTTTATTGTCATTTATTTCATTGTAATTGCTTGTTATTAATTCTTTATTAATTGTTTTTTCTTTGTTTTTCAAGCTGTTAAAATTAGGGATGCTACAATGCATTAGCTAACATTTTATCCACAAAAAAGAAGGGAAAAAAGAAAAGCAAAGAAAAGCAAAGGAAAACAAGAAGATAATGTGAAGCCACCCATTGGTTTTAGACTCCTCATTTTCAAACTCCAGTGTTGTTTTTAAATCCAGAAATGGGTAACTTCTGCATTAGCATGCTACATTAGCAGCGTGCTAATGTACCATCTAGCTAGCTTGGCTAGCCTGCAGCTATAAACTGTGATAAGATAAGATAAGATAACTCTTTATTGTCATTGCACAGTCATACATAGTACAGTAGTACAATGAAATTGGAAAAACTGTCCTACGTCGGCACTACATATAACACAACACGACACGATATGACACATCACAACGTAACAAACAACACAACACAGTATATTAACTTAGTATAAAATGCCCATGTCAACTAAATAACACTAAGTGACGAGCTAAATAAAAAAGCAATTTCACCACGAAAACTGAAGCTTCAAATTCTTTGATAGTCTGTAACATGGTAAGGTAAATGGACTAGTTCCACTATGTTGTTCTGCCAGCTGAGCCCCAGCTACTCCTAATGTTGTTCCTGCACACAGTAAGACATTAAGTTATAATGCAGTTAAACAGCAGACTATAACATGGAAGTCTACAAGGATTCGCCTCCTTTTTGAGCTTTGATCTCAGGTGGCACATAGGTAAAGTGCACTGGAGGTTTCCCCTTGCTACACATGCCTGAAGCAGGTCAGCTTAGGCCTGGTATTGCATTGGGAGAAACCCCGAGTGATCCAGCAATTCCTCTGTTTCTGGAGCTACAACTTCTTGAACAGCTTTCGCTTGGCTGCTGCTGTTGGTACAAGATTGCAAATGGCTCACAGACACAACTGTTTTCAAACTGTTCATGCTGCAAGAATTTAAGCTACAGTGGGCCCTTGGCTCTCTGCTCCCTCAGAGGTCAGGACTGTTAAGGCACGCCACTTTTGATCAAGAACGTAACTTTGATGTTCAGAGTTAATCGAAATTAGCTGAAGTGATTTCGTTGTGAAGTGTTTGCTATTTTACAGTAAGTGCTCATGTGTCAAGCCTTTAATAATTGTCTCAGACTTTAGAAAGGTCCACCTTCAGACTACTTTTCCAAAGAGGAGTAGTAAGATTGACTTTGACATGTAAAACTGGCGAAACCAGTTGCTTCAGTTGCAGCCTTTTCTTTTTGTTGTCCTCCCATTGTTGTAAGAATTCATTTGAAAAGGCAACATGTAGAAGAGGGCCGTAGTAATGTAATGAGAACATCCTGGCAGTCGTTTGCGTGCAAGGTAGGATGTTCTCTAAAAGCAAAACCTCAGATTCATCTGCGATTGCTTAACTTGGCAGACTCGTATTGCTGAATCATTTTGCATATTGAAATCAGGCTTTGATTTCACTTTGAGTCCTCGTCAACGTCTGAGATGGTTTCGCTCTGACTGCGCAGGGATTTATCTGATGCGCCTATTCAGACAAAGACTCTGTATCATTTCAGCAGGGAAGCCCTTCTGCGACTTAACTAACCGCTTTGTTATTCTGCCGCTGCTTGAGGTATGAGCAGCCTGATGAGCAGGCAGCGCATCGAACGTCACTGAATTTCAGATGATTTAGCAGCCGATTAGTCACGAAGCCCAAGCTCTGTGTGGAATGCGACAGGGAGGGAGAATAGAGCAAATCTGTCTTTGTCAGAGCACGGAGATGCTGCTTGCTATACACACTTAGCGATTCCCTCGCTGACAATTCAAAATGATAGAAATCAGAGAATATGTGAAGTGACTGAAACAATGTCATATAGTCGAAGATAAGATTGCCATTAAATAACCCGAGAGCAAAAAGATTTAGTCTAAAGAACTGATCGAGGATCAGCTCTTCCTTTGAGGTTATGTCAGCTATTTTCCAGCCAGAGATAAAAATCGATGCCTTGATGTTTTCTCCAACAAAATGTTTGTTTAATCCAACCATGTAATGAGGCTTTTTTGCACGCGCTGTGCACATACATCTGTGTGTAACGTGCTTGCATATACAACAGAGGTGCATCTGAGTATAGCCTCGTGTGTACAGTTGTATGTGTGCAGGGTCTTTTATGGCATCCTGTTGAGTAGGAATCTCGCCATTTGTCTTCCAGCTGATTTCTGTAAATGCAGCAAAGGGGGCCCAGCTCCAGTAACTTTATTTTTGGCCTTTGAGCTCTAAGGCTAAACAGATGTCACTTCTCAACTCCTCTGCAGCTTAATGTAGAAAATACTTGTTTTAGTAATGGGTGTGAGAGGAAGGCCTCACCAAGATTGTGTCTCATACTCCACCAGAGACTAAGGAATGAGGTTATTTTATAAAGGATGTAGGTAGATTTATTTGTGCTAAAGTTCTCCACTGCACTTTCATCATTCTTCCTGTAAGAGTCAGGGTACACCGTGGACAACATGTCTGTTTGTCACCGTTTGTTGCTTTGGGTTGTGACGAGAAGTTGGTGTTAATCCAGCGGAAACCTAAACAGGCACGGGGAGAACAAAGTGACCGGGATACCAACTAAGGCTCCCCCTCGCCACCATTTAATGGAAAATAATCCAGAATAGATACTTCAGCTATTTTATCAGTGTAGAATATATATCATCACAACCCAGCAATAGAAGCTCAAGTGACATATACCCAAGTAAATATGGTCCAAATCAAGAGGTACCACTTCAGTGAGGGTGGGATTGTTATAGCAAGGCCGAAAGTCCCATGATGTCATTTATATGCCAAACAAACATAACACAACCAATGAAAATGTAGAGGTGATGGTAAACCTGCTGCCTTTTGTCAAACTCAGGGTAGACGTTGGATTTCATAGGGTTTCATAGTTGTCGGGTTTGATTCTTGTGAAGGAGCTGCTCTCATGACTCATCCAGTGATATTATTCCCAGGCCAATCAATGGCATGCAATCGGTTGGCGTCACATTTTTGGTTTGAACAGTTTGCTTAGAAGTAGTTACTAAAAAGTTCCTGGTACGAGGTACTACCACCTACTGGAAAACTTATAGGAACTACTTCATAGTAGATAAACAGTTGAATTTTTGTTTGTTTGTCTTTTAAATCATTTTAAAGATGTTATTTGTCATGTATTTCCTGCTGTCTCCCAGTGTGAGAAAAGATGATCTGCAGCAGGGTGACCAGGTTGAATGGCATTACTTTTTTCTTACTTGCTAAAGATAAGGCTTTGGCCTGAAAATACAGCAAAATTTGCTCCAATTTCTTTTTTATCACATTGTTTAATATTGAAATTAAAGCTATTTTTAGCTGCTCCCAGATGCCTTTCCTGACACAACCCCAAAGAGCTTTGTACACAGCAAATCCATCATGTCCAAATTAACACTGTCGGATTTGATTTCAACACTATTAAAGTGTCTATATGGGTCCACACCAGAGAGTGTTAATTTACCTCTTTTTGGAGAGTTGGTACGTTAACTCTGATTTAGTGTTAACCACCAAATCTGTCTGGAGTTGATAATTTAACACTTGGTGTTAAGAGTTTCTATATTAACTCTCAAAGAGTATTTTAATTTAACTACGTAAGAGTTATATTCTAATTCATTCTAAAAAGCGGGAATTTTACTGTTCTGAACTTCTAGAAATTTCTTTTGGAAATAAACATTTACTAAAAAGACGCAATGGTTTTTGAAAAACATCTATTCTGAACTGTGCACCACAATTTCAAAACATTTTCTGAAAGATGTAACAGTGTACATGTTCTCACTTTCATTAGAATTTTGTTTATCAACAGGTCTGACGTAGGTGAGCTGGTAAATGCAAATAACAGCATTCGCATCACTTATTTCTTCAATACAATATGCATGTCCTTCATTCATCCCTTTGTGGAACTTCAACGCACTTCTGCTCTCCCCCATATTCCATCTTCACAAGCATATCCTGTTTGGAGATTGAATAAAAATTAGTTGATACTAATTAATGGCACAAATAATCCAGTAAACAATTGCAGCACAGTAAAAAAAAAAAGGAATCCTCTTTGAGCCATTACTTGTGTAAAGTATTTTCCCAAAAGACAAGGACACAGGCAACAGGTAATACTGAACTAAATGTAAAACCTCAACCTTTTTCATTTTTACCTAAACCGTGTGCACAAAACTCTGGATGGATCTATGCTAACGTAGAACCCAGTCAGGACGTCTGCTACTGCTGTTTGCTTGTGTTTTTTTTTTTTTTATGGGCGGTCGTTTTCAGGCTTCAAGTAGCACCATTATACCAACATTTCACATTCTAGACATTGTTTTAGGTGTATTTGACCAAAAGTTTGACTGAAAATTCACATGCAAGCTTTTTTTCCAAGGCTGTGGTATTTGCCCGCAAACAATACCTTTCAGCTAGCTAAAACAGAATATTATGCTATCAGCGAGCAACATGGCTAATGCCTTCCACACAGCTTTGTCTCAACTCCAAAGAGCCACAGAAGTAAAAGCTCATAATAATAATTGAAACAATCTTTGAAAAAATGACTTACCAAGCATGGCAAACAACTCAAATATGTAGAGCAAAATGTTCTGAAACGGCTTCACTTCAGCTTCGATTGGAGCCGTGCTGGGGGCGGAGTCTGTGAATTTACTCTATTGGTGTCATAGCCCCTGTAGGAGTTCAGAGTTAAGAGGTCAAGAGTTAATGTTTCCATTGTAACACCTCCAGATTTGACATAGAAACACTCATTTTTAACACTCTATTTTAACTACTATCATTTTACACCTCAGAGTTACATTGAAAGAATGTGACTCTGCTTAGAGTAAAATTAACTCTACTTTTGCAAGAAGACTATTAACACCAAAACATTTAACACTTTTGAATTTGCTGTGTATCTCCTCCTGGGATCAAACTGGGAAACCACTATACTATGAAGTCACTATGCAGTGTTGAAATTAAATGTCAAAAACATGCAAAGAAAAATAAAATAAAGTCTATAAAAAACCAGTGTGGGGCCTTTCTCTGTGTGTGGGAGCTCCTTCCAGGTAGCCTGAACTCCTCACAGAGGCCATAGACATACATGGGGTTCTTCATTGTGATCCTAAATTGATCTTAGGCATGAATGTGAGTGTGAATGGTTGTCTGTCTCTCTGTGTTCGCCCTGCAGTAAATTGCCAGCCTGCCCAGGATGTACCCTACCTCTTGCCCCATGACAGCTGGGATATGCTCCAACCTTTCCATAATCCTGAACTGGTGGATAAGCAGAAGAAGCCTGATATATAAAATGTGGTTTGACATTAGCTCTGCCCATGTCTGGTTTACCTGCAACTGGAACAGATAAAGATCAAACTCTACGAGGTGATACATGGAAACAAAAATGCCGTCTGCTGCTTATCGCTTCTTCCAGTTCCAGTTAATGTCAACATCCTCTGCTAAACGTCTGCTTACCTTTGAATCACACTTATTTCTGATGTCCCCTCGAGCAACGCCCTGAACCCTTTAATTACCTCAGTGGAGAACAAAAGACAAAGCTGTGCTCTTTTTTTCATTGAGCAAGTGTGAGAGTGGGTGAGAAAACAGTGACTCACCGACAAAAGAACATGCAGATTCAGCAAACATTTCTTTGTGGTATTTTTCTTTTCTTTTACTCTGTTTTTTCAGAGAGCAGACATAGCCAAAGAATGCAAACTGGATCCTGGCCAGAGCAATAAAATAATTTTTTAAATCCTGTCACAGCTGCAGGGTTATGCTGATGGTTGATAAAGCGGGGTGTGGTGGGAGACTTGACCTTGTAGCCCAGAGGAAGGGGGGGGACCCATCATTAGCGTGGCACCAGGAAGGTTTTACACTTGACCCGACAGCCCTCACTGTCCAGATAAGAGTGAAGGATCAGCTTCGGATCCTCCCCCCTTCCTTTCGTCTGTCGCTTCCACACACTTATTCGCCCCAGTCTAAAAGCCAGCACAGTTACTGGCAGACAAAGAAACAGGAAAGGGAAAAACACTTTGCTCTGGTCTTCACTTGGGCTGCTGTGTTTTCTGCCTCAGCAACACTTCTTCATCTCGCTCCTCCTCCTCTCCCTCCCTCTCCATCCCCGGCGACGGCACAGGGACTTGTTAGAAGACTGATGTCTGCCCCAGTTTAACTAATTAATCTTTCTCAACTCCCAAGCTTTTCCTGAAGCCCAGCAGAAGCCATCAGACCACTGAGCGATCACACCTGGGTTTTTGTGCTGGCGATACATCACATCATTTACAACAGGAGACAAAGGAACAATACTCAGAGTAATGCCTGTGTTGAATTTTTCTTCATATACTGCAAGCAGAAATGTGCTTTTAATACTAGAGAGCTGCAGCTATACCAAAGAACAGACAATGCTGTGTAATCCTTGCTAAGTATGATAAACCCTGCTGGTTAGATGTGTATACCTACTCATCCCTCCTCACTAGACATCTGCACTGTAAGATAAAGTGCTGTAGATTGACAATGCATTTGTCAAAAATTCTTGTGGTCACATCTGAGCTCAGTCCCCCTGTGCAGAAGCCTCTACTGTGATATTCATATGCTTCCACATTAGTTTTGTAAGTACTACAAAAACGCAGATGGTGTACTGATAATGATCAAAAAAGCTGAGTACGTTTCTCAGCCTCAGTAGTTAACATTTTAGCTATGGAGCAGATGGGCAGTGACCATCGAGTTACTTTTAGCCAGACGAAGAAGCTGATAGCAACGCAAATGCTAGCTAACTAGCTAACAATGTACGTTTCTTTGTAGTGTCGCGCGTTTAGATTTTGTGTTTAACAAAATAATTTTCTCACTATGTGCAATCCAACATTTGTCAGTATTTTCCAAAAACACAACAAAAGAAAAAAAAAACTGAAAAAAATCACCGGCTAACACATTACTGTCATGCTCAGATGTTTTTGACCAGTAAGCGTGCTAATTGCTCTGTTTGATTTGACACTAGAGCAGGGCGATATGGCCAAAAATATTTATCACGATATATATTTGAAAATTTGCGATAATGATATAACTGACGATATAATTGATGCGAGACAAAATACAACTCCACAACATTATTAGCGCAAAAAGACAACCTTCCATTTATTTTCACTTAAACAAGAAGCTGGTTTTTATGTACATTAAAGCTTTATAAAAATGTAACAGTGCAAATGCAAATTACTTGCTGAAAGTTTAACCAAAAGGCATTTCCAGTAGAAATGGGCTGACATATCCTGAGCATAAACATGTATAATATCCACTGAAGTTAAAAAGAGGTGCTTTGCAACATTAGACTGCAGTGTGCCAAATAAAAAAGTCAAATACATATTTTTCGGACCACAAGGTGCACGGGATTATAAGGCACATTAAGCGAAACAAAGCAGTCAAATAAATCAAACTTTATTCAACTCATTCTTCTTGCTTCCTCCACTTCTGTACCATTGATTCGTTAATGCTGTATTCTATCACAGCTGCTCTATTCCAATGTTGTTGCATATATTAATGACTAACCTCATATTGTGGATGGATTATCTCAGTTGTTCTCCTGACTGAAGTTTGGTCCGTTTACAGCATCCTGGCATGTGATTGCATTTGTCTCTAACCATCAGGAACCTTCACATTGACTTTTATCGAGTGGAAAAGTGTTAGCGTTCATCCTTTAGCTTCACTGTTTATGTTATGCTAACATAGCTGTGTCGCTAGCGATCACGTAGCATATCATTATATACCACCTAGCCCAACTTCAGTAACCCTACAAACGTCACTGCTGTTGAGTTTCCTGTCTTCATTTATGTTGGAAGTGATAGCAGAGCAGTACGTTTGAATTTTTTCAGAAATCTCTCAGTCAGAACATGCTTAGGTAACTACCAAAACTAGTGAGCTAACTTCTGCTAACTTCCTGCTAACTTCAAACTCTGTTAAATGTAATAAATTCTGTTTTCAGGGATGCCTGGAAGTTAAACTTCATAGTTACATCTGGTAAAGCAGCAATGCTGATCGTTTTATTAAAGATGAAAAAAAGTAAAGGTTAGAGAAACACATTAAAAATATGAACTTAAAGCCTTAAAATCGATATAAAATGTATGCCCAGTCTGATGATATTAATCATGCTTTAAAGCATTAGTCATGTTACAGCTAATTAAAAATTGATAGGCTTTTCAAACAAGCCTTGGCTTATCAGACTGGATCTTGGCTGCTCTGAGATCTGTCTCTCTATATAAGAAACCTACAGGAAACACTTGTGTCACCCTGGGAACTGAACAAGAAACAACAAAAGCCTTTTGTAGTCTATTTTAACACATGACACATACACATTTATTACATTTATTCTGATTATACTAAATCGGAGCCCATCCAAGGAAATCTCCTCTGAGGGGACTGCCCTCTTGTCTTTGAACTTAATGTTGTAGGGTGCACGAACGTCTGTTGGATCTCTTTGAGTTTTTCTGGCACTAGAAAAGAGATTATACAATGAACAAACTGCAACATCTCATCCCCCGGGAAATAACAAGGGGATTTATGGGAAACGTGGTCCTAATACTGACAAATAGCAAGCACTAGCATAGATCATTTTAGCCATGATCTCATTTGTTTGTCACCATACCCAGATGTTACAGGTAATTTGACAGTGATTTATCAGTGTTATTAATTACCAGACATAACAGATTTAAAATCTGACCTCTTGAGCATGCAGTGTTTTCACGAGACAGTAACAAATTATGTCTTGTTCATCATAAATCCAGAATAGATAATGGCTGTTCTCTGTCTGGGCCAGGTAGGATTGTCTGTCTGCGGTAAGACACAGTATTAGCTCTTATGTCAAAGCTTCATTACGTCCCGGTCCAAGCTGATTGTTACCAGCTGTACTCCAGGATTCAGTCTCTATGTGTACATGAGTCTGTGGACAATGAGTTATATCTTGAACTAATCTAATGAAGGTCCCAAGAAGGGAAAAAATGGCAAGATACTCTTGATATGTCTTGGAAATATTATACAAGATTATATATCCAGTGTATTTCTATTTGCTTCAGGATGATACAGTTTACTATGAATGGGAGCATTAGTGCAGTGGAAACCTTGACCTCTCCAGGATATTTTCAGGTTCAACCCACTGACTTTCAGATCAGTGTATTATAACTGTACCACACAGAGGGCATAGCAGTAGTGATCATTAGAAGAACTCATCCAGAATAAAAACAAACCAATTGATATTCTTGACTCTAGTTATGGTTCTCTCCTCTGAAATCTAACTAAAACTAAATTTGTTTTCTTTATTTAATCTTATTGATCGTTGGAGAACATTTTATACGTTTTCCGTTTTATGTAAAATGCATTTAAAACCATGTTGTTTCCTAGAAGAGGCTGAAAAAAGCCTCAGGTCTGGGAACTGAATCACGAGAGTGGTTTGTTGGTTTGACCGATGACCACAAGTTCAATCCACCAGCAGCTCTGAGTTGCATTAAGGTCTCTGGCACACTGTATAACCCTTTGTTTGCTGTTGGGATGATGCAAACATATTAGAATGCCATCTGATCTAAGTTTTTTAAAGGCATTTGGTAATACAGATTTATAGCGACAGTGTCAGCAACACTCCCTTTAGGAGTCCTAAATTTTGCAGCGAGAACAGCCAACAGATTTTTGCCAAAGAACTTTATTTAGTTTGTCAGTTATTTTCTGACAGCAGAAAGTGAAAACTGACAGAACAGGACAGAGTGTTGTAGCTAATCCAATATTGGCTTGGATGTTGCCCAGATTAACAATGTCCACGTGAGAAGATGGGCGACCAGGACATACTGATGAGGGCTGCTGGAACCAGACACACACGGGTGAGGAAAGCGAATACTCAGTTGATGGAATGGGCCAAGAAGAGGAATAATTATGCGTGGCCAACAGAGACCGATATCCAGGAATCAGCTAGCACCTCAATGCTCTAACATCAGTAGATGAAAGCTACTTTGAAGACTAGTGTTCCTATTGTATTGGAAGATTCCAAAACAACAGGAACACTGACTGAAACAGTTAGCCACCCTCTACTTAAGCAGAACCTTGTAGAATTCACTGTCCAGTTCACTGTCCTTTATACCAGCAATACAAAAACCTGTAAGCTTGCAAATGCCACTGCATTGGTAGTCTTGGAGTTACTTAGTTCTAAGATCAAGAATACAACCTGAAGAGATAGCACCATGTAAAGGAGAAGTTTGGAAACATAGGAAGGAACACCTGAATCTCTAAGAGCTCTAAGAGACAGATCCTGGATGATAAAGAAGTACAAAGGATGTCTATAAATGAGGCTCTGGAACCTGCAAAACAAAGACTCATAAGTAAAAGTGCTGCTAGGGTAAAGGGTGACTACACCTAGAGGACCCAATGCCATCCAAGGTGGGCACCCAGCAAGGAAGCAATGGCACAAGGACAGGCCCACCCAGAGAGAAAGAAGGATCACAAGACACCAATAACCAAACAGCAGTTGCATTGCATGAGAAATGCCCTCAGCCAATTCACATTTTTGACTTATGGGTCAGTCGCTAGAACCTAATGATCCCACTTTGTATGAATGTATTGTCAGGATAGAAGAAGTGTTGAATGCTACATTAATGATGAAAAATTAATCCCAGAATGGAGCCTTGGGGAACTCCACAGAGCAACAGTGGGAACAAAGCATTTTTACTTTGATAAGTTAAATCACTTCAGGGCTGTCGCAGATAGCAAAGCACGTGCTGGAGTGTATTAATCAAAACACTGAGGTCAACTGGATTATGAGCTGCAGATAGTAGCTTTTTTTTAAAAAGGCATTTCGATTACTTGGATTTTTGGAACTTAAAAATATTATTTCAGAATGGTTCCATTAAGTTTAAACACTGCTCTGGCAGCAAGCGCAAAATGTGTGTGCACTCAGGCGTTTCCCTCAGTGAGCTGACGGCCCGTTATAGAACTCAGTTCCATGTTGATTTAATAAAATCACACCTAGTTCTCAGTGGGACTTGCACTCTCTCACAGTGGATTGATCCTCACCCCAGCTTGACTTCTAAAGCCAATAAACAGCTATCACATGCTGATCAAGGAGAAGTGAAACTGTTACTTTTGGCTCCCTGTTCTCTGCTTTGATGTGAAGTGACTGGAGGACCTTGGCCGATAGACTAAATATATACAGACATCTGCAGCTCACTTCATTCCTGTTCTATGTTCTTTGCAAACATGTTATTTTTTTGCCTTTTACCCAGTAACTCTAAGAGAGCCACAGTAGGCTAATGAAAATCGGCTGCTGACTTAGAGATTGATTGCACGAACAGCCAATTGGCACCCCGCTACTCCCAGAATTGATTTTATGTAAACCAACAGTGCCACTGCTGCTTCTTCATTTCATTAAATGTGCTAGGCTTTAATCCTTTTTTTATCCACAACTTCTATTAGATGAAAGAAAGCCAGGCAGGATACCTATAGATCCCAAAACCATGTGTGTAACAGTTCAGATAATTTTTAGCAAAAGCACGGAGAATAGGAAGAAGAGCGTATTTAGCAAGAGAGAGAGCAGAAAAACAAAGCATGTGCCAGATGAATTAGTGAAGAGTATATCATGGAAAATGACTTCTTTACAAAGCCAGGGTCATGTACCTGTGTAGGATTTAAAAAGCTTATATGAGTTATCATGCTATCATTCCAGGCTGTCATTGCCTTATTATTTGGAGGATCAGAGACACTTGTATTATATTTCACTTCTAGCTTCTTTGGAGAACCTTCCACTGCAACCCTGCTGGGCCCACTTCTAACTGGAGGAGTTTTAGGACTTCATAAGTTTTCCCAGAGAAAAGCCACAAGACTGATTTAGCTGTAATCTTACCCTATGTCTTTATAGAAACCAGATCTGCTGCATCATGAGCTGCACAGTCAGATATAACGTAAAACCATTGAAATGACAGCCATCACTGAAGTTACAGGGTACTACTGAGCTGAGCTGTTGTAGGCTATTGTATTGAAGGTATTGTAGACTGGTAAAAGTTCATCTATCTATCTATCTATCTATCTATCTATCTATCTATCTATCTATCTATCTATCTATCTATCTATCTATCTATCTATCTATCTATCTATCTATCTATCTATCTATCTATCTAAGAACTTTGTTTTTTTGTTTTTTTGTTTTGCACAGTAACCTCTGACCTCTGCCTCTGTAAAACAAATAAAATAAAATTGAGCAGAGTGTATTTTGCACCAAATAAAATGCAATTCTAAAAACTTCAGGCATTTTCACTGGTTGCATGACCTAATAACACAACAAGAATGGCAGTGAGAAACATTCAGACCAGGAGTGAGGGGGAAAAAAAGCATATGAGAGAGTTGAGGCGGGGGATTAGTGGTCAGGGGTATCACGGTCAAAGTCATATCAATTTATGCTGCTAAATTCCTCAAGGGCTCTGCCCTGAAAGCTAGAGGGGGAGCCCGGCGGCATGCTTGTTTACCGCTGATGAGGGATAATTCCATATTCTCTCTCTGTGGCAGGAGTCACCTGATAGGCACTCATACCACTGTATGAAAAATTGGGGCCACGATCACAGTGGGACTATAATGACATATCAGTCTGCTGCAGTAGCGAGGCTACTTGTATACCTTGCGGCTGGATGGGTCAATTTAGATCACGTTCAGAGGATAAATTAATCAGGGAGCTTGGGGAGAGCATTTCAATTAAGGGAACCTGGGTTGAATTGCGCTCGTCCTCACAGTTAACTGGATTTTGATGAACTTATATTAATTCATACTGTGTCAAACACATTTTAACATCGTTAATATGAATTTCGACTTGTGCCATAATGACCCAGTAAGACTAAAAGAAACATTTTCCTCATTTCTTTAAGCGGTGAACCAAACGTTGCATGCATCTGAGCACAATAAATGGTGCGTCTTATGCTAACCCACAACAGAAATCCCAACTCCTGCTCCCTTGTTCTGTGGCAATGCATGAGAAGCAGTGCGTTTTGGCTTATCCCAAATGCAGATGTCAGAACAGGCTTCCTGGTTATCTGATCTGACACATAACATGGCAGATCTATCTGGGCACGAAGCAGGAAATGAAAATGACTTTACTCTCTTCTTTTTCATTTAAACTGTATGCTCTGTGATGCATGTTTCATGTTTGTGGGAAGTAAAAAATACACACACACCACCATACACAAGACTGTGTCTGTATGTGGCATCGGTCAGGCAGCGGTCAGAATAGGTTTTCATTAAAGGACTTGCTGTTCATGGGTGAAATGTTGACAGACATGTGAATGTTTGTCAGCAGACTGAGGTTAAGCTAGACGTGGAAGTGAAATGGTTTTGAGCGTTTGACGATCGGTTGTTTGTGATTTTGGCGGCCAACTGGTTAAGAGTAGAAAAGTAGAAAGTATTAGTAGAGAAACGACCTGAACTGACCACAATATAACTGCTCAGCCAAAAGAAAAAAATGTCATTAAGTCACAATGCCCGACCAGTTCCACAAATAAATGGATTTAGACAGACCGTCTTCTAGGGACTCAAAGTAAGTAGCAAGTAAGACTGATTACTTTACCACCAGAGATTGGCAGTAACGCGTTACTGTAATCTGATTACTTTTTTCAAGTAACGAGTAAAGTAAGGGATTACTATTGCAAAAACGGTAATTAGATTACCGTTACTTTCCCGTAGGAACGCTGCGTTACTGCGTTACTAAAACCGTGATTTTTTTGCGAGAATGTCTCACGACAGTGACGTAAGCGAGTGCGCCGTTAGTGACAACAGCTGTGTGCAGATCAACAATGGATCATATATTCAGGTTGTAAATCGTGTTTTTAAAAAGTAACTAAGTAACTAAGTAATTAATTACTTTTGAAAATAAGTAATCAGTAAAGTAACGGGATTACTTTTTTGGGGAAGTAATCAGTAATTAGTTACTGATTACTTTTTTCAAGTAACTTGACCAACACTGTTTACCACCAAAGTCATATGAAATCATAAACTGTATATGAAAGATGGACCTAGCCACCGACTGGCTAAAGTTCTCTCTTGTAGCCCAAAATTGTTTGTTTTGGTGATTTGAAATCTGATGTTACAAGTGACGGGTCACCATATGCTTGTATTCTAACAACTTGCCAAAGACAAGGTAGCCATGCTCTTAGGCCCACTGGTTTATAACTCCTTTGTTTCTATGTGAGGATTATCATTCACAAATACAACATCATGTCGTATCCAGTAAGACTTTGAAACTAGCAGCTGAGACCATAAACTCCTAGGACCTGGCGTCCACATATGTGGATATCACATTTTGGGTTAATTAGACCAAAATGCTCAATTTTGCTCTACAAGGGCCTGATATCCACTTACGAGGGAATTATACTGCTACTGTTCTATCAAAATTTTAAACGAATATCCTCACGTGTGGCTCTTATTTTTCTTAAAAACAAAAAAAGGTAAAAAAAAAAAAATCTGGTAATTCTTTGTTTTTACGTTCATCGGCCCAAATATCAAAGAGAAATTAAAACTGCATGCCATGGAAGAGTTCGGGTCTTAGGAGGTTAAACCATGCAATCGTATTCCTACAGACTTCTATACAGCAGCATTTATTTTTGCAATCCGAGGAGTTGATTCATATTTGCCATTAAAAATGCAGGTTTAAAGTACTTTTTAAACCTGGAAGTTTTATTCATTTTTATACAAAGTCTAACATATTCTGTTACTACATACCCGAGTTTTAATCTTACATATCTGAAGAGTTTGAGTCAGGTAAACTCTAGCAATGTTTGTGCGCATGTGCTGTTTTTACACAATGGAGACTTCACACGAAATTTCATGGAGTCATTAATGTCCACTGTAAAACAATTCATTTATTATGTATTTATTAATTTATTCATGTGAATCCTATGGAAGTGTAGATTAGTTTTTTTTAGAATTTTCTTACCCCTTCAAATTCAAGTGCATAACTGTAGTGAGTGTAGGCAGCCAGTCCTCAACTGTTAATTTGCTGGCTAGCCACATCTATTTACTTTGGAGTAGGCTGTAAAATGTTGTGAAAAGAGTCTGATATGAGTTGATGAGCCAGTGAAGCTCACTTCTGTCCGATGATAATGACACTGCTGCAAATTTTGAGGATGTCGTGAACTTTATCTGTCTGCAAGCTGGTTTTCACACTGTTAGCCTCTGTTAGCTGTCATTAGCAAAACCTTTATTTTATGTAGATATAACCTGCCGCTCACTGAATATTTTTCTTTGTCTGACCATTTTGTTAAGCCCTTGAGGTGCTCGTGTGGATCAGCATGCTGAAATACTCAGACCATGCCAGATTAAAAGTCACTTGTGTGGGGGTGTTTCTCCGGTGTTACTGTGGTGGTTTTCTGGTGTCCACAGTCTCATCTGAGGACAAAAACCTTTGTCCCGCCACATCAGCAGATAACTGGAGAGTAAACCGATTACCAAACCATATGTTTCATAACGAGTCAGAGCGTGGCGACAGATATCTGATAACCATGCAAGCAAAGTGTCTAACTGAAGATCTGAGAGACCCCGAGACAGGGCAAGGCCGTCCCACGTACGTGTGTGTGACTTGGCTCTGTTGGAGAACGCTCGCTAAAGGAGATGTCGCTCAGCACTGAGAAGCAGTGTTGATGATAAGTCAGAGAAGGCAAACAGCGAGAGGCGAGACAGAAGCAAGAGGTAAATAGAGATAGCGCTGATGAAAAGTGGGGACGTGAGAGCTGGTTAGCAGTTATAGACATGAACTCTGGCTGAACCCCCCAACTGGTGGCGGCCTTCTCTACAACCTCAACGGGATGAGATATTAGGGTAGGACTCAGAGAGCCCGACATCAAGCCGACAGCAAGACGTGATATCTTATTTTCCCGAGCTGCGCTGACACAAATTCCACTTATTGTTTTTTTTTTCTCATGCCTGCGGAGAGAGAAAGAAGTTTCGCACACAGGAAAACTTCACTCCCAGATGTTCATGTAGTTCCTTCGCTTCTAATCCAAATAATTTCAGAGCGTTTTCCCGGATAAAGACGTTCATCTTGTCAGGAGTCTTTTGATTGAAAGAAATCCTTGACCTTCCAGTGCTGTTAAATTAAGCTGAAGGAGCACTATTGCATGTGCATGCAATTCTATCTGTCAATCCTTGAATGAATATAAGACATGTGGACAAGCCTTCACCACATATATATGACACAGCGAGAGCGTGTGTGTGCGTGGGTGTGTGTCTGAGAGAGAGAGGGGTAGAGCGTGCAGCTCCATGTTAGAGTCAGAAAAGATGAAACCCACGTTCACGATATATATTACACTTAAATTACCTTGAAGGCTGAGAGGTGTAGATTGCTTTTCTCGCACAGTATCCGACATCCACGCGCAGTGGTGGAGGAATCTTTTTTTCTCCATTTGATCTCATGCTAATTTGAAAGCAGACGTTAAAACGGTATCGAATAGTCCTGAACCTGTGCCAGTGTGTCACCTCTCTGCAGCTGTGCCTCCGCGCCTCTCGCTGATGGGAGCTTCAGCAATTAAAGCTGAACAAATAAATGGCTATCACATCGCAGAGAGAGAGAGAGAGGTGAAATTGGCCCGGTTCAAGCATATCAATCAGAGCAGATGTGTGTTTAGATAATAGAAAGACCACAGCAGGGCACGCTTCTGTCAAGTGTTTCAGAGCAAGACTCACTGCAGAGTAGACTACACCCACTTCAGCACAGTTTATAATATATATCCTCTTGTTAAAATGCAGCAAAACAAGTAATACTGCTGGGCTAAAGCAAATACTTTGTCTTTCCTTCGAGATGTGTAGCTACCGGGTAAACCGCTGTTGGAATGGGCTGACTTGGCAAGCTAGGTGACAAGTGTGTTAAGAGATCCAAACATCACCAACTGTAACAGCCCATGCCAACTAATATTACTTACTAATCTAGCAGTGAGAAGACCAACCTGGCATCTGTCAAGCAGCCTTTCATTTTGGGAAGCTCGTGCCAAGAATTAAAAGCTGGTCTGAAATCGACTCTCGCTCGGCCTCTCAAACATCAGCTTCTTCTGTCAGCATCCTTTTCAGTCTCTTCACCTGTGCTATGACAGGTGGGTGGGGGGGTGGATGGATTGTTCCTTATCAGCACAAAGTACACAGTGCAAGAACAACAGCTCTGTTGTGCAGAGGACTGGGGATGAAACAGCCATTGCCCTTATTAAAAGTCAATAGAGCATTAAAATGTTTTTTAAGTTCTCCATTTTAGGCCAAACTACAGGGGCCCTGAGAGTTCAAACTTAGCAAATAGCACAAAACACAAGGGAAACAGAGCAAAAACCACAACTGAAGTTGAATCAGACAGAACAAATACTGCAAACACTCAGAAAAACAAACAAAAACAAACATAAAGTGTTTTTGGGGAGATACAATGAAAGTTACAAGCTAACAGTAAATGGCTAATAGCAGACATGCATCTACAATATTATTTGAATCATGCAATTAAACTTTGTTAGAAATGTTATACTTGCAGCTTTTTCTCCCTCACAACACTGAAGAACACTCCACCTCTTTTGTCTCAGTGTGATCCTTCACTTATTTCAGTCTCTATGAATTCAATCACATTGTTGTCTCTCAAAAACACTTCCACTGTGTTTTTGTGAGTGTTTGTTTTTTTCTATTTCTGCTGTGTTTCGGCTGCTTTTGCATCATGTTTTCTATTTGGTGGTATTTTCTTCAGTTATGAACTCTCAGGGTCGTTGTACAAACAGCTGAATGATGATGCTTAAATGGTATAATGCAGTATTGTGTAAAAGTTTTGAGCCGCTGTTCATTTCTTTGTTTCTTCTTCCTTAAGCAGTTGGTCACTAACTGCCTGCTGCAAAGCACATAATTTATTCCCTTTAGCTGAACCTATGAAAAAATGCCAAGCATAACACAGTTTGACAGGCAAAAACTGTATTTTTGCCCCAACAATGAGATTCCTAAACAGCAGCTAGCTGAAAACTTGGCAAATCTCAAAATGGCATGCAGTGTATCCTTAAACAAAATTGAGGACACTGGACAAATGAAAAAGTGGCAAGCCCAAGACGTTAGCTACAGCAGGTGAACAGCATCTGCAAGTCACATCGTAAAGAAACGGCACTGGGCTAAATGGGTTGTTTATTATGTCATAAGTGGTAAACATAACCATTCCTTCCCACTGTCACCAACTGTAGGAGTTGTCTGATTGTTGGGTTTATATAAAGCGCCTTGAGGTGACAGTTGTTGTGAGTTGCTGCTGTAAAAATAATATTGAACTGAAATTGAATTTAATAATTGTGTACTTATTTGTATGTATATTTCCTTAGTATTTGTTTAATTTTAATAAAATAATATATGTTCGTTTGATTACATATATATTGCTCTGTAGCTCAATCTAAAGTAATGCAATTAATCTGAAAAAGTAACTAAATACTAAAAAAGTAACTAAAGCTTTAAAATAAATTGTATTGAGTACAAGATGAAATAACTGCATCCACAATAGGGGAGCAAAATCAGGAAGCAGTACAACATGGGAATACCTAAATAAAGTACAAGTACCTTAAACCTCAGTAAAGTAAAAATACTCAGTTAAATTCCTGCTAAAAGCCATGCTCTCGTCTAATGGTGCTGGGGACTGTTAAGACCGCGGCTTTGTTGGGGGAGCGGCACCAGGGTTGGCCAATCGTGTTTTTGGGAGGATGGATTCTACATATTCATAAGCAGAATCTGTTTATGGAGAAATCAGAATTTCTAGGATGAGTGTCTTTTATCTGGACTTCCTGCTTGTACATGCAGTACTTGCAGTTTGAGACTGCCTGTCTGCCTGTGGCTGACTACAAAGTCTGCTTGCCATTCAGCTAAGATGGCAAGCAGAAGAAGTTTGAGCCTAAGAAGCAGCAGCAGCAGCATCTTCAAGCATTTTGCTTTACTGCCACAACTGCACATTCCAAACAGAGTCTCGGCTGGGTAAGAATGCGTACACTACTGGCCAGAAAACCAGGCGAATTAGCATAAGTGCCATGTTCGATCCATCAGCGGGGGACTCAAATGGCTGCTGGTCCTTATCCCATCCCACTCTTGGCCTTGTTTGCGGAGGAAGTCGTGAACTCGGAGAGAGGGGAAAGGGAGAGGCCGTCTGTTTAAGTTGATATTTGCTCTCAAAGTAATTTGGAGCAGATTTTTTGGAATCAGTGAAAGGGCTTCGCTGTAATTCCCTTTCATGCTCATCTTCTATCTCTGAAGTCACCATGGGGCCTAAACAGCAGCATAAGGATGCCAGATGGATTAGAGGGATCCTGTCTCTCTCTCCCTCTCTCCATCTCTTTCAATCGCAACATGTTTTGTGTACAGGGATCCAGAAGGCAGATGACAGAAGACCAAATCACACTGGCTCTTTCTCACTGTCACTCTTTCCTTTCCTCACAGTAACTTACTCTGACATGTCTTTTTTTTTTCTTCCAGTGCTTGCTGGACTGATTTCCTCCCTCACATCATGACTTGCTTGAGCAGTTGCTGGAAAATGATGACAAAAATTGCCTTTTTTTATTGTTTTACAATAGAAAAGCTTTTCATTCATTTGGAATCTGAGCTCATCGGTAAAACTCTCGTTCCGTCTCTGGTTTTACTGCTCAGTTCAAATTAAAACGTGTCCTAAATATTAACTTTTAAATAATGAATGATATGCATGCAACAGCAGGAGTCAACAGTGATGTCTCAGACATAACACACAGGGAGGGATACCCGATAGGGGTTTATTCTGCTTTAGCCGCAAACTCCATGAAGACAATGGGTGCCAGGCATTGCTGTGAACTGTGGAGGGAAAGCAATAAAAGCTGTTTTGCTGCAGCTGCATTGTTTTAAATGCCACGCGAGTGCTGATATTTATATATATATATCTATATAAATATATATATATAAAGTTTGCAGTTCCTTTGTTGGAACAGTCCTGGCTTATTACTGATGAACTGTCTTGTTTTAGATTACTGTGCACAGTAAAACTCGCTTCCCTCAATGACAGCTGGAGGTAACATGTTAAGTGCTATGGTGGAAAAAAAAAGAAAAAGAAAGAAAGAGCAAAGCCCCACAGGTCAGAGTCATCTGCCTGGGATCTGTTCGGTGGGGTTACGAGGATCCTCGTAAATATCTCTCGCCAGCTCATCAGCTGCACTGCGCTGCACACTGTTTCCCGACGAGGCCGTGGGCTGGTTGAAACGAACTATGATGGATGCAGTGTGGCATGGACACAGTGAGAACGCCACAACATTACTGATTGTGAACAGTACAGTGTTTGTGCCTGTGAAAATCAAGCTCAATTTGTATTTAAGTGAACAGTAAAGTTCTTCTACTTTCCGTTATCCAGTTTTTAGCTTGTAAGTATCGACAGAATTTTACATTTCATTTTTCTAATGTGAAAAAAACAAGACAGTTAGTTAGTCAAACTGTAGCTGTTCATCACATGGCCTCACATTTGATTCTGGAATAAGTTTGAAAATAAAATCAGATAGTTCCAAAAATTATCGCCCCTCTCTTTATTTCAAATGTAGTGTTAAAAAGCAAATACAGCAAGCTGAAGCTAAAGTAACTTCAACTTTGGTTTGTTTTACATGCATATCAGATGACCAAAGCCCGTGCTTCTGATTTTATTAAGCATTTGATGAAATCATATGGAATTAATTCTGAAAGCATTCCCGGGACATGAAAATTATGCAAATGTTCAATAATCACTGTTTGGCAGTGGTCATCCGATGGACTGGAGGGTTGCCAGTTTGAACCTGTGTTTGGGAATACTGGGTGAGGATACTGAATGATAACTGGTCCCACCCACAGCAAAAAGTCCTTGAGCAAATCATACACCTTGAGTGAAGCACTCACATGTCCTCAAGGCTGTTGCTCTGAGAATTAATACCTTCTAAATAGACTTTCCTGCTTAAATGCAAGCTTAAACAGGGATTTTCTGAATGTGACAAGCACTACTTGCTTGTGACAAAACACATTTGCTGGCGAGACATCTCCCGGGACAAACGTGAAATCCTAGTGTTGGTTGCCATCTCTTCTGTCATGCTGCTTGTAAAAGAATTACTCCCTCCTGCCTGTAGCTACACTTGTGACAAGGCTGGAGTATCGGGCCGCTTAAATTACAATTGTCATTGACTTGCAGTGGTCACACATGCAGATTAAGAGGACCGAGAAGATCCTTTTGCTTTTTTGTCTGGATTTTGTGTTGAACTGGGCCAAGGTTATGTGATGAAGTTCATCAAATGGTTGTTCTCTTAAGTTGGCACATGTTCTTTTAAAAGTAGATAAGTTGCATTGTTGAATATAAATAAACTGTGTTCCATTTGTTTTTCTTGCTAAGGGCAACAAATGGAAGCAGCATCAAATTAAAAATGACAAAGCTTACAAAGCCAAAGCCATGTTTTGCTGAGACATCGTATCCTTGACCAAGGTTTTCCAGGATTTGCCTCATCCACCACCACCTCACACATCCCTGGCAGCACGGTCTCACCAGGTGGTTTGACTTTACAGCCACTTTTCCACTTGAGGACTTAATGCAGACACACGGTCCCAGCTGGAACTCATTAGGCCTATGGCTCAACCACCTAGGCCAAAATCATAACACCAGCTCAATCAGCTGGTGCAGGGGGGCCTCTGATCTACGGGAGGACGCTGAAGAGGTTTTAATGTTGGGCCACCACAGGATAATGCGTTCCACTTATAATTAGGTTGATGCAGTTTGGCCATTGGTATAATATGGTCACTTGGCTAGTTTTAGACAGATTTCAAAAAGAAGAAGCATATCAACTTCTCTTTCTCGGGGGCTGAAAACAATCTGCAAGTACGGCATTATCCATGATGGCAAACATTAGCCTATTTTTTTTTTTTTTTTAATTCTTTTGCCTGTCCCATTTGGTTCTTTAGCCGTCAGAATTGTTGTCTGAAGACCAAGAAGGATACCCAATGGATTTACTTTGCCAAATGGATCATC
Organism: Mchenga conophoros; assembly: GCF_057382185.1. Classification (NCBI taxonomy): domain Eukaryota; kingdom Metazoa; phylum Chordata; class Actinopteri; order Cichliformes; family Cichlidae; genus Mchenga; species Mchenga conophoros. Next base: position 34,734,987 of record NC_140547.1, read on the forward strand.
ATGGCATTGCCGTATTGGTCCATTTGATTGACCTTTGTTGTTATTATTTATTTTATTTTATTTTATTTTATTTTCAGTTGTTACAGACGGGACAGACGTGACTGAGGGATAGGAAAGGGAGAAAGAAAGATGAAGGAAAAGAAAAACAGAAGGGGAGAGGGACAGTGAGAAAGGGCACTTAAAAAGAGAAAGAAGAGAAAAAAACTCTCCTGGATCACCTGTTGAGAGAAAAAGAAGAGAAAACAAGCCAAAAAAAACAGAGCAACATACTAAATACAACACCATCGCATTAATCTAGCTAAGTGTAAACAGCAGTAAATACTAAATATTGAATGTTGTTGTGCAGCACGCAGGACGGACAGCGCACAATGTGCTTTGAAGTAGCAGCCAAGAAAGGTGTAGTTTATGTCTATGAACAGTGAACACCCGTGTGCGCACCTGTGTGGATCAGCGCACTTGTATTCAAAAGGTTTCCCCATGTAACGGTCTGCTAGAGGGTGTAGAGAGCCATAGCCCCGTCCCCCAAGGCATGAAGCAGGCATGGAGGAGATCCAGCCTTTTTTTTCATTTAACCTACAAATCCGACAGGCAAAGATCCTTTTGTGTGTTACCCTGCAGTTCTAACGTTCGTGGCATCTTGGTGAATGTAACCACATTTACCATCCTTTCACCCATGATTTCTTCCCCAGCCACTGAGACATAGGCTGTATCCCAATTCAGGGTCTGCAGCCTTAAAGTACACAGCCTCAACAGTCCTCAAGGGCCGCGTACTCAAAGACCACTAAGGCCGGAAGTGCGAGGCTTGTGAAATGGGACGGTCTAGCCTCAGTCGCGCTGCCCAGGTTGCCTAGCAACCATGATACTAACAGCTGGAAACGTTTCATACAGCTTCGTTTGACAGAAATGAAGGAGAAAATCTTTTGTTCATTTGTTTGTTTGTTTCTACATGAGCTTTGATCATTCTCTGTAAGATTAAACTCAGCTATTGAATGGCGTAAATTTTAAAGTATTTTAAAGGCTTTAAAACCAAGTTAGTACAAACGTCACTTATGTCACATAACTTTGCCGACATGTGGCCAACAGTAATGTTTTAATGTTCTTCGTTTTCACATAAATAAGTGACATAATATTCAGTACTTACTTAAAGTTTACTCTTCGGGCACCCCTCATCCGCCATTTTTTTTCGGCAAAATTATCCACACTCACTGCCGGGCTATGCATTCTGGGATATGTTGGGCCACGAAGTCTACACCACCACGTCCTTAAAAACACATTTGAGGGCCGCATTTCGAGCAGCCTTCGAATTGGGACAGCCTTCGTCGCGTCGCTGTGATGTAATCGGCCTTAAAATGTGGCCTTTAAGGCTGCAGACCCTGAATTGGGATACAGCCATAGACCAGATTGTTTTGGTACATTCACCAGCTAGTTGCTAATGTTGTGTCATTTGGCAATGAATAGGTAGTGAATAGTCTTTAAAGTGTTTTTAATGGAAAAGTTTGCTTGTGCTGAAATTAAGCTGAGCCAAAACAACAGGCTAAAAGACATTAGAACAGGGGTGTCAAACTCAAATACACAGTGGGCCAAAATTCAAAACTGGAACAAAGTTGCGGGCTAACGTTAATATTTATTGAAATATATTTATTCCTCCAGATATAAGAATGAATCTTTTCTTATGGACTCAAACACGTTTTGGTGAAAAACTGAATATGGAACAAGCAAAGCTTAATACTAAACAATATATATATTAGCTGTATAATACCAGTAGGCCAACTCTAATAGTAATTTGGTATGGCTTCGTGGGCCAAATGTAATTAGGCTGCGGGCCAAATTTGGCCCGCGGGCCAGAGTTTGACACCTATGCATTACAAGGTACTATGGGAATGTGGGGAACCCTTGTTATTTGGTGCATCTGCTTTCACACTATACATATTAATATGATTCACTGTTAGTATGAAAATATTCCTTAGTGTAGCTTACATTTAGGTTTTCTCTGCATTGGAAAGGCTTGCGTGTGAAGCACCTTAAACTAACATCGACAGTTCCTCTAGTCTTTGAGGGTTAGATTACTTTATGAGCCTGTTATATGAATTATTTATATTTATTTTAATATAAATGTAGGGTCTTACCTTGCAATACAAAACACTTTGATGTTCTGTTGTTTACAACCTTTGATAAATGCCACCATGAAGCTTGGACAATATCACGTAAATAAACACAGAAATTTTAAAAAACAGGAAACAGAGCTAAATCTCAAAGTATAAAATTCTAGCAAGACTTAACAAAGGCTGAGGGCAAAGACAGACTAGATAAACACAGAAATGAGGAATAATTAATTGAGACACTAATGAGGGCAGGAAAAGTACAAAGGCAGGAAGAATCTAACTTTCAAAATAAAAGTAAAAGAGGGACAATGGGGTAAACTCACAGAGGAGAGGAGAACACAGGAGGCATGTGAAAAAGGAAGTTCACAAAAACACATCTGAGGATAACAACAAAAATCCAAGAATCAATATTCAGCAACAAAATAGAAGTAAACTGAGAATAATAGCAGCCGGACCACGTTAAAAAAGAAAAAAAAACAGACAAGAAAAGACTGTAAGTACAATGCATGTCGCCAGCTTTTCTTCTCAAAAAGCACAATGGGGCAAAACTATATTAAAACAACAAAAACAAAAACAAATTGAACTCTCCCACTATTCCCAGGATCCTCTGGGACCTGGACAGCAACAAAGGCCTCTGAGAACCTGAAGAAATCCATGCAAGTTGTGGCCAGTGGGCCAATCTTTCTGCCGTGCTGACACATGTTTGGAGTCCTCAAAACAATGATTCAGCATGATGTTGTAACTGACTGGTACTACATGCCCTTTGATGTTATGTAAGAAGTACTTCATATGTCTGATATTTAGTCCCTGGATCTTCTGATGTGTGAAAGATCAAGGTGTGTGCAGATGGCGTGCAGGTCACTCAGGGCACTGCTCCATGTCTCGGTCTCTCACTGCTGTGTGACACTCACAAACACAGGGTGGTTTAGCCTCTGGCTGACCTGGCCTTGGCATCTTGTCAGCTTGTCTAGTAAGCAGTCCTTGTGATAGCAGTTGGTTTGCAGTCTGTTGGTTTTTAATTCAGTAGAAAACAGTATTTGCACTAGATTTATTTAAAGAAATGTATATTATTATTATCTATTTGATTTTGGAAATGATAGGGGTTTTTGGGGGGTCTTCTGGCTAAGAGGTCATTCAGTGTGGCCTGGCCATGGTCTGGTCCACGTTTGGGAGCCAGATTCTGCTCCAAGGGTCTTCACAGGTCCGTGGGGTCGCTGAAGCCTGAGCCAGGCTGAACAGGGAGACATCTGTCCAGGCCTGGAAGGATTTCACGCTTCTGGCCGTGCAAATGATTTAGGCCCTAAAGGACTACCTGCTGGGAGAAACTCCCAGTGGGTTAACCTGACACAGATGGATCCCCGGCCAGCACTGAACACACACATGGAGAAGTACACACGTGTGCACGCACATATATGAGGGTGAAGACAGATGCAAGTGTGGACATAGTGGAAGAAAAACACACTTGTGCTGAAGACTGACATGCAAAAATCCACTGCCACTACGCACACAATCGCACAATTTCACACACACTCTGTCCTCTCAGGCCTCACAACACAGATGCGCATTTTCCACAGACAGTCCGACTGATGTATGTCATACCACACAGGGAACAAAAACAGCAGCCATGAACCACAATGCGCATGTAAGGATTTTTTATTTATTTCCCATTTTATTTATTTATGATGGACGTTGATCCAATCAGAACTGGTTGTTTAGTTGGTCTTGAAATTACAGTTTTATGCATGTATTTATTTATTTATTTATACCTTTTCTGATTTATTTTATTTGTCAGATAGCTGATGCACTTTAAAATGTATTTGGTAAATTGTGGTCGCCATTTCAATTAAATGCCCATTTCAACAAATAGCTAATATTACCAATATATTGGCATATATTGGTAATATTAGCTATTTTCTTAAATATAAATATCAGAATTTTAAGAGATAAGAGAAACACCCTTCAATAATGTTACGAGTGTTGGATTTGCATATTTTGTCCACCAGGGGGCACTCTGCAGCTTCTCGTTTGGCAACAAATCTTTCTTTTGGTATTTACATGTAAGCACAAAGCATTTACTCATCGAATCACTGAAATATGCAGTATGAATACATCAATGCATAAACAAGGAATTTTTTGTTTTGTTTTATGGGAGGGAACAGAGAATATTTACTGAAGGAAGAGCTCATGTATTTTGTAAAGGTAGAACTGACACTTATGTCTGAAACTTGAGCCTAGAGAAACTTGTTACCCTGGAAACGGGTTCAGATCAGAAACCAGTGGAAACCTGTCTGAAGGTAACAAAATACCTCTAAAACTCTTAAACTGTTTAATCAACATGTTGGATCTTGTCTGTTGCCACAGGTTTGCTGTTTTCACTGTAAAACTAAGCTTGGGTGGCTACAGTTTCATATTTCACACAGATGTGAGGGATGCAATGATCTTTCATCCAAGCCTTCAGAACTTTATTGTTTTACATTTTGTGAAATAGTAGAGAACAAAGTAGGAAGATACACATAAGATATACTGACTTATGTCCAACTATGGACCAGAAGTAAAATACTGCGTTTTACACAACACAGCTGGCTCACTAGAACATCACACTGCAACACAGACATATCACAGATTGGTACTCTGCATTATAAAATAATACTGTAATACAACCCGTACTTACTGCATACTGACACTGCTTTGTATAACAGCCTGAGTATACAGTAGAAGAAACTAAAGGCTTTGCTGGAGTCCAGTATTTGCTACAAAGAGCTCATATCTTTCTGAGAACTTTTAAGTTGCATAATATGTTCAATTGAAATGCCATATTATGAAAAGAAGGAAACATTTCCCTTTAATAGCTAACCAAATTTGCCCAATGAGCCTGACTTACTCGTCCCAGTCGTCTCTCCTAATTCTGTAAAGCTGGCTGTAAACTCGCCTCTGTGGAGTGGCAGGGATCAGCAACATCTGGCCGGGACATCAGGAAACGCCTCTCCTTCTCTAACACACACACACACACACACACACACACACACACACACACACACACACACACACACACACACACACACAGACAAACCCACACTGAGGCACTGGTACTCAGACGTGCACTCCAGTGAGCGTGAGGCTCATGAACATCTGGCTTCCCAGACTTCTCCCAAGAGGGAATCGACTTTTTGTTGTTTTTCACCAACTGCCTCTCGTTTCAGTTTTTGGTTCTTCTCTACTTAGTCCGTTTAAATGTGGGCACACTTGTGTAGTCTTACTTAACTTTCCTCCCTCCTACACTGCAGTTATGCACTCATGTCAGAGGCCTGTATGTACAATAGTTAATTAGAGGCTGTATAAATAATTTGTCTGAGCTGTATAGATTGCGGTCTGTAGCCCTTTCTTGGACACATCTCTTATAGTTACTGAATCACTCGGTCTTTACAGATTAATTATGACCGTGTCTGACATGTAACGTGAAAAAGAATTATTTATGTCAGCCACTGAAAAGTTATAGCAGGTGGAGCTGTAACATGAAGGCAGCAGCAAGTGCACGTAGTCCTCCAATCACTACTGAGTTTTGCATCCAGGCCAATGTTATCAAACCATGTAAATACAGCATTTACTTTTTCTCATATTTTGTAGAAGCTAACTCTATTTCCCACTTTCAGCTGCTATGCCAAGTTCTCACTCAAATTTATGGAGCCAGTTTTACACTTAAAAAAGAGAGATTATTGGCATCAATGCTTCCTGGTCAATGAATAAATAATAATCATGTAAATAAAAGGATGTAGCCACTGTGACATCACCCATTGGTTTGTGAATTCCCACTTTCAAGCCTTGGCTTGAGCTTGGGCACGCTCATTAAGTAGCGACTTGCCCAATGGAGGTTACCATGCCCTAAAGCATAAGCTGCTTTACTGTCTGTTTTACTTACAGTGCAGTCATAATTTATAAAATTAACATTGTAATGTGTTTGATAATACCTAAAACTACTGATTGGGACCAGACACTTGTCTTAGAAATGCCTACTGAGATCATAAATCGAGCGAGCATTAGAGTCAGTATCCCTCGATTTTTTACACTATCTGACTGCTTCTTGCAGCTAGAAGATTCGCCCCCTGCTGTGCGTTTGATAGAATGGAGCATTTGGTACTTTTGCATTAACTTCACATTTTAGACCTATAGTCAATGTTTAACCATACAGACGGACCAAACTGATATTGTGAACCATTTAGGAACCTATTAAACCAATCCCAATGATCAAAACAGTAGGGCTTAACTAATTCCTATATTATTGCTGCTCTGTAATGAATAGTTTGACCTTTGGCCTTCTGGAAAATCATTAAAAGGCGATTGGAGTAATTCCCACTTACACTGCATGCTCTTTTGCAGGCTACTTGGAAAGTTTTCAGATCAGACCTGCTGTCGATCTGAACAGAAAAGGAGTTGCAGCGTATTTTAATGACTCATGAATTGACTGGCAGCTTAACATTTGTTTATACTGATGGATTAAAACTGCTGTCTAAAGCATTAGTATGTGATTAATTAATTAAAAATGGGCCATTTGGATTTAATCACTATTGTTGCAGTCATCTCAGCTGACAGCATGCAAGGCAGAACTCACAGCAGTCTCACCTCCAATTATCTTCTTGCTTAATTCATCTGTTTAATCCCATTTGGAGTCTGCGGGGCCTATTTTGGTTTCTTTGTGAAGCGAGCGAGCCAAATAAAAAACAGTCAAAGCGAGCTGCTGCGTTCGTTTCCTCAAGGGGTGCCCTGCTTTACCGTAAGCCCATCAGGGCCTGTTTCTACACACATTAGCGGTTAATTATTATCAGTCCATAGCCATAATGAGCTCTGCATCGACCTGTGGCTGTATGTGCAGCAATAATATTACTTAAAGGAAAAACAATCAGCCGGCTTTTCCCAGTGAGCAGTCTAAAAGGTTTGCAAGGTTTGCAGAGATAATAGTTGATTGATTAAAGAGAAAATGGGAAACAGAGGTTGTGTATGTACTGTTATTTATTGTGAGTGTGCTCATATTGGTGCGTGTGTGTGTGTGTGTGTGTGTGAAAAGACAAAAAGTGAATTCCTGTAAAGTGTTTTTAAGCTGTTTTTTTTTGTCTCTTTAAATTCAATATCGCTGTGATATCAATACCATTTTTGAACGCTATTATCAAAGCCGGCGTGCTGCTTCCCTGCACAGATCTGTTTCTTTGCTCAAACTGTGGCTTTTCACATCTGTCTTCAGATACAGCTCTAACTTAGATAAGATCTTAGGAACACAAATGTTAAAATATTCCCCTAAATAAAGCCTTGCATGCTCTTTTCATTTGTGATAGTGACGTTTCCAGGGCTTCTTGGTTTGACCCACTGCGAATGTGACTTTTCTGATCTTCATATGTCAACAAGCTCATCACCTCCCTCTGTCTAAGACTCACTGCTGCAGTCAATGCCATGCTTTATGCTAAGAAAACAGTAATTTACCGTGCAGCCACAACCACACCGGCTTTATCACTCCCACTCACATTTGTAGGCCTACTTTCATTTGACCCTTTCCAATACAATTCAATTCACTGTATTGGATGTCAAGTCAATTTCGCTGGTATATCACCAAATCATAACAGTCGCCTCAAGGTGATTTATATGATACAGAGAAAACCCCAAAATTCAGATGAACCCCTATGAGCAAGCACTTGGTGAGAGTGGGAACAAAAAACTCCCTCTTAACAGGAAGATACAGAAGCGGGTAACTAGTTGGGGGTGAGGGGAGAGAGACGGGACAAAATATGAGCTGATCGATTGTGAACTGTACAGTATGGTTTGAAGAGAAAACACACTTACTTAAATTAGATATTTTTAAAGGTGTGGCCGGAGCCAGCAGGGAACATGTCCACTTCCTGTTATTCACATTGTTCAAAAAGTGGTGGCACTTCAGCCGGTGTTCAGCAGAGGGCAGCTCGTGAGATAGTCCGCAATGAATAGAAGGGAATTTTGCTAAAAAGCTAAAATAATTATTGACACTTTTAGCATTATTCGGTTAATTTATATCACAAGGACTCGAAGGACAAGCCAAAGGGGTGTAGGCTGGTGGAAAAAAAAATCAACGTGTAATAAGTAAAGAAAGAAAAGTTGGATCATTCATGTCAATATTTAAACAGCTTCTGGAAACCAAGTGGCAATTAACTATTATGTGCTCTGTATATAACTTAAAGTATGTTATTGACTAAATCTATGGATTTTAGTGTATTAAAATGAATGGATTTGTTGACTCTTGATAGGGTTTGGTTGTTACCATTCATATGGTGGTGTTTTAAAAATGTTTTTAATTGATTTGGCCACACCTCTATAAAGTATGTAATCTACAATATATCTATAATAAAAATATAAAATGCATATTGGTGTTTGGCACAAGTCATAAGTCTTTGACTTTGTATAAAACTGCAATAGATTTAATCATTTTAGCTTTGACATAATTTATATGTAATTACCAGTTTCTTGCTTACAGACAAAAATAACCTTTATTTTAGGGGCTAGTTTTTATAAATTCATTGGAAGGTAGATTGTGCTAATACAGGTTGATTGACCCATTAAGGATTTACACAGGGTGGACTCCCATGATGGCACCCACTTCCAAATGATAACTATAGTTGACAGTAAAAGTCACATCAGGAACCACAACAGAAGCATCCATGTGTGTATAAGAAGCACCTGGATGTAGTGGTTGAAGGTGACCACCATCAGTTTTCATGCCTGAAAACAAAATACAGAAGCTGCAAAGTAGCTTATAGTGCTGTACTGCCCCTAATACTCAAGTATTTTAGTATAATTTAAAATCCTAAAATACAGTTTCAACAGTCTACCTGAAAAACACCAGAAAAATGTCAGACTTTTTTTCTCTACCACTTTCTATTTACAGTGTAACAAAAAGGTAATATAATCGCCATCTCCTGACAATTGAATCCACCATATTGTCCATCCAATTTTTGCTACCTTTACATGTACTGTACTGTATTTTATACGACATTATTGTCATTTTAAATCCACTGTATTTTTTTTACTTAACCTAGCAGGAAAAGCAAAGGTGGAAATTATCCCAGCATTTACAGGAGTCAATCCCAGCCTCACTGAAAGCAGGAGGCTGGGATTGACTCCCGTAAATGAGATGAGGTTCTTTTAACTGTTATTAAATAGACCTATGCTTCTTTTTGTGCAATGCAGAAATGTCTGTTAATGAACATCGACAAAAGAGATTTGAGTAGGTTTGACACATTTCTGACTTGTTAGCCTAAAAGCAAACAGAAAACTGTATCAAACTCTTGGTCACATTTCAACTGTCAAAGAGTTTATTTGATTCATCAAACAGAGCCTTCCTTCAAAGTTTCTTTACAACCTTATGGCTGGCTCAGCTGATATGCATCTACACAATTCTCATATAAAAGAGGATGCTTCTTTCAGCTGCTCCCCGATTCACAAAGGATCACCACAGCAGGTAACTTTGCATGCTTGATTTAGCAGATTTTCTAACATTGGATGCCCGTTGTGGCCACAGATGGCTGGTGTCTTCTACAAGATCGGAATCATGGACTGTTTGCGTGTTAGGTGAAAGTGTAAACCACTACACTATGAAGAGTTAAAGATTTAAATTTTAATTGTTTTATCCTTCCCACAGGTGTTACACATCTGCAAGCCACTTTGCAACCCGTCTCCCTCAGCTTGTCTTTTTAATTTCTGTCTTGATGTTTATCATACAGCTTTGCTATGCTGTGTGTGTGTGTGTGTGTGTGTGTGTGTGTGTGTGTGTGTGTGTGTGTGTGTGTGTGTGTCATGCTGCTGCTGTCTCACCTCTGGCTCTCCATGCACATATAATGGTGAGAAAGTCCCAGAAAAGGAAAAATCTATATTAGCACAATTGATTAAAGTGTGCTCTGAGCTTTTTTTTTATTTTATTTTTTTAAACTGTATCTCACTTTAGTAACTACTCCTCCACAATTCATCTAGCCATGGTATTAAAATATTGCATATACAGTATTTTAGTATTATACTCATGTGCAAAAGTCTTGAGCCATCCTCCCCCTCTTTATTTTCTGCCAGGAAAATGAGAAATGGCTGCAGTGATTTGTTCAAACAACTGTGCAAGCATACATGGAAATACAGCATATAAGACAAAAATACTTTGTGCAACTCTGCAAGTCAATATTTGGTATGATTCCCTTCATTCTTCAAAATAGCCTGAAGTGTCTTCAAATTTCATGAAGTAATCTTCAGTAGTAGTTCTCCAGGCTTCTTCAGGCACATTACAAACTCGTGTTTGGATGTTTGCTACCTTTTGTTCCTTTCTGTCAAGACGATCTCACACAATAATGTTGAGGTACGCACTACGGGGAGGCCAATCCATGACTGACGGTGTTCCAGTGTCTGTCCACATGTGCTTTACTGCACTGGCAGTGCTTTGGGATCATTGTTGCTTCTGAAAAATGAAGCTGATGTGGGTCAGATGGCGTTACATAGTGGGTCAAATCTGATGGTATTTTTCTGAATTCATAATTCCATCAGTTTTGACAACATCACTGGCTGAAAATACAGCCACAAGCATAACAGATGATTGTAAACAGCCACTCACTGTTGTACCTTTCTTCTGACATCTCTTTCATTCAAACATATTTATTCAACATAATAATAATAAAATAATTATAGACGTAGCAATTAATATAAATAAATATGAATTAAAACTCATATGTGCAAATTAATATTTAATGGATTTTGTATAGTTCAACAAAAACTTCACTTTCAAAAACTGAAATTTCTGGCAATTAGTTCATGCTTTAGGCTTCAAAGGGTAAAGAATGGATTCTTCACTCGTTCACTGAGAACATTTCTCATGAGGCTTCAGTGAACAGTCAATGGATCGACTGAAGGGCCTGATCATTATTTTTTTTTCTTATTTCTTAAGAACATGATGTGCAGATACTGCTGTAGATAGTTTTTAAGCTGCCACTTCTTGCGGAGGTGTGCCAAGTTTTTAACTCTTTGGGAATCACGTTGTGCCAAAATACTAATTTATGCCTGTCACACTGTGTTATCTTTGGCAATTTTATTAGATTCAACTAAAGACATCGGACAAATAATGTGTTGTTGTAACTGGCAGTTAGTGACAAGGTGCCTAAAGACAGAATTATTATGTATATACATAACACTGGTTTATCCCCTGAGTTACTTGTCTTATTTATTTGAATGATTCAGTCAGTGGATTAACAAAGAAAACACTTTGTCTGTTTTTTCACTCATTTGCAGAGGAAAGTCCAAACTAAAACTTCAAAAGACTTCCAGAAAGTAATGAGAACTATTGCTTAAGATCAGTTTGGAAAATTACTAGCACAGGTGACAGTTTCATATCCTCTATTTTGTTATATCTTCTTCCTAGAGTAACACAGAAGGTGGAACATGCAGTTCATGGCTCCTGCAGTCTACATGTCTAATTGCCAAAATACTAATGCCCAAATTACTTCTATTCAACACCAGTTTCTAAGGCTGTGGGATGGATAAAGCACTGTGTGGGTAGAATAAAGAGCTCTATGCAGTTGTGTGACTTGTGTTGTGTGTGATGAACGTGGCCTGGAGTATAAAGAGCAGGTAACTGGACTGGAAGAGAGGAAAAAATACTCCAAAATGCCCCTTACATCGGTCACTGATTTTACTTTATTTTTGAATCGAAAGTTTTTTTCTTGTATTTTTACTCTGATTTACAATTATTTTACTGTTATCTTAGCTACTAATTTCCGCAGCTGCTGCTGCACCCACATTTGGATACATTCACATGCCTAACTATATTCTTTTTGGTTTTCCCTTTTTGAAAGGACCATAAAAAAGCGTAACTGGAATGCCCCTCTTAAATACAGCCTGAAAGAGCAGCATCACATTTTTGAAGTCTGGATTTGTGAATTCCTGCGGCGACGCGGAGCAAAACACACATAGGACATCTGAATTCCCATCCGCCAACTAAAAATGGCTGGCAGTTTTGTAGGGTTGACCTCCAGCCGCGATGTGGGGCGATCGTGGCTCAAGAGTTGGCCGTTCGCCTTGTAATCGGAAGGTTGCCAGTTTGAGCCCCGGCTCCGACAGTCTCGATCGTTGTGTCCTTGAGCAAGACACTTGACCCATTGCCTACTGGTGGTGGTCAGAGGCTCCGGTGGTGCCAGTGTCCGGCAGCCTCGCCTCTGTCAGTGTGCCCCAGGGTGGCTGTGGCTACAATGTAGCTTGCCATCACCAGTGTGTGTGTGTGTGAATGGGTGGGTGACTGGATGTGTAAAGCGCTTTGGGGTCCTTAGGGACTAGTAAAGTGCTATACAAATACAGGCCATTTACCATTTTACCGTTCCAGTCTTTGATGGTTCCTCACCACACACTAGTCACAACACCGGCAGTCGAGTTAGCTGTTAAAAAGTAACCATGTATTGTTGTTGTTCCTCACTTAGCGGCATGCTAATGATAGGAGCTTTTACAAGCGCTTCATGATATGAACTGCTTTTATTTCTTGCGACATTTCGTATATTTTTTCAAAATTGCTTTAAAGAATATGAACAAATATTTTTTGACTTTTCAGTAAATAATTTTGGTTCCAAATTTGGACCTGAGAGAGAGCTGTTTCGCCTTTTTCCCCTCGACCAACATGTCATTTTGCATCTGGTTTCCAGCACATTATAGCATTGCAGGAGGTCGTCCGTGTGCTGACACAAATCTGATCCCCGACCAGCTGTTAGAGACGGCTCATCTTCTGTCGACAAACATCTGTGGTTCATCTCCACAGTTTGACGGGAAATGCAAGACTTCAGCTCCCTTATGCTCCTCTCTTTGCTCCCATTCTCTCATTCCCGGTCCTCTCCCTCTCTCTCTTTCTCTCTGATGTTTGGTTTTACGTCGCAGCCATCTGCTCCTAATGATTTCTAAAACTCTGACTTTTATACACAGAGGCAGTCCCAGGCAAAAAAAGAAAACAAATGTGATCAAATCAGAGCTTCTTAATCTGCTTTATTTCTTTCCTTTTGGTAATATCTTGGAAATGACACTAAGGCAACATGTCTTCCACACTGGACGTTTGAACTCTCACCCATTTGATTCGTCACAGTGAGTATGCAGGTGTTTAGCTTCACACCTGTTTACAAGAAAAAACAGGTATTCATAAGTATTCATTGTGGTAAAACACTTACTGCAGAATGTCTGACCATTTTGCCAGAGTCAAGAATTACCATAGCAGTCCTAATATTATTAGTTGCTGTGCTGAGTACAAAAACACATCTGAAACTTGAACTATCTGCTAATTTTGCTTTGCTTTTCTACATCGAGGTTTCAAAAAATCCCTGGGAGCAAAATGGGATATTCCCTAGAAAGGTCACCAGCCTAAATAACCTTTAACACTTTTAATCATAATTAAGCAGTGTTTAAAAAAAGTAATTTAAACCACCTGTCATCAAAATAAGAAAAATATTTTAGAAACTTGTCAAAAACTTATTTAAAACAAAAAATTATGTTGCTGTTTGTTGCGCAAATAACACACTGAATACAAGTTTTCTATACACAACTTTGAGTCGGCACACTGAACTCCTCTGAGAAACCAGTTTCAATAATGTGAATATGTAACGTGTTATGGTAATTAAAAATAATATGTTTTAGTACTTTTTTTTTTGCTTATTTATAAAACTGTATATTTACATCTTCATGGATAAATAACAATTATGTTTTTGCATTAAACGCTTGCACATACTGGTGGGTTAACCAATAATAAAAAAATAGAAAATGATTTTGATAATTATAATTACTGTATGTTACCTTATATTGTTTAGTGTTCATATTAAGCGTTTCACTCGTCACCGGGCTGCCTGCAAGTTTGGAAGCTGTTGTATTTTTGCATAATTGGATGTCAGTGCCAAATATTCAAGTTGCAGTTTACTTTGATATATATCTAAATATGAGATTTAACTTTTTGGATATAAAATTACTAAGTAACTAAGTAAGTATTTTTTCATGAGTTCTGGGCAAAAAGGTGTCTAATCTAATCAGTTTATCACTGAGTCCAAGTGAAAATATGTGCTGACCCCCTCAAAACATTCATGACAATGGGACAAATATGTGTAAAGACACAAGAATATATGCAGACCCACCCACGTTGCTTTTGACTATCACTGTCTGTGAGGTGGAGGGATGAAATCAAATTTTGAAAAATTGATTTTTAAAAAAAAGTATATAAATTAGAGATTTAAAAAACAGTTACATCAGCCAATGTCTTAACACAAGTATGTAACTTAAACCTTTTTTGAAGGAGTTATAGATTATTTTCAGTCATTCCTTAATTTCCAGGTAATTGTTAGACTGTTAAAATGACTTTGCTGTCTTTTATCAGTCATATAGGGATGTTACAAAATCCAATAATCACTTTGGTGTCATTGTGAACAAAACTCGAATAATATTCTGGAAAATCTAACCAAAAAAAGAAATAACTTTTATTGTTAACATTATATATATATTACAATTATCATTATGTCATAAAAGCATATTCTTCCAAATGCTCCCATTAAAGACGTCTTACTTACCTCAAAAACAGAGCACATCTGCTTATTTAACATTCATACTGTATAAGCTGATTTCTGCCAGTGTCTGTAACTCTTTCTTAAAAGTGTAAATTAAAAAAATTCTCATTAGTTGTGTTCTTGTCCCTCTCACGAAAGTTAATCCCAAAGTTTGCGAGCCGTTACTTGAGATGTACATAACAAAACGTATGGTGTTATATTTCTGTGCTGCTTTCACTTATATAAACACAATAATTTAATCCAAATCAAGACTAACGTGGAACTCTGAGGCCCAAACACAGACAGACAGACAGAGTATGCTTTAGATGGTATGTCACAGACCACACATTGTGCCGGCTGTGTGTTAAAACAGTTATTCACGGTCTCGCATCCTACCCACAACCAGAGATGAGTAACTTGAACTTCATGCGTTCTTGTGTGTGTGTGACAATTTGCACATGTATGCATGTAAATACAATATTGTCTCTGCATTTTAATGAGATTTTCATCTAAATGTATTACCGTAAATAAATATGCAGGTTATTGTACTTACATGTGACCCATTGTCCACCAGATTACTTGGTCTTGACTGCAACAAATTGGATTCATTGTCAATGGCGGAGCAGCCAGATTCGCTGAATATGGGAAGCTTTACTGTCTTTTGTCAAGTGACGCTTCATAAATAACTCTGACTTCCTCCTCTGGATGCCTGCCAGTGGCTGTTCACTATAAACTACATGAGCTCCACAGCTTTCTCTGAGCAGCCGACTGCAAAATGGACTGCCGGCTGTTGGCTCCTTGAGGAGTTTGGAGCCATATCTGAGCTAACGTTTACAGTAACATTGGAGCTGGAGCAATCGGCCACCCTCCCTCTCTCCTGTTTCGAGGATCCGTGCTTGTGTTTGTATCTGTAAGCAAGATGAGACATAACTGGTTAAAATAAAGACGTGTAGTTTCCTTGAAACTAGGTTCAGGTCATTAAGTTGTGGATGATACAGTGAAATTTAAGTTTGAATTCTCTACTATAATGATAATGAGTTTTGAAAAATAGCCTATATACGAATGCATATGAGACACATTGTTGCCATTATTAACTTGTAAAATCCAAAGATTTCTTAAGGAATATGTCCATTTACAACACAAAACTTAGCTAACGAGCAAACTTCTTCTCGTACATGTATCCATCTCATGTCTCATTAATTAGGGAACCTGTGATGTGTGTCGATGGGCTTTATCTGTTTATTATTTGGGGCTTGAAAATGTTCAGTTAATTCTGTGAAATTCATGTAATTTTATGCTATAAAATCCGACTTCTTACAGCCTACTAATCTAAGTTAAGATAAACATAGGCTGTAACCAGTGTAAGAAATTGGTGTAAAAAACACTGGGGATGATTTTCAGACTGCAGTACTGTGTCATGTTATAGATTTATTAGTGAGAAGTGTTCCTGCCCAAGAGATTAAATATAATTTTGTTTTGGATGAAAGCAAAACATAAAGTAAAATAAAGTTTTTAGATTATTCACTTAAGTAAATTCTGTGTAAGTAGTTTCAAAGTAAGAGCTGTACAATTAATAGTGCACATATTGTATGATCATAATATATAATACCTAAAGTAAACATACTCGATAAGTATGTAAATCATGCACAACCATTATTCAGGTTTGTGGTTTGGAACATGCGATTGTTTATGATTGTTTATTGATTATGAGGTCATTTTCTTTTTGAAGTCTAACATTCTGCAATCCAATGATCTAAGTAAATATGCCCCAAGGTCAGACCATGATGTTCAGAGACACTGACAAAAGTCCAAGTGCTATATCTCAGACTGAACACGCTAAAGGTTTGTTTGGAAGGGTTTCCAGGAGAAAACCTCTTCTTGTGAAAAGAAAACAGCGATGTGTTTTAGGTTTGCAAAGTTGCATCTGATCAGTCAGTAAGACTTCTGGAACAATGTCCTTTGGATTGACCAAAGTGGAGATGTTTGACCATCATACACAGCACCACATTTGATGAAAGCCAAACACCTCATACCAACTGTCAGGCGCAGTGGTGAAGGGGTCATCATTTGTGATTGTTTTGCTGCCACACGCCCTTAGAGTCGTTGGAGTCATTGAGGCGAACACGAGTTCCTCTAGTATACCAAAGTGTTGCAGAATCAAACGTGAGGTCGTCTTTCTGGCAGCTAAAGCTTGGCCCAAATCAGGTCGTGCAACAACACAATTATCCCAAGAACTACAGCAAAGTTGCAAAAAGAGGAGTGAAAGTTATTTAGCTTCAAGTTCCTGCTACGGGTGGTTCAACAAGGACTCGAATCATCACCTGGTCAGTACTAGATGTTTTTTCTTCTTATGTCCTGATATCTGAAAAAAACTGATGGATGGTGCACTTTTTTTTGAGCCATGACTCTATATCGCATTAAAAGGTTCCACCTGTTGATCAATTGAACTACTTATGTGTTACCAGGTATCGTGATCAATAACCATGCAATTAATCTGCAAAATGAACTAAAGAGGACAACAAAGTGTAATATTTGTGTCCAAAATATAGTGGAATTAAAGGACAAAGCAGCATAACATAACAAAGGGGGACTAGTGCCAGAGTGTCTAAACATTAAGGATACACATGCTAGTTCCTGACAGTACCTGCCTGCTGTCATCTACCATAGTGCCAGTATCATGCTACATACACCCAGACATGCAAGTATATGATCAGAGTTCACAGCTTATACAAACACATACACCCAGACTAAAGTGCCGCCCCACATTCATCATCCCACTCGAACAGTGATATTGCTCCCATCAGGGGCAATTTTCTCCCCCTCTCATGACAGCAAGAAGTCTTCCCATACTCCGGGTGGCCACAGCGGGCCCCACGCAGGGATGACATCAGCGCTCAGCCCGGAGGAGCTATGTGACAGCCATATGTAAATTGAATATGACTAATCGCTTCCCCACATCACCTCTCGCCACCTCTGGGCCACTGCGCCGAAAGACGGAGCGTTGAACGAGGAGAAGGAGTTCTCCGCAAGTGCTTTTGAAGTGTGAGCGTAAGGGGTGACAGGATAGCCAACAAGAGGGATGCTACGAAAGTCAACCGTTGTTTTATTTTCAACAAAATGAACCCACAGAAGATCCAATAAGGAGGTATCAGGTCTAAGATGTACACACAGGTGATTGCGGTGTCTCTGACAGCCTCCAACAAAATGCTGTTTTACAGCTAAGCTCAAGTCTGAAGGCTCTCAAGGGGACCGCAGATGGGAATATGATCACTATTTTCATTGATGACCACTCTGTTCTCACAGCTTTGGCTTTCTCGCTGGAGTGAAGTGGTTCACACTCGAGACAGACGGTAAAGCGAAGCGAGCAAGGCACCAGGAAGATAAAGTGCTTCCACATGTGGAAGGCATGAAGAAGAGGCAGAGGTGGGTGTGACCACCCATACAACAGGGGAATCCCAGGTGTCCCTGTCTTTGTTCTCACTGTGTGTGCCTGTGCACGTGAGCCTATCAGTAGGTCACCAGCAGAAAAAGTTTGATTCATGAATGCTGTCAAAATGCAGAAGAAATGCTGTTTTTTTAAATGACTTCTTTTAATTGAAAATAAAAAATATAATGAGATCACAGAATGCACACATTCACACTCTGATCATTGGCCTGAATTGATGGGCTGCCTGCCACGTAGCTGCAGCTGGAGATGCAGATGTCATTTCCCAGTGTTTGTTTTTTAATTAGAGTGCCATATACTGGGACATTACATCCCCGATAAAACACTGATGACTTTGTCAAAGGAGATAAAAGTGTGTGACAAATATCAGGACGTTTAATTTATGCAATTTTAGAGTTTCATCATTTTACTAACTAAAAAAGTAGAAATGCTCACACAGTTTTTATATTTTTACATATTTACACAACTTTTTTCTTTTAAAAGGGGAAAGTTCTCCTTCACTTTTGGCCTGAACACTTTGCATTGCACACAGTGATGACCCCACCTCCGTTCTCTCCACACCCCACTTGGCTCAAATCACCCCCTGATGGGCAGTGTAAACAAGTGGCACTGTGTATATCCTCCATATAATCTGGATTTAGCTCGGTGAGATCACGGCTGTTGGAGTGAAAAGCTCCCCCCTCCCTTGTCCGGACTGCTCAGCTGCATTGTGGGAGGTTCTCTTTCAGTGCCACCTTTGTCTATGAGTGTGTGTGTGTGTGTGTGTGTGTGTGTGTGTGTGTGTGTGTGTGTGTGTGTGTGTGTGTGTGCGTGAGAGAGAGGGAGAGAGAGAGAGAGAGAGAGAGAGCGACAGAGAGACAGAGAAAGAGAGAGGGCGAGAGAGAGAGTGTGTCCCTGATGACAGGTCACAACAAGTCATGAGTAAACTTCCCCTGTGGCAAGACATGATCTTGGTATATGTGTACTCCTGAAGGGAAAACACTCAAAAATTCATTCATACTGTTAGGTTGAAATCTCATAAACGCAGACTGTCGTCACTTTTTCTGTCTCGCTCTTGCACACACATGTAAGCACATTGCAAGTCAAGAGAAAGATTTGAACCCGTCAACAATTCAAATTAGGAATATTCGAGCAGAGTAAAACGTTGTTCCCAAACTAGAAGTGTTATTTATAATTGATCATAACCTACAGATATTTTCTGCTGCATCATACAGTTTAATACAGTTCCCATCTGTTGCTTTAACACTTTCAATGTTATTATATAATGCCCTAAAAAGCTTTAACATAAAAACCACATTATCCCCTTATATATCATAGCATGATGTGCTTTGAAAATAGATAACCTCTATAAAAATGTGCTCTAAAAACTTCTATTACCCCAAGTAAAAACACAAAAGCAACAGAGCTAATTGTTGTAGGCTAGCTAACAAGCTAGAACTAAAGCCAGAACAAAATGGATTTATTTTTTAAGCATTTACGAATATAGTAACTAAACACGGTTACAGACATTGCTAGTTGATGGTTGGAGGTGCTCATTTGTTGGGTAACATCAATTTCATTGTTTTAAAAAAAATAGTCGAATGAGAAGCGAAAATATTTTAAACTGGTTAGCTTTTTTTAAATGTAAGATTTCTTTGATTCGCTGCAACAAAAGGAGACACAAATGGTGGCAATAAAAATAATCTATAAAAATCATTATCTTTAAAGATAAATATATTTTGACAAGATGCTTTTTGATTAATAATTAAATAAGGCTGAAGCTAAACTTGCTTAGCCCAGCTAAACTGCTGTTAGCTAGCTTAACTAGCTTAGAAAGCAGTAACAGAAGCTCTAGCTAGTTTCCTAAACCTAGCAAGTAAGTTTTGGCTCTAGGTAGAGGATTTCATGAAATTTAGCATGATTACATCATGTTAAAAATTTTCATTTAAATGTAAGTTTATTTAAAAATTTGAGTTCAATTTTGACACAGCAAAAGTGAGACAATGTTTAATTTAGAAAACACATATTTAAAGCTAAAACAGACAAAGAAGCCAAAAGAAACACTTGTGCAACATCGTGTTTTCCCCCTTTAAGTTTTTCTACTTTAAAAAAGCAGAATTAATTTTGTAGGTATCAAATTTATAGAATGTACCAGTGGTGAAATTATGTGCTAATACCAACAGAAATAGTTTAAATAATATGGCTGATAGTCCATTTACTGTCTGTCTGATGTTGTTTATTCATCCTTTTGTATCATAGAAACAAAGAAAATATATAAAATAAGAAAACTGGGAGTCTTTCAACTGTTCATCAGACTAAGTTTAGACAATTATGTACTAAGTACCAGTACTTTAGTATGTACTAAGTTCATTGACTCAAATAAAAATTGGCTGCTACCAATAGTAAATGTAAATCGTCAACAAGTCCAAGTCCAGAGTGCTTTTTTTCTGATATTGTGCATCCATGCTGTAAGTTTTTCTCTTTCTCTCTATTATAATTTTTTTCAGTCACCCAAACAAATAATGTTTGCTGCACAGGAGCTGCGTCTTTGTATGTCAGCATTGTTTTCCTGCATTTTTTCCTGCATATGATTTTCATATTATTTTGTTTAATCCCTTTAGTAGGCAAAAGCATGTTTTTTACACATTTGTAACGGCTCCGCACATATTTTCTCCATGCACCCTGCGTTTCTACAGTGTACACTCAAACACACCGGGTGCCAGAGACATCTCCTGACAGAGCACCGAAACAAATGAATACAGTGTTGCCTCATACAGCTGGATGAGCTGCAGAATGTTACGCTCTCCATTTTCTCCATGTCAGTCCAAGAAGAAAAGTAAATAAGAATAGTTCTTCTCAATGCCATGTGACAAATTTTGGTGGTCTGCATGAAGTATAGAAAGAGCAATCTGATGTGGGACCAGCTGGACATCTGCAGAAATTTAGGTAAAAAGTTGAAAGAGGAGAGACATGAAAAGGGACTCTCTCATTGTCTCCAGCTCTCTTTTCTCTTTACAGAGGCAGCTGGGAAGGAATTACTAAACTTCTCTACTTAGCAGCACCACAGTCACAGGGTAGTGATCTAAGAAGCTCTTTTAAATGGCGCTCTCTCTCTCTCTCTCTCTCTCTCTCTCTCTCTGTGTATGTGTGTGTGTGTGCGTGCGTGCGTGCGTGCGTGCGTGTGTGTGTGTCAGAGAGAGAGAGAGCCTAGAATTTCTTTTCCTGCCTTTTTGCACGGATGCTTGTATGTCTCTGCATGGGTGCCTTTTATTGTGTGCGCCTCTAAAAGCTCTCCTATTTCTGCGTCGATGTGTATTTTCCAGCAGCTTGTAGCACGCTGATTAAACAACACTTTGAACACTTAAATTGAATGAACTACTGAGGTCACCTCCCCTTTTGTTTGAATGGCAGGTGGTTAGCCTGCATGTTTCTAATAGGAACCCCACTTTGTGTGCTGTCACTGTTCAAAGTGTTACAAGAGGAAAAATGTTTCTAAATGTTGGTTCACCTCTACATGATGTAGATGGTTTTTCGAGTGTAGCGTAATCATCGATACATTTAACATGAATGTATCTGTGTTAACTGTAGTACAAGAGGTGAAAACTACAGCAAATATAATCACGTTTATGCGAATGAATATAAAAACTAAAGAAAGCTTGTTTTACTTTTTACCAAATTGGCTTAATTATTACATTATTAGAAATTATGAGAAGATATATATTTATATAGATTATTATTTTTTCATTATCACTGATTGCTTCATAGACAAGAGGCTTTTATAGCTGGTCAGAGTTATTGTGAAATCATGATAATGCACTGATGATGTCTGAAATTTTTTGTAGGGGTTATAAAGTTATTTATAACTTTCAAATTCATCTGTAAAGTTAGCAACAACAAAAAAAGATCGATGGCATTATTGCTACTTTGTTTTTTTTTTCAGATTTTCTAGATATTTTTAATCATTTTTCTTTTTTAAGAACAATAAGCGTGAAGTAAAAATACAATACTGTGATAAACTTGGTTTGCTTTTTCAAATATATGTTGTGTTATATTATATTTTTATGCATATTGGCAACATTTTGTTTTAATTATCACTGATTTCTTATCAAAAGAACATTTACATTTTGTAGTAAGGATAATAACTGTGATGTTTAAAATGAAATATTGTTATTGAGTTAGTAAATAAAGTAACATTGTAAGTAATGATATTATCATATGTGTGTAATTTCCTTTTTTTCCTGAATATGTTACAGTCATGGTTAAAGACTCGTTACCCATCACAATGCATTTGTTAAAAAAAACATAAAATGAAACAAATTAAAAATATTCATCCAAAAAAGTAAGCACACAGTCCACTGCCTTAATTAAATTTGATTAATGGCATTATTTTTGGTTTGCATGTTTTCAAGCTTTATAAAGATACCCGAGAGGTCTTTTCCTGAATTTGCTTCCACAATACTGAAAGTTAAAACTGTCTATTAAGATGAATAGCTTTAGAAAGAATGAAGATCTCTTGTTGCTAATACAATGTGTGATTTTTGTCCTGTAGCAGAAAACACACACACCCTTTTTTAGAAGAGATGTCAAAGCTGCTGACAAACAGTTTGGGACTAAAAGGTCACCATACACTGATCACCGATAACACTCGGAGGCGATGCAAAGAAGCTGAATTTCCTCAAGGAATGATACTTGAGTGCAGTGTGTGTGTGTGTGTGTGTGTGTGTGTGTGTGTGTGTGTGTGTGTGTGTCCACGCTCTTTGATCTTGTTTGCTGCTACATTTGGAGCCTCGTGAAAGAAACTTTCCTCATAATGGAAATCTTATTTAATT
Source organism: Mchenga conophoros (assembly GCF_057382185.1). Lineage (NCBI taxonomy): Eukaryota > Metazoa > Chordata > Actinopteri > Cichliformes > Cichlidae > Mchenga > Mchenga conophoros. The sequence continues at coordinate 34,757,887 of NC_140547.1, forward strand.
CTTCGCACTGCTTTGTGTGTGTTTTCGAACAGCGGTGCTAATGCTGCTGTGTTGCACTTTCTGGATATTATATAACACGGCTGTTCTCGGGGTGAGCCTGATGATAATGCTTCATTTTGTGCATGCGTGCTGTACCTGCTCGGAATCCAACTCTTCCCCCTCTTTTTTTAAACGGCCCAGATTTCCAGTGTGTATTCTCTTTTTATTGCTTTCATTTGCATATAAATTAAATCCATATTGTGCCTGCGAGGCAGACTATGCTAACTATGCAAACGATCCCGGGCTTTTCTTTGTTTTACAGATAAACCCTCGGCTTCCTCAATGACAAGGTGGGAGGGAGGGATGGAGGAGGGGGTTAGAGGAATCCTCTCGCTGTTTCATAATTGTATGAATTTTAAATACACTGTCATAAGATCCTCTTCCGCATTCACAGCAGGGACTGGAACTATCACTATAATATTAGACCTACAGGGTTGGCTGACCGTGAAGAGGCAGGCAGCCTTTGCACCTCTGCTCACACATGCGGGCCAGATGGCCAAAGACGCAGGATTTGGAAACACACTGTCCTTGTGTGTGTGTGTGTCTGTGTATTTTTCCTTAAACATATCCGCCAACTCTTGTTTTATTCCCGAATACATCGAAATTATATTAAAGTATATTTAATCGATGAGAAACAGCGCACATTTCATCGCATCTGCTGCTTTTGAGCGGCATCAGCAAAACAAACAAAAAGTAGCACATTTTTTTTAACAGAGAGAAAAAAATCCAACTGAAATTAAGTCCTATGAATATTCAGTCACACATTATAGCGGTTAGTGACGTTAAATTAGTCCTTATATTAGTGTGGGGCCTCTGGAAGCCCCTTCAACGACCCCTGGAGGATTTCGCAGGCTGCAGGAGATGCTGCAGGGCCAGTTATTATCATTCTGCTGCTACCTCACATTCACCATGAAAAACAGGAACCCTTAACTATAAAAAGGTGTGTATATATAATGTATTTTGCAACTTCTACGGTCACTTTTTGTAATTTAAACCTTTCTCTTTATAATCGAATTCGTTTTTTTTCTCGACATGCGCAGTTATGTCTGCTGGTCGCTTTGAGGGATAAAAGGCAAACAAATAAAGATTTTTAAGGTAAAATCGTTCATTAAAATCTGTAACCTGCCTTTAAAGTTCACGATCGTCGTTATTGAAATCCATTATTAACACGTGATGCTGCGCGGTTATTAAATCTGTGCTCTATAGGCAGAGCCGAACGCAAACGCACTTGAAATAATTAAAGCTCCTGAAACGCGAAGGCCGTGAACGCCTCTGCAGGCTCGTTAGCTCTTAATTAAATAATCTCTTGTAAGCGCCGGAACAAACAGAAGCAGCGCTCATCGAGCTCACAAACGTCCTCCGGATGCCAGTCTTTTTTCTTTATTTCAATCCCCCCCCCCCCCCCCCCCCAAAAAAAAAAAAAACTAAACAAAACAAAACAACAAAAACAATAAAGTCAAAGAGGAGAGCTTTCCTCTTCTTTGTTTATATGCGCCACAATCAAGTGTGTTAAATGTGTGATATAATCCAGGTCGAGATAAATCGGCGGGGATACTAAAAGGCTCAGGTGCCTGTTTTTAGCAACGAGGGGATGCTGTGAGGATTCTCACTGGACTCTATCGCTGACATAAACTCCAAATATTACAGTTAGAATTACCGTGAAGTGATATAACTGAAAGTGAGCACAAATAAAAAAAATATTCACGTTTTCTTAATAATTGGAGGAAAAATTCAAGGTGGCAAAAAAAGAAGGCAGACTGTTCAGCGTAGACTAGTCTGATACTAATACTTCAAGAGTCACAGTTTCTCCTTTTGATTTGGGTGAAATTAAATGGATTTCTATAAGTTTTTCTGCTGCTGACCTTGGAGTGCGACACACACACACACACACGCCATGCCACAGAGTTCACAGCCAGGCTCAGTCTAACCTGAACCTGAGGTCAAGTCAGGCCGCGCAGGACGGAGAGACAGAGCGCTTCTCCCCAAACCGCGAGTTCACGTTTTAGTATTAACTCCAGCGTGCGCGTTCACGCTCCAGCGTGTCCGGAGAAAGTTGAGCAGAGGCGTGAAAACCTATAAATGCCCAGAATAGTTTTAATAGGTGAAATGGTATCCATCAAGGAGGCGCTGAAACAGGACCTGCTGTGCGATATATTTCTGTGTGTGTCTCAGTTTGATATGAAAGCTCCGATAAAGACTTCACATAATCCGCTGTTTTATAGACAGACGGAATTTAAAAAGGCCGGTAATTACACTTTCCTCCTTTAAACACGTTATGTGCCACGATTATATGTCCGTGTGGGCGTTAATATGTTGGGGAGTCCAGGCAATGTAGTTCAAGTGAAATAATATTAATAATAATAATATTACCCAGAATTCCCGTAAATTCACCATATTGTAAGGAATCATTGTGACATGCTGACAGCTTATCATAGATTTAAATATGTTTTATTCTCAAATATGGCAACAAAACGCTTTTATTTCTTTCTCTTTTTTTATCCGTGGAAATGTATGTAAGAAATAATAATTTAACCCATTAACTACTGCTCTCTCCCTCTTTTTTTAATTTCAGACTACATGTGAACATATTAAAATCTTTGGCTTGTTTGGCTTGACTGATGTGTTGAAGGGAAAATATGGCGCAAATATGGGGAAAAGGGGGGTGGGGGCAAGGAGACCACAAGAACCTATAGATCCTAAAAAACAGTGAGAACAGACAGAGAGGAGAGAAAAAAGGACCGGCGTGAAGAGACGAGCCTGAAATTAAATATACCGTATACAACATGATAACTGTGTGGCTATATAAACTTTAATAACGAGCGTTCATTTATATAACTATGTCCATATACTGTTACCATAAACAGAAATCTGTGTTTTTAAATAGCGTCCCCCACTTCTCCTTCTTCTCCCAGTTCGTTATGTCCAAAAGAGTCCGGCCGCTCATTCGCTCTCCTCCTTCTCCTCCTGCACGGTGGTCGTTGAATGGTTGTAAAGTCCTTGAGCCATGAGCTGCAGGGCCAGGCCGTTCTTGTAACCGCTGGCCTTTTTAATCTTGGCCCTCTTATTCTGGAACCAGATTTTAATTTGGGACTCGTTCAGGTTGAGTTCCTGGGCCAGAGACTGTCTCCGCTGCTCCGTTATGTAGCGGTTGGCCTGAAACTCGGTTTTGAGTCTCTGCAGCTGCTCGGCCGTGAACGCCGTCCTGGGCCGCTTGTCCTCCTTGCCGCTCTTTTTCTTCTTCAGTTTCCGTGTCCTTGGGCCTGGTGTGGAAACAACAATGGGAAACAAAGATTTATTCTAAGGCTGGACACAGTCTGACACCGAGCACCACTTTTTTTCTCTTCTATTTTAAAGGAAAGAAAAACGTGAAAGCGTCTCTCTGTGAGCGATGATAGCGCCTTATTATCTGCTCGGTATGCCCGAATGTAGGTCACAAGTCTGTGCGGGAATGATGTGGGCAGGTTAGCCTGTGCTGGGGATGACTTCTATCAAAATAATGTTTTGATGTCACAGTAAAAAAAAAAAAAAAAAACAGCACAGAGAATGAGCGGAACTGTTAAAGCTGGACGCTGTGCAAACACAACTTGTTTTAAATCAGAGCAAACAAATATAAGCCTTTGGTGGAGGAAGTGGAGGGGGATTGTGGGAGAATCTCACGATTGATTATTCATTACTATTTGACATGCTGAAGGTCTGCCTCACAGGTGAGTGTGGGACGTGGGAGACAAAGTAGCCAATCAGAAGAGAGCAGCAGCAACCCAAACAACAACAACAACAAGAAAAAAAGCTCCAGTGCAAATGATGAGACTTGTTAAAAGCCTTATGAGCCTTGTCCTATCGCTCACACGTGGAAGTGTTACACTGGAGGTGCAGAGATAGATATCCTCCCTGCACACTCCACAGCTCCACAAGCTGCAGCACAGCTAATGGGACCTCATCCGGGGCTGCTTGATCAGTTATGACTGCAGCAGCGCGGTATTTTCACTTCAAGGACCCGATCGAATAAAGCTGAAGCAGCAAAAAAGAAAAAAAAAAAAAGCACGGGAATTTGGTCACGTAGCTGAATATATGAGTGCGCATTGATCCGCTGATTAACTGTGTACTGCGCACATTTAATCCAGTGGGACAAAGGAAGCGCTGTCGCTGTGAAACAGGGCAGGCTGGGGAGCTTCGGGTCTAATATTAGATTTCATAAAAAAAAAATAATAACAATAAGTCGCAGAAAGACTTCTTCCTTTACCCTGACACATAATCACCACCATTAAAGCCAATAAAACCTTCCGCACCATCACATAGGCCGGCCTAGAAGCTATGAGGCGCGCGCGCGCGCGCGCACACACACACACACACACACACACACACACTGTTTCAAAGATACATCAGCATCCTGTATGTTTAAACTGCTAAACATTAAACGGGCCTAAAAAGTCATTGCATGACATATGCAAACACTCGAACCTTCAAACTCATCTCTAAATCGATGCATCTTCTGCATCAGCTCAGAGGGGAGAAAGCGGATAAAAGTGAAAAGAAAAGAATTGCTTTCAGAAAAATAAAAGCAGCAGTGGTGGAGGTTAGAAAACAGATCCATGCCTCTTTTTTAAGTATTATTATTTTTAGGCTAAAATTCGGGAGCAAAAACAGAGAAAAACGTTCCAGCTTTAGTTCTGTCAGACTAAATAAATGAATCTAAAATAACCGGCAAAAACACGTTAGCCCGTGAAAGACCACAATACATTTGATTTTTTTAATAACCGTGTGGACTTGTAATTGGGTTTAATAAGGTATGAATCCTCGGCACTGTTGTTGGCTTGTTTTACATTACTTTGGTCTTTTCCGCACAAGGGAGGAAACATTAATATTAACAGAAAAACCAAATACGTTCCATATATTTTTGTGTAGTTTGCCTTATTTAGAGTTTTTAAAAAGTTTTTTTTAAAAAATACATAAAAAATAAATCTGCTCGTGACACTGCCTGGGGCCCACATCAGCTTTAGCCCCAATGTGCTTCAACTTCACTCTGAATTAATTTACTTAATTCTTCACTTTGACTTTTGTCACCTTGTGCTTCCGTTACACTCTCCATTATAAACTGCTAACCACTTTTACTTCGGCGACTTCTTTTCAGCATTTTACCCCCCCGACAGTTCTTATTTTCGAAATCAAATCCCTTTGTTTTGATTGGCTGGAGCACCTCGGTAAACTATTTAAACACTCACGTGCCAATTTTAAATTCCCTCTTTTTCTTCACGCTGGCACCTGGAAGAAATGTATTTGACACAGCGGAGAGAAACACAAGTCATCCCACTCCAGCACCCCACTCGATATCATTCGGGGACTACTAGCGCCTTACCAGATGAGGGCCGGTCCGAGTACCGCGTACAGTACACCCAAGCGGGCCACAACATCGGCTGGCTTTCTTTTGCCATGGGCGGAGAGCCTCCATTGCTGCCGCTCATGACCATAATTGACGAGGGGCTGTCTGCGTATCTACCAGTCCCGTTGCTCGTCGATTCGCACTGCTTCGACGAGTTCTGCTTGGAAGAGGGGGAAGAGGACGTGGACGACGACGAGGAAGGCGACGACGAGCTGCTGTCGCTGCTGCAGTTGGAGTCCAGGCACAGGCTGCCGGTGTGTAGCGGCCTCGCGCCCAGCGGGTTCACGTTTTCCCGACCCGACGTCTGGCTCCGGTCGCGGTAGTTCGGCTCTTTTCTGCAGCCGAAGTCCGGCCGGAGGATGTTGTCTATGAAAAAGTTCGTGGTTCTGTGGGCTTGCTGGGCTGCCTGGTGGGGTAAAATCATAGCAGGGGATGGCAGGTTCGGCGACAGGGACATGCTCTCCTCCTCGGTTGTGTCCCGGCCGCTGTTGGGCTCCTTCTGCTCTTCCATAGCTGGTGACCGTGAAAAACGTCGGCCTCTCCACGCCAAACTCCACTTGTTGCTCACTCTCCCGTCCCCTTCGGTATCCAATTCAGACAGACAGCATGTAAAAAAGCCTTTTTAAACTAGAATAAACACCTGCGTTCGTTAACAATATCACCTAAAGCATGTCCTCTCCTAACAGTGTTCCGAGACCTGGCATAGCGAACAGCTCCACGTTACAGCCAGTGTCCCTGCCGCTCCTCGGTGCAGCATAATATCTGTGTATTCGCTCTTCCCAAACTCTCCTAAAACCGTTATCTCCCCCCCGTGTGTGTGTGTGTTTTCTCCCTTTCTCTTACACCCAGCCGGAAGCACGTGTGCGCGTACACATAAAGCAACCGGCCAATCAGGACGGAAGATCGTCCCTGTCACAATTGACGCTGTCCAATTAGAGCTGTGGCTGTGCTGCGGGCGAGCACGCGCACGCAGCACGCGCTTATTAGTTGGATCGATTCGGGAGAAGCGCACGTGCACAGACGTAATACACAGCAAAACAAAAACAAGCGCGGAGACAGCCACCATTAAAAACACTGCTCAGAAGGGCGAAAGGGTTTTATTCCACATTGCTACATGCTCTTTAAGCACATTTTAGTTTTACAAACTATTTGAATTCAAACGCACTTTATAAAAATGATGAAGGAATAATAAAAATAAACAAATAACAAGAATAATTTTAGAAAAATAGGACTACTAGCATTAATGTTTTAGCTAAAATGTAAGACCTTCTATTTGGTGAATTTTGCAGCGTAAATACTGTTAACCGTCCAAGTGTAAATTACATTATATCACGTGAACTGACATCAGCTATGTAAAACATATTTCATTTTAAGTGGAGTGTTTTAAGTATATGTATATTTAAAAAAATATTTTTATGTGTCTTCATAATATTAGATAAAATATAAACAAAAACATTTTGTGCGCTAAACAGCTCCTCCGTAAAGTGCATAAAATGCACATTGTGGATCACAGCATTCGTTTCTAAAATCTCATCAGATGATTTACCCTTGTTCTTTCCTTCTCATTTATTTTTTTCTTTTCTCTAACAGTGAAATACAACGAGGATGCTGTAAATGAGAACACGTCAAAGCTTGGATTGTTAAAACCACCAACAGCATCTGTACAGCGTTACTTTACCCTAATCACAATTTACGTCCCTTTAATATTTTAATGAGCTATTACAGAACCACGAATTTGACATGAACAAACCCAAAATTCCGAAAAAGTGACCCAGTAGTTATTTAAAAAAGCACAAAAATCAAAGTTGAACAGTAGTAGTCTGTACAGTGTGTGTCCACATAAAGAAAGAGAACTGTATAGTTTCCTTCCTTCCTCTAAGTAGCTAAGACTTTGACTTAAAGTATGATTTTTTGTGTTTTTTTTCCACAGCGACACGAAAAACCAACATGTTTGCGTTTCCCTGTGATATTTCAGTTCACAGGAGGCCACTCGTGAAAGGGTATAGGGGAGGCTGGAAAACAGGAGTGTGTCCCGATAATAGGTGGCTGCTGTTTTTTTTTTTTTCCTTTTTTGTGAAGATCTTCAGAAATTGCCTCCAAGCTCTAATTGGCGATTTGAATTAATAATAATATTAATAATGATAATGGCAACAGCGTGAAAGTGGGGGACGTGTTGATGGTTAACACGGCCGCGGTGAAATCTTCATCCGCACGGGGGTCGGAGTTAAGGATGAAGGAGGGGGTGTGGAGGAGGGTGTGGGGGACACCATGGCTACTTAATTAAATTCCAATTAGGACAGTATCAATATGGCGTTTAGCCGCAGCGCCATTGTGGCTAAATGAGCACTCAGTCCTGCTCTTATCTGGCGCCGCAAAGAGAGGGGCTGCTCGAGAGGAGCTGCAAAAGATAATTTATAGCTTTTAATTAGTCTTCATTCCGCCCGATGTGCCCGGTGTTCATCACCGGGAGCGGGGGGCCGGAGAAAACCCCGAGTCAAAGCCGCTGTCAGCGCTCCCTGGCAGGGCCCTTAATCAAAGTGAAGCAGGGCCCGCGCTACAAGCCACGTAATTTCCAAGGTGCTGATAAAGCTTGTTGAATAATAGCGGGGGCCCTCGGAGACACCATTTACAGAAATGACTTTATTGACGGCTTAACGTTGGTAATTCATTTTACCTTTCATGTATTGGGAGCCGGATTTGTCGCCGTAATAGGATGATAAATGCACTGACGGATCGCAGCCCCGGTTTTATTGAGTAGCCTATATACTCCAGGAGCCTCACTGGTACACACACGCACACACACACACACACAGTCAGCCCTGATGAGCTGATGTAAAAGTGTGTGTGTGTGGACTGCACCTGGACTAAAGCAGGTTTCTCCGTTGTTTTAAGCAGCACATTGTTTCTTTCCTATCTGCGAGGTTCGGTGAAACGAGAAAGCCTCGCGAGAAGCAAAAGCAGAAAATCTTACATTTATTTCTTTAAAAAATAAAAATAAAAATCCTGCTTCACTTTCTCCACGTCCTCACTCTTAAACGTCACTGGCTTCATCTGTGTTTGCTATAAAACCAACAGTCTGGGCATTCATTCAAACACTACGCTTGATTGATTTTTCTTTTTCACACAGAATTGCTATATATAGAGTTGTATTTTGAAAGTTCATAAAGATGTATAATAAAAACCGCTTGGATTAAAAACAAACATACTTTTTTATATTTTGTTTCAAAGTTTAAGAAATAGACCCGTTATTAACCTTTCAAATATGTGAACAAATGATTAGTTAAGCATTTGTTCCACATCCTCAAAATACTGCATTTATCATTTCCACACCAGCTAAAATGAAACACTGATGTATTTTTTGTTGCTTTATTTTATTATATTCCCCGATTGAACCATGTGTTTGGATGCGGTTTGTCCTCAAATCGTCAAGGATATTACAAATGTTTCCAAATGACAGCATAATTGTGATGCTCGGCGGAAAGTTGTGAGGTTTTGGATGGGCTGTGTCTTGGTGCTGCAGGTGTTTGTGTCTGCTGCCATCTAGTGGAGGATAACAGGAAGCGCAGTAAATGATTCTCTCCAAAATTATGTTGGGTTTTTTTGTGTGCATGCTCATTAAGGTGAAGTAAGGGAATAAGCCAGTATCACCAAATGTTGTTGTTCCTGAGTGAGAGAGAGTGAGAGTTCAGCTAAAGCTGGTATAAGCAGCAGCTGTAATCAGTTGGCTCCACCAGAGATTAATTCCCGGTGAGCATCGACTTAAATGCAACTGTTTTTAAGCTGAACAAATATGTATGAAATCCGGTGCTGAATGCAAATAAAGGCGACTCTTAACGTTAACCACTGCGGGAAGTCCCGGGCTTACATCCTCATTTATGTTCCCTTTACAAGTTAAAAGCGACCACGTTACTTTGGCGCCATCTACTGACCACACTGCGTAAATAGTTTTTTCTTCTTGCTGCTCCCTTTAGGTGTCGTCACAGTGGATCGTCAGCCTCCCTCTCCTCTTCTGCCCTTCCTCCTGTGTCACACCATCCTCTGCATGTCCTCCTACACCCGCAAATCCCTTCTGTGGACTTCCTCTTTTCCTCCTGCCTGGCAGCTCCATCTTCAACATCTTTGTCCATTTACATGCCCAGACCATCTCAGCACTGCTTCTCTAACTTTATCACTACAGTTCAACCTGAGCTGTCCGTCTGTCCACCCTGGTCACTCAAAAAGAACACCTTGAATCTTCAGAGTGAAATACTTTTTATTAAATTCTCATTACATTTATTATTACCTTTGAAAAGTTCAGTTACTTTACAAACCGAGATTTAATGTCACAAACAGGTGGTGCTTACCCCTCAGTTAATGTGTTACAACAACACATTTACTTGCTCAGGCTACAATAACTTTGCACACTTTGCACATCATGTTCTTAGGTAGCTGGTATTTATTTCAGAATGTGTATTTATATTAATATTTAGATAATGATGTATATTTTTTATAGACTGTAAATACCATATAGTCCATATTCTATTCCTGTCACCAAGATAAATTTCTAATTTGTGCACAAACTTGACAATAAACGTCATTCTGATTCTAAAATTTTGTATCCATGAGTGAAGTAATGTTATGAATCCATTAAATCCTGGTTTACATCCACCAAGATCTTTCTTCAAGATCACCTTAACGATTTATTCATTGAAAACTGACACAAAACCTTAAAACTTAGAAATTGTGATACCTAAAAGTGTAGTGTCAGCATATAAAAAGTTACTGTTTAAGGATTTAAAATATCACGTCACAATTTGACTTCTACTTCTAGGTCAGCAGATTGAGCTGAAGGTCAAAGTGATAATAATGCAACATAAAGCTATTTAAAACGATGCTTGCTGCCATTGTTTGCAGTGAAAACATATAGGTGAATATATTATAACTTTCAGGTTATTGTATTATGACTTTGTTTGTACATTACAGCAGCAGGTTATAAAATGATTTTTTCACACTGTGCATTGATGTAGAAAGCAACTTTCAAGTAACCAATGAATGGCAGTCAGTGCAAAACATTCATCCATGCAGCTCCTCTCACTGTTTGTTGGAAATCTTAAAGGGGAACAGTCATGCTTGTCCTTGTTGCTCAATTAAGTTTCACATAATGAAGTCAGACTATAGCCTGGTAGGATGGCCTGCTTTGGCAAGTCAGAGGAACTCTCATGTATACCGTTTTATATATAAGGCAATACTTGGATTGCTGCCTTCCTATATATGTTCCCTGCTTGCAATGAAACATGCTGGTTGTTATTGTCTTTGTCTGCAAGGTTACTTGTTGGTTCCTGTTCCATTTGCCCGAACTGAATTTGGTAAAAGCGCTTTTGTCCATTTAGCACCCTTGACTTGGAAAAAACTGCAGAACGACTGAAAAATGACAGAATTAATTTCATTAAGTGCTTTTAAACCTAAACTAAGAATCCTTGAGGCCAAGTCCATAACATGCAACTGTGTCAATTAGATTGATTGTCATTTCAAATCGCACCAAGAGGCAAAAGGTACAGTGAAAACAATAATGGCCCAAGAATAGATCCCTGTGGCACACCCCAAAGCAGAGGGGCCACAGGGGATAAAGCCGACCCCAACTTAACACAAAAGGTCCTCTTTAAGAGATAGGACTTTAACCACAAAAGTGCCCAACCAGAAATTCCCACACAGTGCTGTGTCAAATGCAGCGGTCATGTCCAACAAGACCAGAACTCCATATTTACCATGGTCTGTCGCTATCAGAATGTCATTCATAACTTTTACGAGGGCTGTCTCCGTACTGTGAAATGGCTTAAAGCCGGACTGAAAGATTTCTGACAAATTAGAGTCACTCAAGTAGTCCATCAACTGAGTATAAACAGTCCTTTCCAGAATCTTACTAAGAAAGGGAAGCTTAGAGATGGGTCTGAAATTTGATATGACTGAACTGTCTAAGCCTGGTTTCTTAAGTAAAGAAAGAAAGACTAATATTAATAATGTTCAGAATGTGTGGTCCGATGGTAGGAAATACCTTTTTAAGAAAACGGGGAGGAACAACGTCATTTGGAGAGCCACATGGTTTAGCATTCAACACAAGTTTCTCTAAATCAGATACAGAAACTAATCCATCTGAGGTGGACAACTCAGGAGGATAAGAAATAAGTTGGTCAAACAATATGGAAAACCGCTCGGCGGTATCTGAGCCAAAAGCACGATAACATCGAGCAGGTACAGCCCGCTTAACAACAGGAGGAATCAGAGGAAAAGGTAGCTTTAAAAGAGTTTAAAAAGAGTTTAAACTTGTAATTTCAGACTGAGTACAAGCTGAGGTGATGGACTGAGACCCAGTGTAAGATAATTACAGCTCATTTCAAGCACTCAGTAATGCAAAGAGACTCTAGAACGGATAAAAAGGCTCCCTATTACGTGGTAGAAATAGAACATGACACCGTGAACACAATAGAATACATTGTAATGGAATTAAAAAAGACAACCCCCCCCCCAAAACTGGACAAACACTAAAGAAATAAAGACAAAAGGAAAGCAAAAAAACAAACAATGATTCCATTTCAGCAACTGGAAGAAAAATGTAGATACTACTCTGTTTGTCCACCAGATGTCAGAATAAAACAGCTGAAATTATTCCAGTGAGGAGGAACCCAAACAGACAGCAAAAACACTGCATTAACCACTAAAGACCAGAGGCCTGCTGCAAGGTTGATGGTTTTTCTTACTGTTACTATCACTCATCTTTCATAAAGGTCATCAAAGCCAGAAAAACCAACAGCAAAGACGTATTTCCTGGATAAAAAGACCAAATAAAAATGTCCCTCTGTAGAACGTTGTGAACTGAAGCACTGAGGCTGTAAAACCACACAGCAAAACCCACCACCACTGCAAAAAACTCATAATTAAAATAATGTTGTTCACAACAAGGAGTCTTTAAATGCAAATGTCTAATGAACAGTGGACCCAAAATGAGTATCCCACCTGTTTCCTGCTTTTTTGGCTGTTTGACATCTCCTAACATCGTTGTGTCAAAGCGCCACGCATTTGTGCTGAGGAGACACAAACCTTAACGAGACATCGCAAACAAGGACAAGTTTTCAACTTTGCAGCACTCAGTCCCGTCTACTTTCTGCCACACACACAACTCCCTTCAAATATTGAAATGCCACCAATGTACAGGGGACATGTTTGCATACTAAACGGTGATTATCATTCACCGAGTGAGTGTCCGTCTCTCTCTGTGTCTCCACGAGGTCCGGACTTTCTCCACTAATAATACATGAAGGGTTCCTCTCCCTCATCCATTAATCAGGAGGGAGGCTGAGGTAACGCAGGGCTGATCTTTGGCCTTCGCACACACACGCACACACACACACTTCACCCGCCATTAATAATTGAAGGGATATTAATGCAGATAAATAATTAAGCTTTGGGGGATCTCTGCAGAGTTCTAATGAGAGGTGGGCGACAGATTGCTCCTCAGTCTTATTACATCTTACGGAGAAGTTTGTGAAAGCTTAAGGTGATGATAAATGGGGGCCATTTAGTAATTGGCAAATTAAATCAATGCAGGCACTCCGTGGAGCTCCATGCATTCTCTTTCTGGAAGAAGAAATGTCTTCTTTTACGTCTGTGTGCTGAATTTGACCTCTTTTTTGGGCATGTTGGTTGTTTGGTGACCTCTAGGAGGCTTAAATTAATAGTTATTTATGGAATACTTCAACATATATTTAGATAAGAAATTTAGTTTAAACGTTTGTGGTCCCCTGATGATGACTCCTGATTACCTCAGTTCAGCCCATAGAGCCAAATAATCAGGCTGTAGGTACCCACGTAGCCTCTGTAATGAGTTTCTATTCATACACAATAATTTTAACTGCTTTAAAAGTAGAAGTTGCTATAAAAGACAACGATGTGGTGCTATAAACATAAATAGGTAAGGGAGTCCCAGATGAAGGTTCAACACAGGCCTTCTGCTCAGCCTTTCATGATTTACATGAAAATTTCTGTTGCAAATTTTGCTCACGTAGAATGAATACAGAAAAGTTTTATATATTTTCCAAATTAAATAATTTAAATAATATTATAATTTTAATATTATTAATAATAATAATTTTACCTACTTAAAAAAAGAAGTTGGTAGACTAGATTTGCATTACCAAACATGTTATACTTAGCTGCTACATTTAGCTTGCAAATGTTGGTTAGAAGACCAGAGGCTGTGAAACTTCACGTTTAACTCTCAGCATGTACTTCATTGTATAATGAGCTTTCTGTACGCCATATAGCTATCAATATTCATGTCAAGTTGCCTTTTAAATTTCATAAACCAAAGACTTTAACAAAGCTAAAAACAAGCTAGCAATTTTAGAGCCTTGGCACTGGCAGCGGTCTCCTCCTTTGCAGATCTCACTACTAGCTTTGTGAAGCTGTCCTTAGCTCGCAAGTGGTTCTTAAAAAGTGACATAGAGCTTTGTGGAAGCAGACAGGCACTTACTGTCACCCCAGGACAAGATAACTCACAGTGTAAAGGCCATCCTCTATGCCATCGTGCTAGCTGACATGACTGACACAGCGGCAGGATTGAATACATTCCACTGGTCGGTGTGTGTGTGCCAATGAGTTGAAGCAAATGTGCCAGGAATACAGTAACATTCAGCTATAATGGGCTGCGTATTCTAAAAACGAACACGTTTGTAACTGTGAACCAAATGAGAAACTTCTACAGATGTCATCACAACTTGTCTACTTGGGTTGCTCTCCACTTTATGATGTGATTTTCCTTTTTATGCTTTTTTTATTCCATTTTTTGTAAAGTTACAGAGAAAAAAATATAATCAACTCGTGGAATGACATACAGCCACCACATCAAGCAGCTCAGGCAGCTTTTTACACATGATTGAATGGGGTTTTGGTGTATGCATGTATATGTGTGTGTCCTCATCAGCCATGCTGCCTGGAGCCAATCTAACCTTTCAGTCAACTCTCAGAGGATCATCCCTCTCATCTGGCATCTTTCGGCCTGTCATTGTCATCAGCCAGCAGAAAGATAAAACCTATAGTCCTTATTGGCTTTGTTACAAAAAGAGGCGCCTGCTTCAGTGACTTATTTCATTGTAACCTTTTCTCCCATATATTCAGGAATGACAGCCCGCGTGACACAGGATTCCAAAATCTTCCGCAGAGACACTGTGATAAATTAATAATATCTCAGATAAGTCCTGATCAGATGTGAAAGCTGACAGATGACGACCATTTTGCATAGCTTGACTAATAAAAAAGAAAATATGATGCAGTTCACTGTGGTGAATTTAAACTAGACTGCTTTTTTATGACCAGAATTCAGTGTTTAAAGGTCAAGGTGCCTGTGACCTCACAAGAAAACACGTCTTTGGTCGTTACTCAACAAGAAGCACTCAGCGAGTGCAAACCTCTGCCGAGGCAGCTCAATCTCTGTATTAACTTTTAAAGAAAGTTTTTGTTTTCTTTGTTACCATTTCAATACACTTGACATAATTTTGAGTACAGTTATTGTTATTTGTTATTTATGTGGATACAGTACATGTGTAGCATTCATTCCATTGTGTAGTAAAATTGGTTTAAATGTTTAGTTATAAATATGAAGTGCAAAACGTTTTTGATTACAAAATAATACTTACTCTGGAACATGTATTCAAATTGTAACCTGTTACTGTAATGTACCTAACAAAATAATACAAAATAATTAAACTGTACTCAAAAGGGATCACATGCCAACATATTCCCTTCATTCTGAAAACAACTATATATGGCATTATTATCACTTTGACCTTCAGATCAATCTATTGACCTCGGAGGAGAAGTCTAAGGTCAAATGTGACATATTTTAATTTTAATTTAGTCATCATGCAAATTCACTATTTATAAGTTTGAGGAAACCTGCAGTCAGCCAAATCACAGCAACAGTCACCTCAAAGCGCTTTATATTGTAAGGTAGAGTGTACGATAATACATACAGAGAAAAACCCAACAATTATATGACCCCCTATGAGCAAGCACTTTGGCGACAGTGGGAAGGAAAAACTCCCTTTTAACAGGACGAAACCTCCAGCAGAACCAGGCTCAGGGAGGGGCGGGGCCATCTGCTGCCACCGGTTGACTGAAAGTCGCGACTTGGATGAGTGAAATGTTTCTCCCACTGAAAACACTACATCCAGATGACCAGATTCAACCTTCTGGCATAGGTTCTGAGTTATTAGCCTTTTTGTCAGTTTTTCAAGTTCACCTTCAAGACTGTGGTGGATGTAAGCCAAATCTTAATGAACCTCCCTTCAAGTGTAACTACACATCACGCTGACAAAGCCTGGATATACTCCAAAGACTTGATTCACTCATTCAGCACCGTCTCTTCTTCTGACACCATTTGTCAAATTAACTGGAAGAGAATGGATCAACTCGAAGAGGGAAACCAACACCAAGCACAAGTTAAAATGCTAGCAAGTGTGTCAGCAAGTTGCATAGGCACTACATAGACTCAGCGCAGAAATATGAATTAAGACTTATAGTTTAACAGATTTTGCATCATCTTTTGCACCAAAGAAGCTAAGGTGAACCCAAAGATTTCCAATCCTAATGAAGCTAAAAATAGCTGCTTTTCCCGCCCAAGAAATTTAGGCTGTTGGCTTCATGTTAAGAGCTTTAGAGCGGCAGGAGGTGAATGGTTGAAGGCTCTAAAACTGTCAGTCACGATGGGCTGAGGGAGGAGGCTGGACATTAATAATGACAGTATCAGTGAGAGAGAAAGCAGGGAGGAGGTGTTGGGAGGGCAGAGGTGGATGATGGCTGACAGGATGGGAGAAAGAGAGGGATGTGTGCTGGAGAGAGGCATTGATTTCTGTGTACTCTCCTTTAGCTCTCATTATGGCCGAACAAGACAGGGGCGTGTTTTTCTGACAGTTATGCTGTTTCCTCTGCGTGTGAGCTGTTTCATTTCATTGTACAAGAATCGAACGCCTTCACAGAAATAGAAAACAAATCAGCATCTGGAGATCTGGATAGAAATGAAAATTTATGAGTGATTTTAAGTCTAGAACTAGAATCAGGTTTATAGAGGATCTTAAAAATGTTGCGCTTCTTTGAGACCATCTTTAGTTTATTGCCGCAGAGCACAAATATCACTAAATATTCAGTGTTGATAAAATTTAGCTGATCAGATAGATAGATAGATAGACCTTTTAAGTAACTAAGAATTTCAGATTAAAAGCACATGAAAATTTGTTTCTTGCCCTTACAAGTGTTTCTGCAGCAACAACAAGGCTATAGGAAGTATAAAAATGGAATTTATTTGACTGGCTTAGAGGACACAGATATGATCCGTGAAAGTCCCAGAGGTAAACAACTGCCTGATGAAAAGGAGCAAAAACAGAATAAACAGAATGCATCAGGTCACCGACATATTTTAGAGCGAGGCAGTTACAGCAACGGATTAACACACGTGGACGTATTCATGATGCAATGCGTCCATTCGCCAAATAAGCTTAACCCTGAGTTTACAGCCCCTGGAGGGCTGCAGATGTTTTCTTTATTTGCCTTTATGCTCTATAAAAAAAAAGAAGTTCCATGACAGAAAAATCCTCACTCTTATTTTTTACCCGCTCATGGCTTTGTCTTTCCCTTGCTTTCTTTTTCCTTCTGCTTCCCCTCATTTGGCCAATTAAACTGTAGAGTAGATTTTCGGAGTGCACGCTGACAGATGAAGTGAGTCACCATTTGGCCGAATCATTATCCAGCATATGAGCTGTAATCCTGAGCATAAATTCCACTGGAGCTAAATCTGTATCTCTATGTTGTGGTGGGTGTTAGTTTGGACTCACTCCATCTCATTTATACATTGTTGGATTGTTAAATGTATAGTCGTACCTGATATGTGATGGTGATGCAGATAAAATTTAGCTCTAATATAATCTGAAAATTTTAATGTAATCAATTTAAAGTAGCAGATAGAACAGAACTCTCATGATAAAGCCCATTAACTGTCTCATGTCATACATGTTTGACCGTGCAGAAGTCTCCCATAGAAGCCTGGATTCACTTATAGGTTTCTTCGACATTGAATATAACAAGGTACAGTAGTGCTGTTCAGCCACATCTGCGGGCACTCCTGGCACTATTCGCTGCCTGACTGCCTATGCAGAATCTATGAGGCCATACAGGTTGGGAGTTTGATACTTGGCTCTTCTGCTCTGCTTGTCAAAGTGTCTTTGGACAAGAAATTGAACCCCAAATTTCCCCTGATGACATGATCATCAAAGTTTGTCTTTGTGTACTTCAAATGACAAATAAACCGCTGCATACATGTGTAAAAAGTATCTTGAGTGTTCAGTACAAGCAAAGAACTAGGATGATATAAATACGAATGGACTAGATGTTTGGCCCCTGTCACACTGGCCTAGAAACTGGTTGGCAACCACATGTAGTCAGAGAAAAATGAATATTTCCTGAGTGGTTAGAAGCTGCCGTGTAATCAACTGAGCTTACTATCACCTCAAGAATATATCAAGGATAAAAGATCTGATGTCTCAACAGGACCTGGAAAAACTAGTCCATGCATTCATCTTTAGTAGGCTTGATTACTGTAACAGCATCTTTACAGGTCTACCTAAAAAATCAGTCAGACAACTACAGCTCATTCAGAACTCTGCTGCTCGAGTCCTCACTAAGACCAAAAAAGTGGACCACATCAGTCCAGCTCTGAGGTCCTTACACTGGCTGCCTGTCCGTCAGAGGATAGACTTTAAAGTTCTGATGCTGGTCTATAAAGCTCTGAATGGTTTAGGACCAAAATACATCAATGACCTCCTGACCCAGTATGAACCATCCAGATCCCTCAGGTCATCTGGATCCGGTCTTTTATCAGTTCCCAGAGTCAGAACCAGACACGGAGAAGCTGCATTCAGCTTTTATGCTCCATATATCTGGAACAAACTCCCAGAAAGCCTCAGATCAGCTGAAACACTCAGTTTATTTAAATCCAGGTTGAAGACTCACCTGTTCTCAGCTGCATTTGAATAAAGCACCAAATCCACACTTTAAGCTTAAATTTCAAAACTTACATTTAACTACTGATTTTATCTGTTTTGATTTTAAATACTGTTGTTTGTTTGTTTGTTTGTTTGTTTGTTAATTAGTTAGTTAGTTTATTTGCTAGTTTATCATGCTTTTTATTTGTTCTTGTTTCTAATGTCTCTGTAAAGCACTTTGAATCACCTTGTTGTTGAATTGTGCTATACAAATAAACTTGCCTTGCCTTGCCTAAAGTCCCACTTGCCCAAGCCTAGACTCTCCTGGTTGCAACAAGCGGTTGCAGGAAGTAGCTTGTATCTTGTCAGCAAACAGTCAACAACTACTCGTGAAGTGCTTGTGAAACTGAGTGTGATGCAAACTCAAAACAGAAAATATTTGTTTTCACAGTAAAAGTTACTCCTTTTGAAACATATTGGTTTCAGCAGTAAGGCACAACTTTTACTTTGAAGGTGAACAGTCTCGCTTTCCAGTTTTATGTTCCTCTCTCTCAAGTTTCACTACAGCTCAGTACAACAAGTGGTTGCAGAATAGTTGGCATCCTCCATGCAAACTACAGGTGACCGTGACAATCTGTGTACAAAGCAATAAGAGGTGCAGCACCTCTTTGTGACCAATTTTACCCAGGGACCACTCACCAAGCAGTCAGGGAATAAACAGTTTTTACTAGATATACAGGTTTTACTCACCAACCAGTCTCTAGAATTGAGGACTTAACTTTTTGGGATAACAAATTTATTGTCATGATCCTGGGTCATTTGACCCAGCGTTTTGAGTTTTAATATAATTTGATGTTTATGGTTTATGTTTAAGTTCTTTAGGTTATCTAAGTTCATTTCGATTATGCCTAGCTTGCCATTATGGTTCGTTGTTTTCACTTGGAGTCACAGTGGATCCCGCCAGACTCCAGCTTTTGGAATAGCAGGACAAAGATGGAAAAAAGCTTTTGCTTTCCTGCTGCTCAACTTTTGCAATTAGCCAGCAAAATGCCAGAGGTCATGATTTCCAACATCAACAGTCTGAACTTCTTAAATAAGTTCTCCATGTGTTGAAGGTCTTGGAACCCCAACCTTCCAGTAATCGTGTCTGCGCCCAAACCAACTAAAAATAACCAGAAAAAAATCACAAAGAAAGACAAACGTAACTGTTTCAACTGCACAGCAGAACAACAATTAAATGTGGACTATTAACCTTTAGCTCGCTCACCTCTAAGTCCCTGTCAGTATATGATTTAATAATTGATCAAAATATTGATTTATATTGCCTCACAGAAACCTGGCTGCAGCAGGATGAATACTTTAGTTTAAATGAATCACACCCCTGAGTCATATTACTTGTCAGAATCCCCGAAGCACAGGCTCAGGAGGAGTGGCAGCAATGTTTCACTCTGGATTATCAATCAACCAAAGACCCAGACAGAGTTTGAATTCATTTGAAACTCTGACTCTGAGCCTCGTACACCTTAACGGGAAAACACAAGAAGCTGGCACTTATTTAGAGTTTCTACTGAATAGCTGAGACTTTTGATCTGACTTAGAGCTCAGTTCTGATAACAATTATTAAAGTGTGATTTTAACATTTATGTAGACGTTGGAAATGACAACATCAACATTGCATTTAATGTTTTATTTAATGTTTTTAGTAGACCCAAATATTAAATTTAACAAAATTGAACTCAAAATAGTTTTATCACAGTTTGGATCCTCTTTTGTCTGACCATTTTTCATAACACTAAAATTTACGATAATGAATTACACAGCGCTGGATGAAAAATTTCTTTACAGTAGATTTCTTTCTGGTTACTGTGTCTCCTCTGTAAAAGAAAGCAACAAATCGATAACACCTGACTTCCTGGTATAACTTCCAAATGTGCACTTGTAAAGCAGATAACTAGCGAGCTGGAGAGCAAACCACATTGCACTAATGTGGAAGATCTTCATTTTAGCCAGGAAAATATATTTTATCTTTAAAGCTAGGACATCTTACTATTCAGCACTGATCAAGTAAGACAGGAACAACCACAGGCTCCGTCTATTTCCACAGAAAGCTTAGAATGATCAGGCAGGCATACTTTTGGTTTCTAGAGTTTATAAAAGTAGAATGGGAGACAGATCCTTCAGCTTTCTTCCTGTTAAAAGGGAGTGTTTCCCCCCGTGCTTCCTGGTAGGGTCTTTAACTTACATTCTGAGGTGGTGCTTGTTGTAATTTGGTGCTACATAATTAAACCTGAATCAAATGCAGTCATTGTCTCTCCAACACAATAAATAGATATTTTACAGATAATGCCACTGATTTTTTTCCTTCACTTTTTGTTGATAGTTTAAGTTCATTTTAGCGGGTTTTAAACTTGCTAATTCTATAGAAACCACATTTAGTTTAAAAAGTTTAAAGATTACAATCCTTGGTTTTTTTTTCTCTCCAGAACTCTTCATCCAGGTTCAGAGCATTGTTTGAACAAATGATGAAGTAATATTTAATCCACAAGGCGCAATCTTCTTTCATTTTTTTCCCATGTGCTCTGCACTGACTCCACAGTTCCATCTTTAATGTGACAACTCTTCACTTTAACCTCCTTTGTTTGCTTTTCCAGTGAGCCTCGTCATCTCTCCCAGCTGTGCAGATTGCAAGAACACCATCTTGAGTAAGACTTATGCGATAAACAAAAGAGGAAGATAAGCAGAAGGTTTTAAAGTGTCAATCAGAGTGAAAACTCTCAGCGTCATCCCTCTCTGGGGGGTCTCTTTAGATGTCCCCGTCTTTATATTTCACTCATGCCACACTGCCATTTGCATCTCAGGCATGAACATGGATCAATCATTGTAGGGAGAGAAGCAGTGGAGCGAACGAATGAGGAAAGGTTTTAAAAATGTCCCAGTGATTGGCTGCCTTGTCTGCCGCAATATTTCACGCCGGGTTCGGCAATCAGACGAAATCAGCTGAAAGGAGACTGCTTTTTGTTCCCGGCGACACGCGTTCGGGTAGCAGGCTGCTATGTGTTTTGCACTGCAGGCTCTATTGTCAGATTCAAAAATCAATTAAACTGATCTTAGTTAATAAAGGTGGCAACACTAAAAACACACAGCTCAGCCGCCTGGTGACACACGCTATCATTACTTCAGTGATGCCTGTTGCTCAGCTGCCTGTCAGGCTGAATTCCCCCAAACACAGTGTGTGTGTGTGAGGCCTTGCCCCACTTATCTCATCCATCAGAGAATTTCACTACTCCACCTGTCAGTCAGCAATCCCTCACTGTCAGGCAGAGTAGGGGGAAGCAACAGCCTGATCATCTATCGTGTTGTTTTATATATATATATATATATATATATATATATATATATATATATAATTTATTTGTGTGTGTGTGTGTGTGTGTGTGTGTGTGTGTGTGTGTGTGTGCGCGCGCACGTGTGTGTGTGTGTGTGGGGCATCCGTCAGGCAGTTAGTGACACTGTTGATGTCTCAGTTGGTGTCAGCAGCTCCACTTTTCATCCTAAATGTGTCTGCAGTGGGGGCTGCAAGCCTTTCCAAGGCCATCACGCTTTGATCTTTAAGCAGTTTAAAAGAGCCCTAGTGGTGACATCATCGCTCCAGTTAATGTCTCTAAACCTCTCTGAGCAGCGATCATCTCAAACAAATACACTAACGTCACGCATTTTGATCAAATCTAAGAGATTTTATTAATAAGCCCAAACCATACTGTGGTGTCTGCTTTCACATGCTCTTTTCTTTGAGCAGTTTCTAAAACATCACCTCCGAGGAGGATAGAGCTGTTTTTTTTAGAGTGCAGGAAAATAAGCCAACACCTTAATAGAGGTTTATCTAACCAGACATGCTAATATTTGTTTCCCATGATTTCCATTTAAAGCGACAGGAGTGGTGTGTAAACAGCTGGTGTCCCTGAAGGGGATGGAGTCGAAGGGGGATGGGGGGGGGGGGGGGGGGGGTGGAAAATACACACAAAACAGCCATCATCTTAATAAATGTTTACAGCAATGTTTGGATCTGGCTAAGCATTTGCACATCTCAGGACAAACTGATCAAAAATGAAACCACCAGCTTCCACCAAGATTTAGAACTGAGAATGTAACTGACGGCTTCATGAAGTCTTCAAGACGTTATTCATGCTTACCATAGTTTATACAAGTAACCAATATGGAGATTTGCCCATCTCTCAACAGGCTTCTGCAGGGGTGTTTCTTTGGAGGTTAACTTGGAAATTAGCATTGCCCCAGTTCCCTTGGCTGAACATCAGTTGGGTTTTTCCATAATGTTTGCGGATTATTGCAGAAAATAAAATTAGAAAATACAATTTCTGATGCTTAAATGTTCTGTTCAGAAAGATCATGTCTGCAAATTAAAGCAGTGTAGATGTAGATATAGATCTGAAGCTTAAGAAATAAACACTAATGTTAGGTTATGAATCTTTGTGGTTCCAAGCCACAACTAATCTCAAATGTTTAGCCAACAGAGTGTTATGGCAGTACATAAAATAACCACATTTATTTTATGTGAACATTTTCCACTTCTGAGTGAGAAACAGTGTGCATTTGAATAAAGGAGAAGTGTCCAGTGATTTTTGCCACTCACAGTTAAAACACATAGAATGGGAGGGAGAGCCTTCAGTTTTCAGGCCCCTCTTCTGTGGAACCAGCTTCCAGTTTGGATTCGGGAGACAGACACTATCTCTACTTTTAAGATTAGGCTTAAAACTTTCCTTTTTGCTAAAGCATATAGTTAGGGCTGGACCAGGTGACCCTGAATCCTCCCTTAGTTATGCTGCAATAGACGTAGGCTGCCGGGGGATTCCCATGATGCATTGAGTTTTTCCTTTCCAGTCACCTTTCTCACTCACTATGTATTAATAGACTTCTCTTCATTGAATCATATCTGTTATTAACCTCTGTCTCTCTTCCACAGCATGTCTTTTATCCTGTCTTCCTTCTCTCACCCCAACCGGTCGCAGCAGATGGCCGCCCCTCCCTGAGCCTGGTTCTGCCGGAGGTTTCTTCCTGTTAAAAGGGAGTTTTTCCTTCCCACTGTCGCCAAAATGCTTGCTCATAGGGGGTCATATGATTGTTGGGTTGGTCTCTGTATCTATGAAGCGCCTTGAGGCGACTTTTGTTGTGATTTGGCGCTATATAAATAAAATTGAATTGAAATGAATTGAATAGTTTGGGTTAAGATTATGAAGCTTATGGTTGAGTTTTAAACATAGACTGTATATAAAAGATGGACTCAGCAGAATCCATATTTAGTGATTTTGTTCATTTCTGATTTTAATACACTTTACATCATTTTAAATTCAATAAATTTTGTATTAATCTTTATTATTATTATTATTATTATTATTATTATTATTATTATTATTATTATTATTATTATTTTATGTATATATAGTACACATGTAACATTCATTTAACTTTTTGTAACATTTGTTTACATTTTTGGTACAAAGTTAGAATATAACAAAAAATGTAACATTTTTTTTGTTACATTTACATTGTAACAATTTTTGTTAGTTTGTTACGAAAAATGTTACAAACTAACTTTGTTACGAAAAATGTAAACAAATATTCCAAAAAATTCAATGAATGTTACATGTGTACTATATGTACATAAAAAAAACTGTTTTTTGTAAACTGACCATGAATAACTTGACCTTATATAATATTATACTAAGTATTTTTCAAATTATGTTGGCAGCTCTTTCTTCTGATAATACTTCCTTTAAAGAAATAACACATTTTGGGTTGGAAGAAAGGCAGATGTGAAATGTAAAAGTGAACTCATAGTTTAAGTATCATGTTATTTACAGTCCTCATATATCAGCATCATTTCCTATATGTCCTTTCTAAATACAAACAAAGGCAGTAGAATTTTAAGCATACTTTTAAAGAAAAAAGAAATTTTATTTAAACTTAAAGAGGTCAGAGGTAGAAAGTAAAATGATATTTAGAATCCTCATATATAATTTGCTATATGTATATATGCTGAAAATCCAAACAATGGCAGTAACAAACATAACTTTAATAAAGAGCTCTATATATCATTACATAGAGCTATATAATTTTGAACTTCAGATCACTCTATTGACCTTGAAAGCGAGGTCAGAGGTCAAATGTGGTTTGACATTTTAAATCTTTATATGGTACTTTCTATATGCTGCCAACACATAGCACACTTGTAAGAGTCATAATTTCTAATTTATAAGCGTTTTGTCGATTTTCAGCCAATAAATCATTAAGTTGACCTTAAAGATCTTGGTGGATATAAACCAAATTTTAATGTATTTTTAACATGACCTCCCTCTGCACTCCGACAAAGTTTTATCAGAAACTTTAGTTCCATTCAAAACTTTTCCAATGATCGTGTTTGCACGCACGCACAAAAACGCTACTAAAAAGATAACTCCGTGAAAAATGTTCTCAGTCAATGTTATATGGATTAAAATGGCTACTGCAGGTATTTAAGACTGAGCTATCAAATATTTTACATTCTGCTAAATCAGTAATGTAACATATTCTGTAAAATTATATTTTTGTAGTGACTTACCTGTGACAACCTGTGGCCTTCATCGATGACCCTGATTAAGGTCACAAGCCGAAGCCGTTGGTCAGTCAATAAAGTTGTTCCTCTTCCCTTAAGTGTTGCTGGAGTTCCTGCATTGTTACCTGTGACAACCACATGTTGACCAAAACACCAAACACAAAAGTGCTTATTAATGAGCTGAGAAAAAAATATAGTATCAAATAGAAAAACAATGAAGTGTGAAAATAGAACCTTGTCTTGTCCTGTCCCCTGTCAGTCTTCCATCAGGTTTATCCGTGATGTGAATTTGCAAATAAAATGGCAAAAACTAAAGATTTCAATGGCTTGTAGTAAAGCTAGCTTCTTCCCCAGACAACAGCCATTTGTGATTCCAAAAGGTAGTAATTTAAAAGCTGGATGCAAACAGGCGATAGGAGACATTTGATGGGATACAAAAGTGACGCTTTTGTATCCCATCAAATGTCTCCTATCACACCAAACAGAAAGTGATCTTTTCACTTGCAAGTGAAAAGATCACTTTCTGTTTGGTGTGTTTTCACTATTTTCATAGGACTGCTCAGCATGTTGCCCTAGATGGAACCCCACTGTCGTTTATTTTATTTGCTTTTTTTCTTTGTACCAGGCTGTAGACATTGCCACTTCCATCATGGCATCATTTTTCAGCCCCTAAGGTTGCCACTTTTTCAAAGCTTAAAGCTGAGCTGGTTTGACACGATGATGTCACCAACAATGTTTGTAGTCTGAAATACATCATAGTTTACTGACATATTAAAAGTAGATTGAGAAGAGGAAACAAGAAATGCAAAATACTAACTAATTTCTGGGATTTAAGACTCATTCCTGTAGTATTTTATTACCACAATACCAGCTTTGTGCCCTTCAAAATAAAAGCATATAAGCTACAGAAGTGATAGTTTTTTGCTCAGTATTATACAGAGAAAATCTCTTCTGCAAAAAGATATTTTCAAATGTAGCGAGGGTACATGTCATGGGTACGTGTCATCTGGTCATTATATAGTCTGTGAATGTCAAAGACACCCATGATCCTAATTTCGATATATGGTTAAGAAAATGTCAAAAACAAATTTAAAAATGCCAGTACCAATATCTGTGTCCAAGTTCATGACTGATATTATTTATTCAAATATATTCTGAATATGAAAATAAGAATTATTGATCAATTCAGCACACCAAAATAGAAAACAAAATATGACTAATGTGGTAAAATGCAAAGAACTCACTGTAACCTTTCTGGATAATTACAGCTTCAGTGGTTTGCAGTAGAAAACGCCAGAGAGCAGACTTCCTGTGTCCAAGCTCACTGACTAAAAATGTCTCCAAGCCACAGCAGAGCAAAGGACATTTAGAGAGGCACCTGGAACCCGAGGGACACATTGTAGAGAGGCTGCTTTATAGGCTACAGTGCAATGCAATGCATTCAGGCAGGCGACGGTTTTTGAGACCAGTGTGAAACAAAACGTATGCAGAAATATTTCAGAGCTGTGGTGAAAAATTGAACCGGAAACGCCAAAAGGAGACAGATGACAGTTCCACCTACGTTTGCCGTGAAACAACTCAACACAAATTCCATCTGCTTCTTCCTTAGATTTACATTCTCCTCTCACCCTTCTGCATCTGCATTTTGAAATGTGCTTGTCCTCACCAGGATTCGCTCGGTCACAGATACTCAGACAAACCAAACTTTTTGTCAAACAGTATTTATTGATGTCAGTGAGAGGAGAACAGAACAGATTCAGTAATGACGTGAGACATCCATGTGTATCTTTCACGTGTGGTGATTAGTTACTTTGTAAGACGCTGGACACTATTCAAAGCACCACAGATTTCCTTGTCACAGTGAATGTCTTCCATGTCTTTAAGCTCTGGCAGTTTCCACTGACTGAAGAGTTAAATGTACTGCAGTCCCATTTTAAGGATTAATATTTTTTTTCAAGACTATCTTAAAACAATGCTCATATGAATAAAGAAATTACTTTAATATTTCCTCCTGTCCCAGCTAAACATTATTGGATACATCCGTGGCAGCATTCCATAGCCACACAATCGCAACATCTCCTCCAAAATTTGCACTCTTTTAGTACCACACTTCATTCGTCTGTCTCTTTAACATCTTTCTGTGCTACTCTTGAATGGAAAATTAAAGCACAAACAGGTATACGACTCCTGAACATGACATTTTGCTTTACACTTTGTATTTAGTTCCTCCATCATTTACACTGAAACCACATTTGAAAGCCAATGTTAACGCGATGGTTTAATACACCAAGAAAAAAAAAGTTTTGTCATGGATATTGATGCCTTATTATTGTTTAAAGATGGATATGAAAAAAATATACACCTTACTTTTAAGTTGCTGCTCCAATTACCCATGCATACTGGTGGTGATGTGCTTGATTGTTAGCAATGGGGGAAAAGAAATAAGGACAGAAGTAAATAACAGTGTGTCAGTATGATCCCAAGCACCTGGTTTGGTGGAACCGTTTTTGTCACTTTAGAAACTTGTAGAAACTACTCACAAGCCCTTAGACCTACATGAACAGAAGTATGGGTAAAGTCAAAGGAGCTTGCAAAGAAAAGCGTCTGGACTTCTTTAAGTTGCTTGAAGACGTTTCACCTCTCATCCGAGAAGCTTCTTCAGTTCTAAGGTCAAATGGTGGAGAGTCCCAGATATTTGACCTTAGAACTGAAGAAGCTTCTCGGATGAGAGGTGAAACGTCTTCAAGCAACTTAAAGAAGTCCAGACGCTTTTCTTTGCAAGCTCCTTTGACTACGATGACCTGGATGACTGAGAACCTTCACAGACACAAGTATGGGTAAACTGTTTTATCTGGTGGGCTAGCTACAGTTATGCTAGCTAGCCAGGGATGTGTTAGCATAACTCAGTCAAAAAATCTTTATATTTCATCTGGGCCCTTTGCCTTTTATGGACGTAATATTCTTTTGTGGTTATGCATAATTTTATTCAACAAAGAATTTTAATGAATTTGGGGAAAGTATATTTATAAACTTCTGAGCGTGCTAACTGATAGCTATAGCTAGCTAGCGGGAAAGCTCAGTCAATAAAATAACTTTTTTGTTGTAAGTGTGCTAAACTTGTTCAAGTGAGCCAAAATTTACACTTTGGACTTCAGATTACTCTAAATGCTTTATTTCTGCCAGTTTGCTCTATTCTTGGATTGGTATGATATCCTACAGAAAGGATGTTCCTAATATGACCATCACAGGCACACAAACCAGAAGAAAGGTGTCTTAAGGGGAGTTGGAAAGTAGGTAAAGTGATTTTTTTTCAAACAGAGGATAAACTGAGAGGCTGCATTAAGGCCCAATATTTGATAAATAAGAATTGGTTTTAACTGTGACTCATGCAAATCTACTCTACTTGAATGCAAGACTAAAATATGGAACTGGAAATTAACATGAGATATCCCCTTTAACTTTCCACAAACTATGATTTTTGAGTTTTGCTCATAATCTATTAGAGGAAGTTAAATATAGCTGGACAGTACAATAAAACGACAACAGCTTCCTTCTTTTCCCCCTCCAGCTCCCTGAAAGGTCAGAACTCACTGAATGGATTGATTTTGCCATGAATGTTTTCACTGCTGCTATTGACAGGCCACAAGGGCAAACATTACTGGCTAATTTATACTCTGAAAACTGCTTATCCGACCTTCAGTTTACATCTTGATTTCTTCATATTGTCTTCGAAATACTGCATACTTTTAACACACATGTGGCTTCAGAAGACCCTCTCAGCCTGTAAGCATCCAGTTGTTAGCTTTACGTCTTCAGACCTGTTGCCTCCATAGCATTTCAGAAAGGAGCTCAGGTAATATTTTCTCCCAGGGATGCTCTAAATTATCTGGAGCATTTGTTTCTTTACACTAAGGTATCACACACGCACTAATGACAGCAACCTCCAGGTGAACTTAAGTTCAAATAAATATACAAAAAGGATCTTTGACTGAAGTAACAGAACAACAAGTTGCAGATAAAGCCACTAATGTTGCACCTATTCAAAAGAACAGAAACCAAGTTGATCATATTCTTTACTGTAAACTATATTCAGTGACTGTCCAAGGATGTGCTGCAGCGTGATTAGTCTGGGTATAAGATAAAGCCAGAGAAGGTGCTGTATTTGTTATTATTTCCTCCATGAGCTTTGCCGCCGTCGAGCTTGACGTAGATCTCATCTCCAGAGTCCAAATGCAGTACAGCACTGTTGCTGGCGTAGTCATAGTTCTGGTCTGCATCCTGAGCTATGGCACTGGCTCGAACCTGGTTAAAGAGAAAGAGAGAGAAAGAGTTCCTGTAACGAACACTGAAATAGGACTAAGCAGAAAAGTTCACATATACCTGAGAGGCAAAGGGAAGCAGCAGTGGTGCGTAAAATGGATAGATTCCAACTTTTAGCTACCAAGTGTGAGGTTAAGGGGACGTCAGGTTAAAAAAAACGTGGAGGAAAATAGAATAGAGCAAAATTTGGCCCTAAGTCTGAACTGAACCCTGAACTAATGATGTCAACCCTCCTGTCTGACCCCACATCCAACTGAAGCTGTCTCATCTAAATTGGATTTACGCATGAGCGCTACCGTCAAACAGAGCGCACAGACAGGCTTACAGAGAACTAGAAATACCGCTGGTGTTATGCTAAAAACAATAAAGATATATCTGCTTCCACAATTCGTTTGGAGTCCTCTACCTCCGTGTGCGCTTTTGGTGCGTAAAATATGTATTTCGGCACGAGGAAAAAAGCCATTTTATGTATATCTACATAAACTTGAATAGTTATGAATTTACTTTATTAACTGTTAGTGCTCCCGCTTTTCCCGTCTGAAGCTACCCTCCTACCTGCCCGTTCTTGCACAGGTCGGCCCACATGCTCGTCCCGTCTCCTCCTCGCATCAGCACATGATAAGTGAAGAAATAGATCCCGGACACATGGCAGGTGAACTTCCCGGTGCTCGGATCGTAATGGTTCCCCAAGTTTGTAATCACGTCGTCAAACTTTAACACCTCATATCCTTCGTGCGGATTTTTCAGACCGACGTAGAAAGCGATCCTGAAACCGCTCGCAGTGGCGTTGGCTACCTCTGTCTCGCCGTTGTCACCCCCCGCACCTCCGGTCAGCGCAGGGAAGGATAGTTTTACGTCGCCGCGCTCTCCCGGTGGGCCCCTGGGGCCAGGGGGTCCCGGTTCGCCCGGTGGGCCCCTGGGTCCAGGTTTACCCGGTCGCCCTGGCTCCCCGCGGCTCCCTTGCGCCATCGGCGGCAGCGGAGCCGCCCCGTTCAGGTTCTGGATCACCTCCATGGCCGTGGCGCCTTCCGGTTTGGGACTGTACGGGTCGCAAACCATCCGACAAGTGCCCATCATCTCATAGTAATGAGCGGTGGTTTTAGAGGTGCGGATCAGCAGTAATGGGACAGCGATGGCGAGAACTAACAAAACCATCGCGACGGCGGTCACCAGAAACACCACGGACCACTTCCTCCGCGCCGTTCGGGGACCAATGGAAGATAAAAAACCCGAGGAGCGGCTCTGGGGAGGAATCGTGACAGAGGACAGAGTGGGGGTCCAAGAAGAGAAAAACCAAAACAGGTGAAGTTCAGTAAGTGCGCGTAACTCGCTCCTGCTTTTCTAATTGGAGTCTTCTAGCCCGTGGGCAGCGGATATGACCGGAGAGAGGGTGCGCGTCTTGTCTGGCTGGCTGGGTGCGCGCGGACAGATGCCTCCAGCTGTCAGAGTTAGAAAGGATGAGACCGGAAGACGGAGGATGTGGCCTTCAAATTAAAACTCTTTTCTACTGACCGATGAACGAGTAATATCGAGATTAGAGAAGAAAACTGAGCGATGCAAACGATGTTTACAGCGCTTAGTGATGCGAGTGAGAACCACGAGGCTGCACTGCGCCGTTAAGACGCATCAAGAAGTTAAGGCGCGCAACTCACTGAAGGTCACGTGGTGTGTAATTGTACTTAAATAAAGTTCAGAGGTGATTACTTTCAGTGGTCGAAATAAATATTTGCTGGAGCGTTACTTTTAACTTTGCAGATGTATTACACTAAATGTCGAATACAGCAGGTACAGTAGGGTCAAAGCACCACGAGGCCACTGTTGTACTGATTTGACGCCACGTATATGATAGATAAATCTGAACTGAATCTAATCGGTAAATAATCCATGTTAATAAGCCACCGAGCAGTAATTCACTTAGTTAAATTAGTGTCAGCTCTACCAGAATGAGGTCCTTACACACTGAATATTACCCTGGGAAAATGAAATGCATTACTTGGACTTTTAACAGAGTGTTTCCGTACAGTACTCTCCTGTTTGTTTTTTGTTTGTTTTTTTAAACAAAAGTAACATCGTGTTATCTCCATTACTTTATCTTTATATTACACTGCTACCTCAGCTACAGTACAGAGGGGTGTGCTGTAATTGTTACTTCACTTCACTACTTGTTTTCTTCAAAGGCTAAGAAGCTTTACATATGACATGATCCCAACGACACAATGAAAACATCTGTCTGTCAATGTTTTTTTTAAAAAAAGGTTGTGGCAAACATAAGAAAGGACCTGAGTCATTGCATCATTGGAAATATGACTATAAAATGTGTTAAATAATATGCACTAGAAGCTCTTTTGCCAATTATTGATCTAAAGCACTAAAGCTCAAAGTGATTTGGTCCACTTTTTTGCCTATTCCCAGAGTTATGTATTATAACACTTTATAATATGGCCTCTTGACTGAGGGTGTAATTTCTCTCAGTTTTAGTATTTATATGAATTTACAGTATAATTATATTAACCTACAAATACTTAAACGTAGGGTAACAAGTCAGGTCTATACAGGAAACAAAGAAATAATTACAATGTAAGTCAATTCAAGCAGTTTAAAAGCATTTTTAAGTAACGCGTCAGTAATTTTAGGTAATCAATGAGTCATTTTAAGTATTGCATAACATCAGTTATTTTAAAGGAAAGGAGATAAAATGATTGTGTAAGTAAATAATAACAGTCGTGATCACAAATAAAATATGATCAAATAAAAGTTGAATATGAGAACATCTGTCATACACTTCAACATAATAAATATTAAAGAAAGATGTAAAGAAGAAAGATCAATCCACAACATAATATAGCCTGAGCCCCAAAAAGTACAGCATACTTACCATGTAAGACGGGGAAATTTCATTTAATTCATTATTTTAAGGCATTTTACTGAAATCAAACCCCTTAGAACTTAGATCTAAAATGCTTCTTTTAGACTTTTTGAACCCCTTCTATCAGCAAAGAAATGAAAACTTCATGTCTAGTGATAGTCATGTTTACAGCAGAAGGAGGTCTTAATAGTCAGTTTTGATTCTCTTCAATTTTTTTAACTTTCAAATAATAATATCACCAACATCGGATACAGTTTAAAAGAGCTTTCATTTCTGCAGGTGTAACAGGAAATGCTCTATTTAGTTTTCAGTGACCTGACAAAAAGGACCAGCCATATAAAGTTGCACAGATGTTATTCAAAATGTCAACGACTGGCAGTGTTTGCATCTCGCAGTCTTGTAGCGGACTGCTTCAATCCATGCGTACATACACCGCCTTAAAAAGCCACATGACTGCATATTTGTTTACAAATTTTCTTTATGTAGGTGGAATAAATTACAGGGGAAAATGTATTCATTCATTCCCTTGATGGAAATGAGGATTTCTAAAATAGATTTATTCTTCTGTTGAGACAAATTAGTGGAAAGTTTGGGGGCTTGAATTGTCTTCTATGAGCTTTTAAAAATGTTTTGTTTTTTTACTCGCTTTGGCTTCATGCAGTCTGTCTGCACAGATGCTGGATTTTGCACTAATCATCATAAATACATGAAGTAGTTAATTACTCTGTAGTTAAATGCATTAAAGACGCAGGTTACTTCTTATTTATTTATATATTTGTTGTTGTTGTTTTGTTTTTTTTAGACTAAAGTCAAATTTAATGAAGAGCAGCTAAACTCATGACCAAATATTTGACTCAGACCACGAGGAGATCTTTCAAAGTCACATCAGATGGCTGAGGGCAGGTTTGCAATGGTGACGTCATGTGACTGACATCATGGTTGCATCGGTCACTTTACACACACACACACACACACACACACACACACACACACACACACACACACACACACACACACACACACACACACACACGGGAAGTGGAGCACAGAAAGCAGAGTGGTGCGGGGTGGTGGTAGGGGGGTCAGCTAATATATGCAGGATGTGGACCAGAGATGTCTAACTGCTGTCGACACCTTCAGCAATAAGCTCCCCGTGGCTGCAGGGACACATTTGATGTCTTGCTTCACATCGAGCACCACGGGCCTTGAATTTAGATTTAGATTGTCTGGCAAATTAAAATTCTTGACGTGCATGGGCAATCATTACTCTATTGCATACAGATTTGTCTTAAATGCCTCAACAGCCTCTCTTAATATCTCCCCGCTGAGGCTGCTGGCCTCCGCTTGCTATGTGCTTTATGAGCTCGTCAGTGGAAATAAGACTAATAAGACAAACTGGTTGTTTGTTAAGACTTGCAAGCTTTTGAGAGACTCAATAAAGAGGACCCATGCTCACTGAAAATAAAAAGCATCTATTGATTTCCTTTTCAAGCTCAGGCCCTGGAACACTTCAAAACAGCAGGTCAGCGGAGCTAAGCACCTGGAATTGGAGCACGGGCCTCTCATCCACGACAGAGGCTTTAAAGCTCAAGGCAATGTGGAGAAATCTTCAGAGGCTGAAGACGAGGCTTAGCCGAAGCCCTTGTGCTGCCTCCCCCTCCAAGCAATTCCAGCTTGTGCTCAGCTCAGCTCCGACTACCCCGAACATTGGTCCGGCTGGGTTTTTCTTATCTGAAGGTGAAATCATAAATGAAATTGGGGTTAAAATTTGTGGACGTGACTGTCCTGGCAAAGCTGACAAATTTGTGTTTTCCTCTAACTGAAAGGAAACAGGAAGTAATTAATAACAAAAGAAAACTCTTATATTAAGTATGCATGAAGGGGCACAGAGCACAATGTGATCCCCGACTGCAGAAATGACCTTTACCCAGGATTAGTACAGTGAACTGTATCCTCAGGCCATGGTGAGCCATGCAGGACACACTGTCCACATTAGGCACTGCGGCTTCTGAGAATATACTGCCCTGAAGCGCTGCCATGCTTCTAATCATGTTAGAGCACAGCTGTGTCGCGCACATGAGCCATACATTGAGACAAAGGAGGGGACACATTATTAGGTTCCTGTCTAAATTGGGTGTAATCAGGGAAGACAGTAAACCAATATAATATCGTACAGAAATTTCAACAAAGCAAAACGTGTGGTAACTCTGAGAGATCAGCTTAGATAATGAAACACACGCAAATAAAGAAGTAATCTTCTCATAACTGGAAATGCATCTATGACATCTCCAGAGATCTGTTCAGGGTTAGACTGACATCTACGTCTCTACATGGAATATTCACCTAGTTGTCATACTCAAATGGAAATCTTATAAATGAGGAATATGAATGACAAAATATGTGTAAGATAGAAAGAGCTGACTTGTAGGTTCTGACATCTTTGTTTACCGTGTATACAATTTACCATAAGTTAAAAAAAAAACCACATGTAAATACACAAGTATTAACAGCATAATTTTATATCTTATTTTTAAATCAGTTCAGCACAGGTTTTAATACTTTTAATTTGGTCTCTATTTTCCTACAAAGGAAATTCTATACTTAATAATTTTGTTGAATTGCTAAACCTCTACAAAACTGTAGAACACGGTGTTTAAAATCTGTTTTATTTTTGATCATAGACTGTATATAAAAGATGGAAACAACTAAATAAAGTCCTGACTTCTTTCTAAGGGCCAGCAGGTGATGACTCCCGTGGTTTCAAAGGGAAATCTGCGTACAGAGTGCTGTAGGAATAAGTCCGAAAACCTGGAAAGGAGTTTTTTTTTGAAGAAGCGCAAACTTTATTGCTCTTTATTGTTTTGGTTTTTTTTTTTACTTGTTTGCTTGTTTGTTTTGGGGGGTTGGGGTGGCGGTGGTTGTACCACAAAGCAACATATGTGTCAGATGATTCCATTAAAAATACAGAAGGAACCAGCAGCACAAACAATGTCTAAAGATTCATTTCAGAGCCTAATTAATAGACGTCCAGCGAGCTAACAGCCATTCCACCTGTCACTCCTGCCGCTATCTTAAAGTCTCATCATAAGTTAATGGCTTTGTTACTAAAAATATATTTTTAAAAAATCTGAATCAACTGGGCTTCTAAACACATCTCACACAAGCTTCCTAAGTCTGTCGCTGGGTAAGTTGGGCATTTTAACATGGGGGTCTGTTTGACTCACCTTTGTAGCCTGCCTCCAGTGGCCATCAGAGGAACTACAGTGTTTGGCATTTTATTTTCCAGCTTGGTCTTATTAGTGATTCACATAAACTAACTCCCTTGAATTATAATGACATTGTTATGTACTGAACAGTGTTGGTTAAGTCACATGAAAATAGTGTTTAGTTACTAATTACAGATTACTTCTCCAAGAAAGTAATCCCATTGCTTTACTGACTACTTATTTTCAAAAGTAACTCGTTACATTATTAGTTAGTTACTTTTTAAAAACATGATACACAACCTGAATACGTAATAAAGCAATAGACCAACCAAATTCCGTTTTTCTTCCATAATCCATCATATAAAATTGAATCAAATGAAAAATTGTCTTTTTAAAACTTGTTTTATTAGTTTTAATCTTTTAACTTCATGCACATTGCACAAAGCAAAAATGTAATTATATTCAACAGTCTTTGACTTAACATTTAAACGTGGTTCACCTCATTTCTGGCAGATAGAACACTTTTAGCTTCAGCTGGAAACTTCCGGTCAGATGTAGTTAAATTGTCATGTGGAGTCCCACAAGGACTCCACATGACAAATAACAGGCCTCTTGTTATTTTCACTATATATTCTTCCTTTAGGCCGTATCATTAGCAGTTTCAAAATTATTTCCTCTCTCTGTCTTTTGATGCTCAAATCAGGTCTGTGATCCCTGCTGCTTTTTTTCATTTGAGAAATATTGGTAAACTTAGGACTATTGTCTCCAAAGGTGAAATGGAGATGCTTGTCCATGCCTTCATCTCCTCCCTGTTAGACTATTGTAACGCAATCTTTTCCTGTCTGTCTATTGCTTCCTTAAATTGTCTTCAAGTGGTCCAAAATGCAGCAGCAAGGCTTTTAACCCACAGTAATAAATTCTCTCATATCACTCCCATCTTCAAATCCTTGCACTGGCTTCCGGTTTGGTACAGATATCAGTTTAAAATACTCACTTTTACATTTATGTCTTTACGAGGTGGAGCCGCACCTATGTCACTGAGCTTCTTCAAACCTACTCTCCAAAGTGGATCCTTAGATCCACTGATAGTGGTCTTCTGACTATTTGCACAGACCCGTTTGAAAACAAAGGGGGATCGCACTTTTCAAACCCTAGCTCCAGTACTTTGCGTAGTGGGGGAGTTTACCTCCCCACTATGCACCATCGACTCTGTGGCTTCTTTTAAAAAAACAGCTTAAAGCACATCTGTTTGGACAGGCATTTGAGTAATGATCACGTGTAATATGTTGTTTTATTTGATATGTTTTTATACTTCCTTTGTATAGTTTTATTGTTTTGTTTGATATGCTTTTATATTCCCATGTGAAGTGCTTTGTAATAGCTTCCTGTCTTAAAAAGTGCTATATAAATGTACAATACATACAATATAATGTACATTTCAATTCCTTTTATTTTAAATATGTTTATATTGTCTATCTTGTCTATAAATACATTTTACTCACTTACTTATACTAAACCTATTTTCTGCATATTGCAGCATATAAAATAAAATACGTTTTTGTGTTTACAAGTAAAACACCAAAAAATAAATAAAATCAAAGATTCAGCATCACTGAGTCCTGTCGCTCTTAAATCTATTGCCACCTGTTTAGCAGGAGTGGGGCAGGTGGAGGTTTGCCCGGTGCCACAGCGGTTATGTCAGTGGGAGGATCCGGGGGTTTCTCTGTGAATTTCACATTCCCGTGGCAGCGAGCGCGATGCTTGCTCAGATTTGAAGTTACATTTTTCGCTGTAGAAAGAAGTTTTCTTCTCACGTCGAGTGTAATAATAATAATAATAATAATAATAATAATGGATTGGATTTATATAGCGCTTTTCAAGGCATCCAAAGCGCTTTACAATACCACTATTCATTCACTCTCACATTCATACACTGGTGGAGGCAAGCTATGGTTGTAGCCACAGCTGCCCTGGGGCAGACTGACAGAAGCAAGGCTGCCATATCGCGCCATCGGCCCCTCTGGCCAACACCAGTAGGCGGTAGGGTAAAGTGTCTTGCCCAAGGACACAACGACCAGGACAGAGAGCCCAAGGATCGAACTGGCAACCTTCCGGTTACAGATGCGATTCCCAACCCCCTGAGCCACGGTCGCCCGAGTGTACAGCGAACACTAATGTTTTTAGCAATTTTTACGTAATCAAACTCAAAGTAATGTCAGTACGTCCACGTTTTAAATGCTGCATGGTCGTACTCTCTCCCGCACTTCATATTATCCATTGTTGATCTGCACACATCTGTTACCGTGGACGTTGCACGCTCGTATGTCATTGTCATGAGACACTCTCACAAACAAAATCACGGTTTAGTAACGCAGTAACGCAGTGTGGTTACGGGAAAGTCACAGTAATCTAATTACATATTTTGCAATAGTAATCCCTTACGGGGGACTTGAAAAAAATAATCAGATTACAGTAAAGCATTACTTTTAAAGCTCTATTAGATATTGTGTTTTTATTACAGCATTAAAAAAGGAATTCAGAAAACTGCTAACGCCGTGTCCGAAGCTTTAATTAGCCAAAAGGTGTATTTACTGAGAGTAAAATGTTGCAGCGTGTTACTGCAAATGTGCATGAGAAACCTGTAACTGAACCACAACAGGACAGCGAGGAGAACTGCAACATCAGCTCCTGTCTCAACGTGTGACCCCAATCCCCGGTGAAGGGCACTAGAGACACCTCTGCCCCTGATGGCTCTGATAGAAGCACCTTCCTGCCTGCAGCACTTTGACACTGAGGTCTTGTCAGATGTTAACATTGCATCGCTGTACCTGTCCACCTGCAGGCAAACTTTTTGTGACCTTGCCTTTTGTCGCCTGCCACAATATCTCCCATCCAAGCCCTTTTGATTCGTGATGAATTTTGCTTTGCTTTCATTCACTTAGCCACATAGACAAGGCAATTCGTAGCACTTGCTATAATTTTTAATATTAGAATCCATAAAAAGAACACTATTTTTTCCTTTAACAAATGTGTAAACAGTCTACTGGATCAGAATACCCTGCATTCACCAGTAATCGATACATATTCACGAAATCTCAACATCATATACTTGTATATTAAAGATATAAACAAACTAGAGGCCATAGCTGAGTGAGGGTGAGGGAGAAAGACTGTGTTTGTGTGTGGTGGCACTGATGCAGCACAGCGAGCCGCGGGGATTCAACCTTTTGCAAGTGGCAAAGGCAGACATGATGAAGTCATGTTGACAGTGCGTGTCCTGCGGTCAGGCAGCTTTTAAACACAGATTTGCTTTTGCTTTTCTCTTCTAATCCCAAGGCCAGTGTATCAAATACTCCGATTTTATAGCAATAGGGAAAATGTGAGGCGCCACTATCTAATATACTGTTACTACTCCTTCATCAGGCAGACCTGGCAGTTTGGGATGAGCCCCTAAAATTATTTTTATAATTGAGTCCGCAGCTACAGTAGCATTTCTGTAAGGCTGGAACATAGACTGTATATAAAGGATAGCTGAGGCTGTTGTGTCGCCACACATTAGCTGCGAAGATTCAAGCTGAGCGTTGTCGCCGTTGGCTTCTCTGTGTTTTGTAAATGAACACGAAGAGCAGTTAGCAGACTTGAAACTGAGCATACTATGTGCTCAAAACGTACCCCTGCATTGTATTCCTAACATAGCGTTCAACAAGACTAGCATGTAGTCACCAGGGCAGTGTTTATTGTGTTTTCCGGGGTGCTGTTCAGCTGTGTGCTGTTAATGTTTAGTTGTTTACAACGATCTACAATCTACATCTTAAATGTCAGACATTATAAACTGTCCTCACCCAGGAAACAACCCCTCATAATGTGTGCTGTTGTCTTCACCTTGAGTTGGGAGAGGACTTTACACCCTGGTATCCTAGAAAAATGACATTTCTAATGTTTTAATGTTGAAAAAAGCTATTTTAACCCAAACTATGATCTGTTTCTAACCTTTAGTTTAGGTTCCCACCTGTCATAGAATGAAGGGCGAGGTAGATCCTGGACTGGTTTCCAGTCTGTCACACGGCCGACCTAATAAAACAGAGTGGAAATCTGGGCATTAGTCAACCAATATGATTGTTAAGTTGGAGAACTTGTCGGGGTATTAACTGATTAACACTAAACTGTACAGAGTCGAATTTTGAGCTAACAGTGGCACAAAATGAAACGCTGAGAAATCACTGAAGTATAATCACTGTATTATACTGCGCCTGCTCATTTGCCATAACTGGCTCAGGAAGTGGGGCCCAGGAACTGTTGAACTGGGAGTTGTTTAAATCTTATCTGCTTCAGCAAACCATGTAACATGTCAAAGTGGTCAATTCTTTATCCAGAGCAGCTCTTTAGTTATATTCTGCCCCCAGCATGTCTCCTACTGTTATTTATCCTGATGATTCACTGTCATATCTTTCTTTGTTTCTTTCCCTGAAGCTCCACATAATCCAGTACAACCTTACTGCGGTTACATAATCATCCCCCATTTCCAAAGGCTCCAAATGAATTGAACAAACTAATATGAGCACTGTTTTAATGCTTGGATGAAAACCCTTTGCAGTCAATTGAATGCCTGACATGCAGAAGTCATGAACAAGACCAAATGCTGTGTTTCCCCCCCTGAGATGCTCTGCTGGGCCTTCACTTCAGCCTCCTTCAGCTGCTGCTTGTTTGTTGGTCTGAATTTAGCCTTGTGAAATTTCCCCTAGTGGGACTAGTAAAGGTATATCAAATTCAGTTTTGTTTTTAATAATTGAACAGCATGTTCTATTGGATTGAGATCAGGTGTTTGATTTGGACACTGAGGAATATCCAATTTCTTTGCCCTTAACAATGTTGGGTTGCTTTGGCAGCATGTTTTCATCATGCATTTTTACTGTGAAATACTGTTTTCTCATCCCATCATTCCATCATTTTTCCAGAACCTGGCTGACTCTTTTAGATGTTTTTAAAATCTTATCTGGCCTTCCTGTTTCTGAGTGTACCAGTGAT
The DNA here is from genome assembly GCF_057382185.1 of Mchenga conophoros. Taxonomy (NCBI): domain Eukaryota; kingdom Metazoa; phylum Chordata; class Actinopteri; order Cichliformes; family Cichlidae; genus Mchenga; species Mchenga conophoros. The sequence continues at coordinate 34,798,334 of NC_140547.1, forward strand.
TTGCACCGTGCTATGAACTCTCTATAGTTCCATTCTTGAAGCATTGATTGAGTGTAGATTTTGACAGTGACAAAATTACCTCCACAAGTTTGTTATCAACTTGTTTCAACGATGCGAAGACGTTTTTCTTAACCATGTAAGCAAATCTCTGCTTTGATCTTCTAGGCCTATTGATTTAGGTTTCTTCCTGTTAAATGGGAGTTTCTTTTTACAATACAAAAGTGACTGATGCTGTGAGTTGGTGCTATATAAATAAAATTCAATTAAATTGAACAGACTGATGATTTGGCCACTCTTTGAATTTTGCCATTTCTGATAGGAGGATGTGTATGTATGTGTGGCGTTGATATTTATTTGGAACTCAAGTTGAGAGTTACAGTGAACAGCTACCAAATGCAAGTTCAGCTAATTGGGCACTGTAAGTAAAAATTAATGTAATTCACAAGGAGGTAAAGTAATACTCTTGCTAAATCCCTGAATTGAATATAAGTCTGCACTTAAATCACATCATGATTGCTTGATTTACAATCCACTGAAGTGGTGTGCAGACAATAAAATACAAAAATGTGTCATTGTCAATAAACCTATGAACATAATTGCATATATGGCACAAAAAGAAATGCATTTTTGGCTGGCCACTCCATTTCCTTGGCTCATGTGCAACCCTGCCCCTAAATGTATTATGTGAAAACTGGTACTGCACAAGAGTTTAAACACTGTTTATAGTAATTACCTGTTTTGCAATGTAACAAACCAGGTATTAAGAGCTTTTCGTGAAATAAAAGTCATTATCCAACTTAAGTAATGTAACAATACTCATTTCTTCAGCACCAAAATATGCTTAAACTATCTAAAGCAGGGATGTCAAAACGATTTTACATCATGGGTCACATTTTGTTCTTTAGTGGGCCAAACCAGTGAAAGTCCCCTTTCTGTCAGTCTAAAGTTATTTAAATCCTCATTTAAAGCCAAATTAAAATAATAAGAAAAAACCTGCAATTTCAGAGTGACATAAATGTTTTACAGTTGATAGTGAAAAAACAGGAAGTTTTCTGTCATTTAGTTGTTTATCTCTTACATGATTAGTTGTTGTAGTATGAATAGCAATGGCAATGACAGAGGTCTATATCAGTGGAGAACGCTGTAAATAAAATACATTTTAAACTTATGAAATTACAGTTATATGTAGTCAAAAGTCCAAAGTCCATGCTCTCCTTCATATATTCCTAAGCCATTTAGTGGGCCAGCTTGGCGTCCTTGCTGGGCTGATTTTACATTTGACACCCCTAATCTGGTGTTTAAGTCTAACGTCATTAGCCGTGTCTGGGCCCAAACTCCACTGCAGATCACACGATCACTGCGGCATTACTGAGAGTTTAAAACTGTCTAAATTCTTTCATCTGTAATAAAATGATCAGTGTGGCTGCTCTACCAGGTGTAACAATTAAGTTTAACATCCATTCATCCATGAAAACCAAATTTATGAAATTTAACAGAGTTAAAAGTTAGCAGGAAGTTAGCTTGCTAGTTTCCATCTAAATATAATATAGCATATTCTGACTGAGGAATTTCCAAAACAAATTAAGACGTACATCTCTGCTATCACTTCTGACATAAATGAAGACACGAAAGTAAACAGCAGTGACGTTTGTAAGGTTACTGAAGTTTGGCTAGCTGGTTTATAATAATGTGCTACGTGATTGCCAGTGACACAGCTATGTTAGCATAACAAACACTGAAGCTGGAGGATGAACGCCAACCTTCTTCCACTTGATAAAAGTTAATGTGAGGGTTCCCGAAGGTTAGGGGCAAATGCAATCGTATGGCAGGATGCTATAAACGGACCAAACTTCAGTTGGGAGAACAGCTGAGATAATGCATCCACAATATGAGAAAAGTGCGATCCCCCTTTGTTTTCAAACGGGTCTGTGCAAAGTATAACAAGATACAAGCACTAAAACATGTTAAAAACACAACAGCCTTATTAAATGCAGAGTAGTTTGTGCCCAGAAGCAGGATTCATCACATCATCACTTAAAGACCCCATAGCAGTAATCTGGGGGCACCAGAAGAATATATTGTATTCCAGTGGGGGTAGTGCCAGCCCATGCACACACCCCCTCTGGACCCGCCCCTGTTAAGGATGATAAACTTTTCACTTGTCAAACGTCATAATTAAGAGAAAAACGCGTAAGTTTTCCTCTTAATTATGGAAATGGAGTAACAGCCACTTTGTCTTTACTGTGTGCAGTGCTCATGCTTACTGTGGTGTTAACCCGCCCCTTTAAGTGCAGAAATCACACGTGTAATAAATATCATGGAGCCCGTTACGCTGCTTTATCTCGCTTACACACGTGGGGGCGTGGCTTTATCGCCCGCGTCATCTTATCAGGAAGAAAGGCTCCAGTTTACAGAAAGCTCTGTGGAAGCGTGGAGCCTGAACACCTACACGCGAGTAAACAGTGTGCCTGTAAGTATTCACAGACGATGTATTATGTCAGACAAGCTGTTATTTTACCAAAATGCTCGTCTTCGTTTTGCCTGCGTTGGCTTGTGTAACTTTCTTCGGAGACAAAGTTTCCCCGAGTTGACTCAAGGGCATCAAGCAAAGTAGCTTTCTATCCTCTTTTCCGTTTTCATGCCAGAGTCTGTGCGGATTTCAGTCTGTTTAAGTTCTTATCGTTCTCCGAACCACTTTTAGCAAAAGATACACCATTAATCGAAACAGCCTCTGAAGTATTGGCTTTTTAAAATAAATTCGGCATGTATCACTGTGATCATTAGGTGATTATTAAAGTGCTTCAAAGTGTGTTTTCATATTTTTCTCGAATCCTTCCGCGTGAGATAATCCCATCAAACGTGTTTCAGTAAAGTTGAAATAATTAAAGTGAAAGCTTCCTGGGTTAAATGTTTGTGATTGTTTTGTTTTTAATTAATTTTTTTTTAGTCAGCGTGTCCAGGAGTAGCAGCAAAATTCGCAGTTGCTATATTTGGGCTGCCATAACATCCATTTACGCTATTATTGGACAGTAACTTTGCTTTGATAGTGCAGAGTTGTGGATCTAGGACATGCCAGCTGAGATTCACAGATAATGGGTATTAGACATCTGTGCTCTGCAAAGGTGCAGCTAGAAAGCTACCGTTAAATTCAACCTGTTGTAACTCTGTTATTAAGATTCGTGTTTGTTTTAGGTCTCATCTGCTGCTCTCTCTGCTGGTTTGTCAGTGCACTATGCCTGATGATATGGCGAGGCCTTTAATCCGAGAAAGAGCTGGGGGCTCCAGACACCTTGAAGCCTCCATGATGATGCCCAGCACCCTGTTGATTGGCATCCTGGGCACCGGCGACTTCTCCCGCTCTCTGGCCAGAAGGCTGGTGGCCTCCGGCTATCAGGTTGTGGTGGGCAGCCGAACCCCCGCGCGCTTCACGGCTCTGTTCCCCGAAGAGGCGGAGGTGACATATGCAGCGACACTGACACTCACGTTCACACTCACAGTGTAATTGGTGTTTTTGTTTCCGTCCCTCTGGTGGTAATTATACATTCCTTTGACTTTTCCCCCAGCAGTGATAATGGATGTTGTTGCTTTACCTCATAAACATAGCTACTAGATAATCTCAGTTGATTGAGAGAAGAAGATGAGAGGCAGTATGGGAGGAGCATACAGCAGTCAATCCATCAGCCTGCGCCACAATACATTTGCACCACAAGATGACTTCTTGTCAGCCCCTGATTAAGTTCCCATCTGCAGCTTGAATCATTTTTTAAGGTGTCTTCACCACAGGCATACAAATATGGATGAGGAACAGAGAGTGCTATTGTTATGTTTTTCACATGCTTACAATGGCTTCTATCAAATGCGTTCAAGTAATCCCTCTCAGCCAACAGCTTCAATTTAAGTCTTCTCTCAAGGCTCATTTTAACACAGTTGTCTTTACTCTTATGGGGTGTGAGCAGAAAGCCCCACTCAGCTGCTGTTAAAACCCCTCTGTTAGTGAAGGGCAGCCAATCAGAAAAAGGTTGGCTTAAATTGAGATGAAAGGCTGCACCAAGGTCCAATATCCCCTTATCATTTGTTTCGCTAATTTAGTGTTAGTGCCTCCTAGAATTCATGCTCAGTAATCAACCTGTCTTTTATAGGATCTGGAAGTTAGAGTTGGGCTATGTTGTAAACTTTATTGTTGCTCTGCCAAAAAATTGCTGACTAAAATCCATAAGATTGCTCGAGTTATGGTCTCATGTCAATGTTAGGTCTCACACACTATTTGACTAGATCCACTTCCACTACTGTCACCAGTGTGGAGCCTTTTACTAGTGTGTTTTCAGCTCAGTATAGGCACCTCGAAGCCACAGGGGGGGGAAAAAAAATATCTAAGGGTCAATTCTTCTTTGGAGTCAAGCCATGTGATAAAAATGTGTAACAGCTGAATAACCTTTAACGTTGCCTTAAAAGCTCATGTATGAATATAGGGTCAGAAATAGCACTTGGGAATTTAAGTAAGACGTGTATGTAATTATATACTCCTTTGCCACATGGAGTGTTTAATACATGGTCAAAGCACACTTAAAAACCACACACATACATTCATCCTAGTAATGCTACACCCCCCCCCCCCCCCCCTTCTTTAAGGACTTTCAAGGCTCTTCTTTGGATGTTGGCTACCTTTTCATCTGCTCACTGTCAAGGTGATCCCACACTGCTTCAATGATGTTGAGGTCTGGGGAGACACTCCATGATTGTCATAGACGTTATTGTTGCACTGCCAAAAACAGCACTGACTAAAATTACAGTAGATCCATTTAGCCATGGTCTCATGTCTCACCCAAACCGTGACACGAGACCATGACTGTTGTGTTCAATTGTATGTTCCTCTTTTCAAGCATTGTTTAGCACTGTGTTTGGGATCATTGCTGTCAAATGAAGTTGTTGCCATTCAGATGCTTTTTAAACTTCTTTAAATTCATAATGTCATCGATTTTGTCAAACCAGTGTCCAAAGAAAGGGTTTGATAGACATTCAGAAAATCTGGAGAACTCTTGCTTAAGACTGCTTTTAATAACTACAAGAAGGTCTGGTGAAGAGTTTTAAACAGAACTGTAATAGCATATATTATTACTGCCTGTTTATTCATTTGCAAGCTGCAAGAAAGGACTTCCTGGCTTATTTGAGTTTGAAATTCAAATAATCCCAATAAAGCTTTTTGGAGGTTTTTTTTTGGTTTTCTTTCATGGCGGTTTTCAGTAAACATAGTTTGTGGTTAATGGGAACTGTGCAAAGCATTCGACTGAGACTGACAGCGGTGAGCTACAGGGTTTTAATTCAAACATACAATTTATCTGTCGCGTTCAGAGGTATGTTTTTAGAGCCAAATATGTATTAGGGTCAACGAGATGCTTGGTGTAAATACTGTAGGCAGAGGTCTATGCTATGCTACGTTTTACTAATATTTGACCAGGCTGTATTTAACAATACTAGGAAATCAACTAATGAAACAAGCTAAATATAAGGGAAAGTTTTGATATCGAGCGTGAACGTTTCTGTCTTTGTCCGTCAGGTGACCTCGCAGATGGAGGCTGCAAACCAAGCAGACTTGCTCTTTGTTGCCGTGTACCCTGAGCACCACTCTACATTGGTCCACCTGAAGCCAGCACTAGCTGGAAAGACTCTCGTGGATGTCAGCAACGGTTTGCAAATCAAGCAAGAAGGGCCTTCCAATGCCCAACAGCTGGCTGATCTATTTCCTGAGAGTTATGTGGTCAAGGGGTTTAATACCATATCAGCCTGGACGCTACAGGCAGGACCACGGGATGGGAGCCGACAGGTAGGGGACGTCATCACCACTCTAAGACTATTCGCATTCATGGAGGTCTGGTGGTATATGCGGTTTCAAATGAAATCGGTTTCTAGCCTCTAAACATGTTTGTCTTTATGTCGTCTTTTTCTCCAGGTTTTCCTCTGCAGTGACGATCAAAATGCCAAGAGCTCTGTGATGCAGCTTTGCCGCAGGATGGGCTTCATCCCTGTTGACATGGGCCTCCTCTCCTCTTCACTAGAGATCGAAAACCTCCCGCTGTATCTGTTTCCATCTTGGCGCACCCCCATCATCTGCGCTCTGGCCCTCTTTGTCTTCTTCTACCTGTATAACTCCGTCCGTGATGTCTTGCATCCCTATGTGACTGCGAAGAAGAACAATTTATACAAGTTGCCCATTGAGATTGTGAATATCACTTTCCCATGTGTCGCCTTGGTGATGTTATCACTGGTCTACCTGCCCGGTTTGATTGCCGCCTTCCTCCAGCTGTGGTGGGGCACCAAGTACAACCGCTTTCCTAACTGGCTGGACCATTGGTTGATCCAGAGGAAGCAGTTTGGACTGTGCAGCTTCCTGTGTGCAGTTCTACATGCGATTTATAGCCTGTGTCTTCCCATGAGGAAGTCCGCCCGCTTCCAGCTGATCAACAAGGCCTATGAACAGGTTAGATGAAGAAGAAGAAGAGAGGTGTCGGTTCAGACGTTCCATGAGTCTAACAAACAGGACAGAATAAATATAATATACATATATATATACAGAATAAATATACATAGTCTGTAATTAAATTTTCCAACAAACGGATGTATTCTGGTAAACTTATATTTAATCTGTTAAAATACATAGCAGTGGGTGTGCGGTTTGTGGAAGCAACAATGTTCCCCCATCACATTTGAATACAATGACCAGGAAAGACGTCTCCCTTTGTGCTAGTCTCTAGCCAAATATGCCCAAGGCAGAGGAGAAGGGAACTCATAGGCATTTTGTGCTGAAGAGGGGACATTTAAATTTGTGTCTGCATCTTACATCAGGCCTACGCTTTATTGTTGGACGAGGAGTCCTCTTCACCAAAGAAATGAAAATGCAAAAGAAGTGACACCATCTGCATCTTAATAAGATGTAATCTTCCTCGTAACCTTAAGCTTCATCTCCTGAGCTAAAGTCAGGGCTCTAACACACGAAACATTCATAAACCTCCTTATTTATTTATAATAACAGATAGTCATTGATTACTCGGTTATTATCTGCCCAGGTAGGCTGGTTGCTCTGTTTGTGGCAAGTTACAAAGCGCCCCCTAATGGACAAACTATGCAACATCAGCAATCAGAACATGGTTGAAGGGTGTTTGTACCGTCTTTTTAAGTGCTTTTCTTCAACACTTCTTTAGCACTTGAGAGTTAAAGGATCTGAAAAGGCAGTTGTCAGTTTCACATTTTTGTCATGCTCTTGAATATGTTGCTGTTACCCTTGCATTGACTGCATGTCTATCAATGTTGCTTGTTACGCAGGTGAATGCTGGCCACCCAGATTCGTGGGTTGGGGAGGAAGTTTGGAGGATGGAGCTGTACCTGTCCGTGGGCATCATGGCTCTCGGGCTGCTCTCTCTGCTGGCTGTCACCTCGCTGCCCTCAGTGGCCAACACTGTCAACTGGAGGGAGTTCACCTTCGTTCAGGTACGCACCCACACATACAGTGAGGCAAAAAAGTATTTAGTCAGCCACCGATTGTGCAAGTTCCCCCACTTAAAATGATGACAGAGGTCAGTAATTTGCACCAGAGGTACACTTCAACTGTGAGAGACAGAATGTGAAAAAAAAATCCATGAATTCACATGGTAGGATTTGTAAAGAATTTATTCGTAAATTAGGGTGGAAAATAAGTATTTGGTCACCTCAAACATGGAAAATCTCTGGCTCTCACAGACCTGTAACGTCTTCTGTAAGAAGCTTTTCTGTCCCCCACTCGTTACCTGTATGAATGGCACCTGTTTGAACTCATCATCTGTATAAAAGACACCTGTCCACAGCCTCAAACAGTCAGACTCCAAACGCCGCCATGGCCAAGACCGAAGAGCTTTCGAAGGACACCAGGAAAAGTATTGTAGACCTGCACCAGACTGGGAAGAGTGAATCTACAATAGGCAAGCAGCTTGGTGTGAAAAAATCAACTGTGGGAGCAATCATCAGAAAATGGAAGACATACAAGACCACTGATAATCTCCCTCGATCTGGGGCTCCACGCAAGATCTCATCCCGTGGGGTCAAAATGATCATGAGAACGGTGAGCAAAGATCCCAGAACCACACGGGGGGACCTGGTGAATGACCTGCAGAGAGCTGGGACCAAAGTAACAAAGGTCACCATCAGTAACACACTACAACGGCAGGGAATCAAATCCCGCAGTGCCAGACGTGTTCCGCTGCTGAAGCCAGTGCATGTCCAGGCCCGTCTGAAGTTTGCCAGAGAGCACATGGATGATACAGCAGAGGATTGGGAGAATGTCATGTGGTCAGATGAAACCAAAGTAGAACTTTTTGGTATAAACTCAACTCGTCGTGTTTGGAGGAAGAAGAATACTGAGTTGCATCCCAAGAACACCATACCTACTGTGAAGCATGGGGGTGGAAACATCATGCTATGGGGCTGTTTTTCTGCCAAGGGGACAGGACGACTGATCCGTGTTAAGGACAGAATGAATGGGGCCATGTATCGTGAGATTTTGAGCCAAAACCTCCTTCCATCAGTGAGAACTTTGAAGATGAAATGAGGCTGGGTCTTCCAACATGACAATGATCCAAAACACACCGCCCGGGCAACAAAGGAGTGGCTCCGTAAGAAGCATTTGAAAGTCCTGGAGTGGCCTAGCCAGTCTCCAGACCTCAACCCCATAGAAAATCTGTGGCGGGAGTTGAAAGTCCGTGTTGCTCGGCGACAGCCCCAAAACATCACTGCTCTCGAGAAGATCTGCATGGAGGAATGGGCCAAAATACCAGCTACCGTGTGTGCAAACCTGGTAAAGACCTATAGTAAACGTTTGACCTCTGTTATTGCCAACAAAGGTTATGTTACAAAGTATTGAGTTGTATTTTTGTAATTGACCAAATACTTATTTTCCACCCTGATTTACGAATAAATTCTTTACAAATCCTACCATGTGGATTCATGGATTTTTTTTTTTTCACATTCTGTCTCTCACAGTTGAAGTGTACCTCTGGTGCAAATTACTGACCTCTGTCATCATTTTAAGTGGGGGAACTTGCACAATCGGTGGCTGACTAAATACTTTTTTGCCCCACTGTACTTCAGCCAGATACTTCATGCTAGCATGTGCTGTCAAATGGTTTTGTTCTCCGTGCTTGTAGGATGATGGTCAAAGACGTTGGAGACAGGCAGGACGTTTGAGTCGCACGCATACGAACAGACAGGCGTCACTCTGATGTGCAGACAGATGCACGCTGTGTCTCTTACACCACATAGTGAATGTGTGGCAGTAAGACACATATACAAACACTGACTCTTAGTGTTTGCAGTCCCGCAGCTGCCCCAGATTTGCTGTTAAACTTGTGCTGTGACAAAGCCGTTAGGAGGGTTGTGACTCAGTTTGTACGCACACTTCCTCCTCTCCTTAACCCCCCCCCCCCAATGGCCTCCAGTTTTCCGGGACGTGAAGTCTGTTTGTGCCACTTTTCCCATTTCATCTTCCTTTAATTCGGTGGCCTTTAGATTAGTCACATGTCAACAGTTTGTGCGATTAAAGCACTTCTAGACTTGTTGTCAACAGCATGGGTGCACAATTAGTTTGTTTTTGTTTTTTTTCTCTCTCTCTTTTTTTTTTTTATAAATGCATAAACACTGTCAGAGCTAGCAACTGTCAAAGTATCCAGAACCCTGTTTTTGGGGTCTATTTTTAGTTTCTGCTTCAGTGTGGGCGCTCTTGGACAGTTAAGGAACCGTTGAGTGATCTAGGTGTTTAATTTATATAAATTATATAGTCAATTGTGGTGGCATTGAGTTGCTATATCAGTTCTCAGCTGGCTAATATTTTAGGTGCTTTAGATGTAAAGTACACTGAGTTCTCGGGTAGAGCAGAAAAATGCTATATGTAAACCAGTCCATTTATAAGTTGCTGCTGTTACCCAGGCATATGCAAATTGTTAAGCCCAATGTGTGACCCACCTGCCACTGGGACACTAACTTCAATATAAGAGCAGTAAATTTAGGTCATAGTAATGAGTCAGGCTAACCACCTCCTATTACCAGTTTAAATTCCCTTTTTTTAAATAAATAAATGTATGTAAATATGTAACCTGCCAAGGGATTGCAGATGCAAATTAGCTGTAAGATAACAGTGTTACAATGGATCATGGCAGCCTTTATGTTAATTTTGCACAAAAAAACAAACAAATAAACCTATGCGTAAGGAATTTTGACTTTCAGTCCCGATCAAAAGTTTAAGAGCACTTGAAAAATGGCAAAAAATTATATTTTGCATGGTTGAATCTCAACAAGGTTCCAAGTAGAGCTTCACATGCAACTAGAAGAAATGGGAGTGAGACAAAACATATTTTTGAGCATGCAATTTATTGAAAACTTCTTTTGATCGGGACTGTTTGTTATTAATGTGGCTTGCCTGCAGTACCGTTACAGTCCACCAGGGCTGGCCACACTTTGGGAATCACTGTTTTAGGTGACACAAATGCAAATAAAATGTTCTGGGTTTAAAAATAATGTGTTTTTTATGGTTTAATTTTTAGTATGTGTGTTTGTGTGTTTAAGCACCGAATGAAGACCACCCTGACCTGCATGTTTCCATAAATTTGTCTTTGCTTTCAGCAGTGAGGATAAACTCAAGCAAACTTTGAAGTTTGCAGGACGTCACATGATATAAATAGAAAATTATTCATCTCTTGCCATTGCAACTCACTTGGTGTTTAATTCACCTCGAGCTGAGCTGACTACAGGAGCACTTGGAGAGCACTGTTTCTGTTGCTGAACCTGTGGAAGGATTCATAGCAGAAACCTGCAGCCGCCTTTGGCTGTTGGCTTTGGCTCTCTGACGACCCCCCACCCTCCCGTCTGCCCTTGCACGATGAGTTTTACGGTCAAAAACAGCCTCTAGTGTCAGCCTAACCCTTACTGCTACATGAGTCTTTGTTGCCGACCATCCCACCACTCTTTTTCTTTTACGTATTTGCTTTTGAATTGAATTAGATTTAAATTTCAGGGATATCCCTTGTAAAAAGTTTCAGCCTCAATAAATCTATTATGTTTTTTGCAACTAATTAGGTTCACTGGCAACAGGTCATCAACATGAGTGCGACTAAAAACAGCTTATTAGAAGTAAAGGTTGGCAGAGTGTCATTATTCTGCGAAGAAACTGCATCTACGAATTGTGAAACAAGAATAATTTAGAATAATATCCCTTAACATAAATTTATGAAGTCCTTGAATATCTCATCATCTACAGAGTCTCTGTATGTGAGGGACAAATCATTTATTAATGCCTGTGATCCTTTGGCCCTCGGGAGGCACTGCAATAAAACAGACACGTGTCTGTCATTGAAATGAATGCATGAGCTCAGAAACACTTTAAAGCTCTGTCAAACAAGGAGGAACTCGTATGTTAACATGATTCAGAAATGCTGCTGCTGTCTCAGGACCTAAGCTCTTTTATACAAAGCAGAACTACCCGGCTTTTTATCAGCACTCTGTTCAAAAGCCTGCATGACTGATAGTACGGCAGTGTTTCAGTGCCTATTTGATTGGCAGCTTGGACGTCTGTAAAGGCATCATGAATGCTGAAAGGTATATACTGTATATACCTTTAAAAGGTATACGCAAATGTTCAATTCAAGTTTATTTATATAGCACCAAATCACAACATTTGCTTCAAGGCGCTTTATATTAAGTAAGGTAAAGACCTGCAATAACAGAGAGAAAACACCAACAGTCAGACGACCACCATATAAGTAAGCAGTTGGCAACATTGGGGAGGAAAAATTCGCCTTTGACAGGAAGAAACTTCCAGTAGAACCAGTAGAGTTCGATTAGAAAGTGTGCTAACTAAAATGTAGCTCATTTTTAAATCTATGATGGAAACAGCGATTTTAATATTGCATTTTTTTAATTGTCAACACAAGGAAGCTAAAAAAATTCAATCAGTGTTGTAAGATTTTATTAAAGGTATTATCCCCTTTATTCTGTCTCCTGCAGTCCACACTCGGCTACTGCGCCTTATCCATGGCTACCCTCCACACCCTCATCTTCGGCTGGAACCGCGCCTTCCTCTCGGCCCAGTACTACTTCTACATGCCTCCCACCTTCCTCCTGGTCCTCATTCTCCCCCTCGCGGTGCTGCTGGGCCGCGTGGCCCTCTTCCTGCCCTGCGTGGGCCACCGGCTCGAGCAGATCCGCCGCGGCTGGGAGAAGAGCCGGCACATCCGCTTCATCCTGCCAGATGACGACTGCCGCAACGGGCTGGAGAATGTCAGTAATGTGTGAGAAGCACCGTTTTCAGCAGCGTGCATAGAAAACCCAGACTCATGAATATAAAGCACATGGAGGATAAAAGATTTATACACTCTTTGAGCACTTTGGAGGATCATCTCTGGCCTTTTGAGGGGGTTCAGAGAGGATCCTCTTCAACAATTAGCTGGAAGACTCTTTGAGATTTTTAGAGCGGTGGTGCCACCTTTACTGCTCGATGCATTGGTAGTTAGACTACTTAGTTAACATTTAAAGTGTTTTATCGATCTCTTTTCTGTTAATCCAAAACTGAAGAGCAGTATTCATGCAATCAAAACAGCCTCTGTAACCTTACAGCTGATAGTCGAGCTTAAATGAGGTTTACTATGAGCATCAGAAGTGCGCTTGGCTTTCCTCACGCTGTCTGCATTCCTCTCTAGGAGCATTTGGTGCTGTACAGATCTGTTTCTATTTGAAGTCATTTGAAGCTTTTCTTTTCTAATTTCTCCTTTTCTTCCCTTGACAGTGATCAGCACTGTGTTAAAACTATTTGTTTTGGGAAAGGCATATCTCAAAGAAAAACTCCTTCCCAGAGTTGACACTATGTTTTGAATCCTCTCCTTTACAGAGAAACACTGCAACAGTAAAATATTAAACTATAATATTTAAACACTGAATATCATCATAATCACTATTTTTCACAATATTTGACACGAGTGCGTATGTTTGAATTAAGCCATTTTCTCAAACGGATCAGCCGCCTGCCTTGTCGTAACTTAGAGGTGCTAACTGCTCATTTTCCAGATCGATGCACATAGATGCAGCATCCAGGCCAGCGAGATGCACGTCTGCTGCTGCCATCTCGCTCAGGGGAATCTCACCACGGCCTCTGACTTATTCAGATGTAAAATGTCAGATGTTTCTGCTGCTTTTTTTTTTTCTCTCACTCTGATGAAGTAAACACCAACACAGGCAGTAATATTTCAGTTAAGAAGCTGTATTACAATATTTTACTGTCATTCACTGTTTTACTGTTTATCCAACTGGAACTGGATAAATCTAAATAAGAAATTATTTATTTAAGCTTACTTCATGTCAGGTGACAGTCCTGACACTAAACTAAGGTACAGCTAGCTTATATTGGGTAAGGTAAGAGGCCATAGTTTAAATGTAACCAAGCATCGTGTGACATTAATACTTGTTACACACCAAACTGATTGAAAATAGAACTCAGATTCATTTTAAGTGGATATATCTGCATGTAGAAAGAAATGCAATTTCAGGTGTATTGCTCTTTTAGGAAGCGTGGCACAAAATGAAGTCTTTCACATGTTCTAAATAATCTGTCATACGGAGAAGGCGGAGCGGAAATATAAAAACCGATTAAAAAGGAAGTTTTGACTCTTCAACCAACTTTTTCTTCATTAAAAAAAACTCCCAAAACAACACCTTTGTACATCAGCCCTACGTGCACTCTCATTTTTCTGCTCTTGCCAGAGATTTTCATTTATATGCTGGATGTGTTAAGTCTGTGTCTGTCATCGTGACAACATGATGATTTCAAGTGTTAATTTATAAAACATGGAATAAAGTTTTCTATGACAGAGCGAGCTTTCACATCTCTGGTGTTTGTCGTCGTTTTTGGAGTTCTTCAGATTAGATTAACTTCTGGATTCAAATAAACCATCTTCATGTTTTAAATATTACACTTAATGCCACCAAATCCCCCCCCCCCCCCCCCCCCCACCCACCCCCACACACACACACACACACACACACACACACACACACACACACACACAGCCGAACATGTCATTTTGTGCTTGCTGCCATCTTGTGGTGACTTTTTCTATTGTCTTGCACGACTTGTCCTTTGGATTTTTTTTCCCCCACTTCATGGCCTCCTCAGTCAACAGATCCCAGTCCAGTAGAGGATATTTGGGATGTAGTGGAAAGGGAGAGTCACATCATGAACAACCTGCTGACAGAGTAATGTTTTCAGCTCCTTGTTGAATCTGTGCCACAAAGAATCAAGCCAGTGCTGATGGCAACAGGGAGTCTAACCATGCAACAGCAAACTACCTAATAAAGTGGCCAGGTACTGAGTTTCTATGTGTGTTTATATGACAGGGACGGAAAGTGTGTTTACCTTACTCTGCCGTCATAACTAAAATATGCCTTTAAATCCACATTTCCTGCTGATGAAGCTGGACCACTACAACAGGGATGATCTGATATCCTCGTGTTGGTGTTGTTCCCAGACCATCATGAAAATGTTCCAGGATCAACATTGCAAGTGACCAATCACATTGTTGTGACGTTATTCTTTTGCGTGCCAAGCCATTCGTGCATTTATGAAATTCCAATGTTGCAAGGACAATATCAATTCTGCTTACCGTTTATAAAAGGGTTATGGTTAGGGTTAGGGTCAGGGTCCGTTGATCGGTGGACAGAGGCGGTTTCACGCAGCTTAAGTAAAGTTTTTTGTTTTACGCCGGTTTTTCCCGAAGTCGCAAAAGTATGACGTCACAACATTCTGATTGGTCACTTGCAATGTTGATCCTGGAACAACATTTAGTATGATGATCTGGGAACAACACCAACACGAGGATATCAGATCGTGCGCTACAAGAGGTCTGTTCAGCAGGACTGACTGGA